>NC_135774.1:30113344-30356111 GCF_028453695.1 Augochlora pura | reverse complement strand
ATACATATATATCTCGTATCGCCGTGTAGGTACAAAACCATTTCCTGCGAATAATATCGGAGTCCAGTTTTCGCCCGATGTAAAAATATTCCTTCCGCCGCGGTATGATTTTTGTTTGCGCCGTCGGCGGCGGACGGTTTGTTGCCCCGGGGTGGGTCTTGAAAATAATCCGGTAAACATTCGTTGTAATTATTTCCATTCGGCGGCGCCAACAAATAGCGAGCGGCTTGCCGGGGGGGAAACCGTTTTAATCTATCGTCCCTCGATTTTCATCGGCCGATGAATATTCCGTGGCGCGCGCGCGTGTCGCGGATTTCAAGAGAAATTTTCGCGTAGGCGAGTAACAATGGTTTAATGAAGTGCCGCGGCGTTCGGGATTCGCAACGAGATTCGCGCGGCGAATCACATTTTGTGTTCGCCGCGTGTTTATTCTTACCGCTCCTTTTTCGTCCACCGATAAAATTTTCATCGCCCGGCAATCATCGATTCTGCCGGACGGTTTGGTTCCGGCGCGAGAAAATTGCCGGAGCTCGTTAGAGCTGCCGCCGCCGCCGCTGTTGCCCCGGTCCGACGCTCCGAAGGCGACGAGGTAAACACCGTGTTATTGACTGTTAGCGAGGCTATTGTATTGTAATTCGAACGTAGCATTGAAATAATTGCGCGCCGCTTAATGAGCCCGAGGATTCGTTAAAGCGCGCGCCGAACGGTTAATACCCGATTCTTGCCGATAATTCGCTGCGAATCGATGGGCCACCGCTTAACGAGCGCCCGCCGAGACCTTTTCTCGGTGTTCAGCGTCCGCGCGTAGAAATTGCGGACTAATTATTTGGTTGGAAAAAAGCAACTTCTAACCATTTTATTAGGTTGGAAACTATGAAACGGGCGTCGCAGTCGAACACAGCCTAACAAAAACGTCTGCCGTAGCCAAAGGGTTAAGATGGTATCCCTAGCACAAGCAAACGATCCGAATCGCTAAGAAAAGAACCGACAGAAAAAGAACCAATTACAGTACGATTTATTCCCGCGAAACGATCACGTCCGCGGGCATTTAAAAATGCTCGTTTAATCAATCGAATCAATTACCTCGGTTAATCGGATTCCGCGCGGTTTATTTACCGTGCCGAAAACTCTTGCTTTTAATTAATAGCCGGTGTTACGGCTTCCCGATGTTTCCGCCCGGCGGCTTTTGTTCTCGCTTGTTTTCCTTTTTCTGTTTTTATTTTTAAAGAACCTCCATGATAAAGCTCGCAACGAGAGAACAGATTGATACCCGAATAATCGGAAACCGTCCGAACGATATTAAAACCTTGTCGGTAAATCCTATCGAATTAATTCCGAAAACGACTTTTACTTTTCACCTTGCGCCGGTATTCGATTACCACCACTGTTCCCCACCCCTCTCTCCCCCCTCTCTCCCTCTCTCGTGCCGCGTGATTTTAATGGTCTTGCTTAATGCGTCCGTGTAATGAACCGCCGGTAATCAGACCGCGAATTTTATGCGGAAAACTTGCTCGATGATTAAAACAAAAACAGATGCGTGTAATATGCGGTCGGAAGTATGGGGGGAGGCACGATCGACTGAATGATGATTTACTGGATTTTATGGTGCTGCGGTGCAAAGATTATCAGAACTGAATATTGATGGTTCGGATCTTTTTAATTTGAATTGATTACTGCGACAGTAATGTATAGTTATATAACTCATAATATGCAGTCGTAATCCAGGAGGTTCAAGGATGTTTTTAAGATGTCCAATGTAGGATATTCAGGACGTCTTGAAGACGTATATTGGACGTAGAAAAGGCGTCTTTGAGACACTAAGTGCTTATTTGGAAAATAATAAGTCGAAGTTTATTAGAAATTGTTTTAAGGTTCCATAATTATTGATTGGAATAGTCAAGAATTTAAGTAGTAAAGGTGGACGATAATTCAGTTCGATTAAACGAGGTTCTATAGACAGAAAATAAGTGAAAATCCTTCCAGTTTCCATTCTCATTACTTACAACATTACTGAAAAAATTCCACCGCTCTTAATCCAACTTCTACACTGTACAACAAACATTATCAAATGCCACACCATGCACAGAGAGACCACCCTAACGCAGCGACGACAGTCGATTGGACGCAAACGAGGGCGACGTTTACGGCGTTCCTAGTCGCGCCGGCATTTTCGTCATTTTCGGGGCGCCGCCGCGTGTTTCGCGACAATGGCGGATGCGCGGGTGACGAAAAGCGGAAGCAAAGGGGTAGGTGGAGAAGAGACAGCCGTTAGGGAACGGCATGATAATTGCTGGGGGCTCGACACACGGAGGGGCCACGACAGACAAAAAGGGCCGTGAAAGGAGATCGGTCTCTCTCTCTCTCTCTCTCTCTCTCGCTCCCTCTCGGCATGGGGGCTGAGATCGCGACGAGTGATTCAGTTAGGGACGCGATCCTATTTCCCGTAACAGGGTAACGGCTTTGCTTTCCCAGCTGGAACAATCGCGACCGCCCTTCCCCCCCTTCCTCCTTGCCCCATGCTGCGAGGGCTGCTTCTTGGCGAGGAGCTGATACGGCTGGCGGTGAGCAACATAACTGTCATGGGGACGGCCGGCGCGCCGTGATTCACATGAAAGATCGCGCGTGACTCGATACGTCCGCGACGCGCCCGTCCATAAATGTTATTGTTGCTGTTTGCCTTATGGCCGGGCCGTGGCAGTTCGCCCGTTTCGGGGCTCGCGGGGACATCCAGGGATTAGATGATGCGAGATTGAATTGAATTCGGTATAGCCGGGGCTATGAGCAACGCGAGGATGTTGAAGAAATTGCGCGCGTACAGCTGAACGGGTTTTGATGTCGCTGGGACTTGCATGGAGACATTGTTAGTCGCTGTCGTAATAATAGATTCGTGATAATAATAGGTTCGTGATAGTAATAGTTTCATGATAGTAATAGGTTCGTATGGATTTAATTGCGATTTTAATTTGCGGTTTAATTATTGCCTGTGTTTCACTCGTCTTTCGATAGCTTTTCTCCAAGCCGACAATAAAATTACTAATAAAATTACTGACAATCATTGCTTACGCAAATGTTACCAGTTCAACACTAGTATCACTAAACAACTCGAAACGAGTGCTTCATAATTTTATCATTAACAATTCCTGATAAAAGAAATTCTTAGATGAATCTGTTAATTCAAGCCTTTATTCGAAATAAGCGCAAATTATTTATTTTTAAGCGATCTTAAAATTAGCAACAAAGCGTTCGTCGGTGTTTCTGAAACAATTTCGATCAAAGCGACGATATTCCTATGAACCCTTCAATCGCCGTGAAACGAAGTTCGCGGAAGGAATAGAGAGTCGCCCCGGGAACGGTATTATTTTCCATTTTCGTTCGGCGACTCCGGAAAAAAAGCGATTTCACGGGGGGGAGCACAGGTGAAAATGGGAACAAGGAAGGACGTAGAATAATTCGCGGCAATTATATTGAATTTTCCCGTGGAACGGCGCGCCGGGCATGGTACACGGCTCGCCATCGCCGCGAGGAATTGCGAGAGGAATTGCTCTCGTCCGTGGCGGCCGTGGAGCGCGCCGGGAAAATCGAAATCGAATCGGCCCGTGCGCCTCCCCCTCCCCTCCCGGTATATACGGCACAACGGGGAGGGGAAAAATATCGTCGCGGGGAAGAATGAGCATGGAATTCTACTCCGGCCGACTAATTGAGACGATTTCGGCGGTTTGGAGATCGGCGAGAATTGCGATCGGCCGCGATGACGGCCGCCGCAGAGCGCATCGTTGGAGCCGGATCCCTTTTTCCGGAGCGGGAGGGGAGGGGAAAGGGGCGGTTGATATCGGTCGAGGATGAAAATTGAAAAAAGGAGTCTGCGGTGGCCGACGGGGTGGCCGAGTGGCCTCGGTGATCGCAGCCCCGTGTGCGGCCCGGCAAAAAGACGGGAAAAAACAAAAAGGGTTGGGAGCTGTAAAAAAAAAAGTGCGAAAATGCGAGGCTTCATCGAGCCCGGCGCCGCGCCGGGCTCGATAAAATTTCGTATAGAAAATGAGCGTGGCCTGGCCGAGCTCCCGGTGCGTAATTACGTGTGCTGCTGCCTGTCGCTTCTCTCTATACACTGGGTGCTCCGAAACTATCCTTTACGTACCTATCATCCCCCGCAAGATATCCTAGAGATTTTAATCTGCTGAGGGCAGAATAGATTTTTAGTGTTCATGGTGGTGAATTTAATATTAATTATTCACTGATGATTCAGTGATGGTAAAATTGTTTAAAGTCAAAAGCTAGGTTAGAAATTGCATCCTTACGTTGCGTGAAAAATTAATATTTTGTTACGTTATATATTGTATAAAATATACAGTAATATATATTGTATAAAATATATATTACATACTATAGATCGTTTATTTTATATTTTATATATCTATTTACTTTTAACCCTCTGCAATTAGAGTCATCGCACCTGAATTTCCAAAATTAATTTTTCTAACCTACAGAACACTGTACCCTTATCGTATCATATATTTCTACAATACTTTAATATCCAAATAAATAACTTATAAATGCGTGATTTCAGCGTTGTATATATAATTGAAAATTAAATCGAAGATAAGTGCTGGGTGAAATTCGATGAATTCGATGAATCGTAGAATCAATGTTGGAAAAATTCGGAGCACCCCATAGAGAGAGAGATATATATCCCGTTCGATAGCGGCGGGATGGCACCGGCGCGAGTTAGAGTGGCACGTTAATAAAACCAGAGCGTTAATTGCTGAATTCCCCATTGATTAATAGCGCTCAAGGCACCGGCGAAGGTGAGAGAGATAGGCGAGAGTGGCCGGACGATTTCATGAACGAAGGAAATAACTCGTCGTCTACTACGTTACACGCGTTCAAATTGCGGAAATATTCTACGGTAGATCGCGCGAGCGCGAGCTCGAATTTTCTCTGTTCCCGCGTTTGCTCTGTTTCATATTCGACCGATCCAGAAATAATTATATCTAACAAACAGACGATCGAATGAGAATTATCCGAGAGGCGATTAAACCGAACGTCATTATTGAGAGGCTGCGTCAAACGCCGACCGAATCAATTCCGTATTAAATTAAAAAAATAGCGCGATTAATAGAGCACGGAGATTTATGGTGATTTTTATTGCCACACTTTATTCTGTGAAACGTGGAATATCAGGGAAACTGCGTTTGTCAATGGAAACGTTACGCGTTGCGAGAAGAAAATGGGAATGCCGTTTCTATGTTGTTAATTTATGGATTATCTTTAATGTTAAACTTACTGGGCTTTGAGAAAACTATTTATTCAATGTGTACAAATTTAAGAACTTGGAAATATAAAATTGAAGAATTCAGAAATAATATAAAAATTTAAGAATTTAGAAATATAAAAATTTAAGAATTCAGAAATATAAAAATTTAAAAAATGATTCCATCCTTTTCTACAAGACTATTTCTACAGTTTCACCTACCTCAAACTGAAAAGATATAAAATCAATCATTTTAACTAGTCTAGTTTAATCAGTATTAAAGATCTACGCAGAGCCATAACTGCTCAGGGCTCCGCATCAAAGTAATTACAGGAAACAAATTCACAGAACGACGGAAACGCGTTTACTTTTACGATTCCCAGAGAACACTCGGCGACATAAAGATTTCCGCTGACCATTGCTGCCGTTAACGTTGGATCAGCGCGCGAGGATTCGAGTCGATCGCGATCCCGGCAGAGATCGAGGGAGGGATCTTTCTCGCGGAGAAGAGAATATTCCTCGCGTGGCGAACGTCCCCGTTGAAAAATATGTACACAAGGGGAATCCGTTTTCGATTAGAATGGGAGCCTAGAGCGCGCGCGCGCGCGGACCGACGCGAGTCCGCCGAAGAATACGAGATCCACGCCGGTATCTAAATGCGCATAAATTTCTGTTGGCTCGGCCTGGCCCTCGCCCTCTTTGTATTTCAAAACACTTAGGGTATCCAGACGCGTATCGGGTACCCACCCCACTTCCGGAATTTCCGGAACATTTGACCCGGCAGCGGGTCGGCCGATTGATTACATCACGCCGGATTCCGATAAGGGCACGGGACGCTTCGGAAATCAGCAGACCCGTATCGCTGTCAAAAAATGTAGGCGACTTGGACGAATATGATTCTTGAGCACTAAGTTGCTATTTTTCCATTAGGTTGATTCAGATTTAATTTAAATTTTATTTTTATTTCAGTTGTTTTTGTATTAAATATTTTCTTACTAGCATCGAATTGGGTTTTCTAATTGGATTTTCCAAATTGATTTTTATATTGTTCTAAACTTGGTGGAGGCTTGAATAATTTTTGGAACATTAGTCAAAGTTTCTATTTTGATGTAAGAAAGAAAAAGAGATCCACTTTACGTCTTTAAGACGTCCCGAATACTCTACACCAGACGTCTTCTAGACGTCTTAGAAACGTCTTAGAAACGTATTAAAAACGTCTTAGACACGTCTCGTAAACGTTTTAGAAACGTCTTAGAAACGTTTTCTAGACGTCTTATAAACGTCTTGAAAACGTCTTAAAAACGTCTTTCCGCAACCTAGAACCACACACAATGATCGCAACGCATCCCTGCGACGCTTATTAATGTTCCCAGCCTCCCGGCAGTTAGTTTTCTCCGCTCGTCTCTTGCTATTTACCGCGGAGGCGTCGCTTGGCAGTCGCCCCATGCAGAACGGAAACGACAGGAGCATCCGAAAACAAAGTTGCTCGAGAATTCGTGCACGTAGGTGAGGATCAATTACGGGCGTCGGTTTCGTCGTCGCTCGTCGACGAAATCAATTTGATAGCTGGGATCCGCGGAGACACTCGAGCGAGCAACGTCTGCGGTCGCGGGCGGAGGACGAGAGAGAGAGAGATAGAGAGAGAGAGACGGGGACGATGGGCGAGAGAGGACGAGGTGTTGGCGGTAGAGGAGGAGGCGAGAGACAGGAGGTTGCGAGAACAGCCGAGAGGGTGGTTGCTCGTTTACGAGCTTGCTGACTCATCCCCCGAGGCGGTGCTCGATTCGATGCCTGCCTCGGCTGCGGGGCGCGCGTACTCGCGGCTGATTTACGCGCGAGCCTTCTTACGAGCTGGCTGCTCCGTGGAGAGAGGGTTTCATGGGCGACGCGAGCTGATCGCGCGACGTCTGCTCGGAGGACAGGCTCGAACGCGAGGCGATAAAGCCGCGTCGCCGCGCTGTGTGCCTGCTCGAATGGCGTCGCGGCCGGTGCCTACCCGATTGCCAATACCATTACTCCGCAGTAAAAGGAGCGTAAACGCACCGTTAAAGGACTCTTCCCTTCTTCCTTTTTCCTCTCTCTTTCTGCCATCTCCCCGTTTCTCTCTTTTTCTCTTTTTCATACGTCTCTGTCGCACTTTCTGATTATCTCGCTTGCTCCTAGTTCGCTTGCTGTCTGTTTCACTTGCTGTCTGTTTCACTTGCTCTGCGCTTCGTGAGCTCTATATTTCCCTCTCTGTTTCTCTATTTCTCTCTCTCTCTCTCTCTCTCGCTCTCTATAGCTCTTACTGTCTATAGCGCTTGCTGTCTATTACGCTGCTCTCTATAACGCTTGCTATCTATTTCACTTGTTCTCTATTTCGTGCGCTCTCCCTCCCTCCCTCTCTCTCTCTCTCTCTCTCTCGCTCCCCTGCCGCCCCAAGGGGGAATCGAACCACCCCTTCATACCGTCGTAGAAGAGCCAGACCACCCTCACGGGCCAAACGAACCGAATCCACTAAAATTTCGCGTTTTCGAACGTTAATGTCGCGTCGACGACGGGCTCTCCTCGCGTTTCCTTGGCTACCGGTCTCGCGCTCCTTTACGGAGACGCGCAGACGGTGGCCCGGCACAAACGGCCGCCATTCTTTGAGATGAAATAAGCCGGCGAGATATAGATTTTTTTTTCGCCTGCCACGCGAACGACGGCTGGGAAGATCGTCTGACGTTTCGGCGCCGAGACGCGGAACCACCGCGATGATTCGTTTCCGAATGTCTGAAATAAGGAGGCAATGATTGGCGCAAGTGTTTTTGGAAGGATTGCTAATCACCGAGGACAAGTCATTTTTTAGGTATTTTTGCTGTGGTTTTGTTTTATTCAGAAAATCTATTCAACTCAGAAAGTCTACATTATTCAGAAAATCTATTTAATTCAGAAAGTCAATTTTATTCAGAATATCTATTTAATTCAAAAAGTCAATTTTATTCAAAAAGTCTGCTTCACTCGTAAACTCTATTTTATTCAGAATGTCTGCTTTACTCAGAAACTCTATTTTATTCAGCAAACGGTTCGCATGATTTTTATAGCGAGACAGTTCGCGATTACTATGCCGCAAAGGGCCAAGGAGCTTTTTTCCCCCCTGGGGAATTAAATTAGATGCCACCGCTTTATTAAAAAGGCAGCGTTCGCTAATTGGTACTGAAGTTATAAAATAGAATGATTAAAGCCTGGTTTTAATGGGATTTGATATAACTCGCGCGTTAGCGAAGTGTAACAATATTCCACAGGATTATGGTGGGAAGGCATCGAATTAAATAGTATTCAATATTGCACTTTTATGGGGCACGAACATTCTGCAAGAATTATGGGAATGGAAATTATGGCAATGGAGTTGAATGGAAATTCTGTGGTTCCTCTAGGGGCTCGAGAAAAAAAATGTCGACACGGTAGAGCTTACGATTATCCGGGACTACGATATCAGAGTTATCTATTATGCAAATACGTTTTACATGCAATCTGCTTAATCCAAGGCGACTCGTATGCAAAACGACGCGCCGCACAAATTAATTGAGATGAAATCTGCCGCAGCAAGTAACTGTTCCATTGTTCGCGTGTTCGTGTCTCTTTGTTTAACGGTGAAATCATTGGAGGTATTTTTTAGTTTTTTTCAGTCATTTTTGTATTAGATATTTTCTTATCATCATCGAATTGGATTTTCTAAGTTCCCACTCGATTTTCCTATTGTTCCAAGCTTGGTAAGAATTTGTGCCACGTGTGTGCCGGAGATCGCGAGCTACACGTATATATCCGGATCGAATCGAACTACGAAAATCGCAGCGGGCCGATTTTCCCGAACGGCGTAGAGCCGCCGCCCGCTATTTCGCTCTTCGTCGCGACGAAGAATGCCGAGGCCGCGTTTCGCGTATCCCCCGACCATTAGTATATTACTTTCTCCTCGATGCGATATACCTTCGGCTCCCGCGCCCTTTCATTCTGGACCTTTGACCCGGGCGGCGGCGGCTCGCGCTCCTTGCCCAGACACCGTCGGTGCCGGGGCTCCTCCTCCGAGTCCGGGGGAATCGTAAATCTACCGAGGTGTCGATCAAAGACGAAGTCGAACTTCACTCCCTCCCCACCCCTCCCCCTCGCGAACAATCCCCGGACTTCGCCGAACCGGCGAACAACCGTTCAAAGAGCTTCCCGGCGGAATCGCGGATAGACTGACTCGCATTTGCATCTCACAGAGATATCGAAAAATTGCGAAACAAGAGCCGTGTGGGACCGCCGACAAAGATGCTGTATGGTAATTCCGAGAAATATCGTAAATGCACGGGGGAGTTCCTCTCTTCGTGGCGCTGCTCTTTGTCTAAACTTCCGGGTTAGAAAATTGTTTAATATTTTTCCTGGTATCGTAGAAAGGTAGACCAGAAACGTGTTGAAAGGGAGGGTGCGTTGGTGTAGTTGATTACGATGGAACGTTTTGGATTTTTCCATGGTTGTAACTTGTCTTTGAGACATCTCAATGTCCTATGAAGTCCTATAAAATTCTATAAAGTCCTATTAATTACTGCAAAGTTCTATAAAGTCCTATAAGGTTCTGTAAAGTTATATAAAGTTCTGTAAAATCCTATAAAGTTCTGTAAAGTCCTATCAATTCCTACAAAGTCCTAAAAAGTCCTATAAAGTCCTATAAAGTCCTGCAAAGTCCTCCAAACGTCCTAAACTCGCCCTAAAAACGTGCCGTGTCACAAATCAAGACGTCCTTAAGCTAAAAGGCGTCTTTTAAACGTCTTCGTTCCATCTGGTCGAGTATCAGAGAAACAAAGACCAGAGTTTCCAGGACTAAGTCGCGAGACGTCGGTGGGATCGATACCGTCCGACTGCTCCGAAAACCGTGGGAGAGATCAAAGATTCGCATCGGCAGGACTGACTGGGAGTATAGAGCGGGTCATGGGGCAGCGCGAGGGTGGCAGGCCTCGGTTAATATTCATCTCTGGCATACGGGGGAGACGGCCGTGTCGTTTCTTCTGTTCGGAGGTAGTCGCAGCCGATACCTCTCCGTTTCTTTCCCGGCCCCCTCTTCGTCCCTCTATCCTGCGAAATTCTCCCTCGAGCATCCCTCGAGCATCCCTCCCCTCCTCCTACTCTCTCTCTAGTTCTCTCTGCCTATCTTTCTAGCTCTCTCTGTCCGTCTATCTCTAGCTCTCTCCGTCTATCTCTATCTCTATCTCTCCCTGTCTCTCTTATCGCCACAGCCCCGCCTCCCGCCTCGACCATCGGAGGAATATACCCGGAGCATTATCAATGCGAGGCGAGTTCTCAGCTGCACTTTCGAGGGTATCCCGGAATAGTAAGGAGCGACGAGAGTGCTGGCTGCGCGCTTCAACGTCGGCTAGGAGGGTTGCTTTCTCGGCGGAGAAAGCGGCACGTGGGGGAGGCAGGGGACGGTGAAAAGAGAGACGGACGGGGCGCAGAGACGAGCAAAGCGCCGCGGAAAAAAGACCGCCGGAACCGGCGGGTTCAGGCGGATAAAAAACAGAGGGGGAGAACGGCCGAGGAACTGGCCGACCCGATTAGTAACTCGGTAACGCGAGAACTGTTTCTCTTTCGCCCGTCGGAATTACCGAATCGCCCGGGATTTCTCCTGCACCCCCCGCGCGACCGACCGGAGAGCATTTCGATGCCACGGAGAAATTATGCGGTTTTATCCGCGAGCCAGACCGCGAGGATCGGTTATTGTTTTGTCGATAGGAGCTCGCTCGATCGCGCTCCAACCCTTCCGGGTCCCTCGAGCTTACGCGCGGTTCCTGAGAAATGCTGTGGATGATTGTCTTACTGATTAGTGCAATCTTTAAGACGTTGCAATCACAGATAAATAAATAATTATTTATAATTGTGATAATCGTGGCGAAATTAAATTAAATGCATAATATTATTTTATATTGAACGTTAAACTCTACATTAAAATGGCGCAAAATTCGAGCAGCCTATTCCGCAATAGGAGATCAAAAGCGAGCAGATTTGTTAGAGCCGGTGAGCTTCTCTGAGCGTCCAAAAGATTCAGCTTTGAATTAGTAAAATCGCTTTGAGGCGAAAAATAAAATAGGAAAAAAATTAAACGGAATTATATACGAAACTGAATATGAAATATATATACGCTATTTTTAATCTCCTTTGAAACATGAAAGAAATGTGTCTGAAATATTTTATAGCACCCAGAAAAGTGTTAAATTTACTAATTTACGATACGACATTTTTAACCATGAGGACAGCCGTCTCCGGTTTCCCCAGATCTCTTTCATCGCCGAATTCAGAATTCGCCTAATGAGTGGGGTTTGTTTCGAGGCGGCCGCCGTCGGCGCAATCGGCACAATCGATCGTAATTGTCCATTCAGGATATTCCGGCATGATCGAGGACGAGGGGTGTATCTCAAGAAAAAGGGGGAATCACGGTCGACGGATTTCGCATCCGAGCGCGCCGCCGCCGCCCTTCGTCGTCTGAAGGGTCTTCCGGGGAAGAGCAATCTCGCGGGCGTCACGGAGATAACGCGATAAACCGCGTTACACGCGTAAACGCTCCGGCGGTTCCCGCGCGCGGCGCGTTAAAGCGACCAATCAATAATCAGGCCGAACGCCCGCCCTCTGCTCCGCGTGCAGCTTCTCGCAGAACACCACCTCTCGCCTTTGCCCCGAAAATCGTCCCTTTCACCTGTCGCTCCGACGTCACCGCGCAGCAATAATCCGTCGAATAATTAAGCAACGCAATTATTTAAAAAGCCTGGCCGCCTTCGTCGTTAACGGATCGTGCCGATTTCCTCGATGAAAAATTTACCCCTTCTCTCTCTCCCTCTCTCTCCCCCTCCCCCTCTCTCTATCTATATCTTTCTGTCTTTGGCTCTCTGTCTCTCATCGACCGTGGAAAATTGTACACCGCTGTACGGCGAGGCGAATCTTCGTAGAATAATGAAATGTAAACTTCAATGAAATTCAATCTTCGATCGAATTAATCAGCGCGAATTCTGGTTTCAATTCGCCGCAATTATTCATGAGGGAAATTCAATATTATCGAGTGCCGGCTTCTTTAGCATTTACCCGGACCGTCAATCGTTCCCGAGTGCGCCGCGACTCTTTAACCGCGGCGAGCGTGCCCTTTTTTTAGAAAGAAAATGGTATATTGGATAATGTATTCGATATATTAAATTTATTGGATACTACATTGGATATATTGGATAATACGTTAGTTATATCATATACAGATGACATCATAAATTAATATAGGTCTCTCCTGAACAACACGATTTTTTTTTGAATTGGTTCTAATGAACTGCAACGAAATATTGAAAAATATGTTATCCTATCATTCTCACCCGTTCCGTAAATCTACAACATAATCACGAGATTTTCCTAAAAGTTCGTCAACGATTAAAACGACAATGGTGACGCCTTACCCGCGACCCAAGGTTCAAAGGTCTCGTCACTGGCAGGAACACCGACGTCGTCGCCGATTAATGAAAACTAACGACCCGCGCTCGGGTCGCACCGGGGTGGTATCGCTACGAGTCCGCCGGTTTGTTCAGCGCCGGGAAACCAATTACACTCGACCCGCATCGAAATTGTTATGAGGAGAGAGAGATTCGCGTAGAGCTCGCGGGATCGCGGAGGGGCCGGGGGGGGGGGGGGGGGTTGAACGAGAGGAAACGTTGATGGACACGAGTCATCCCCTTGTCCCTATCCAGCGAACTCCTGTCACGTTTCCCTCGCTATTCTACCCCCCTCCGTCCGCCCCACGTTTTCAGCCGGTTTTCGAGCGACTGCAATCACCGTTGCCGGCGGATTCCCATCGGCCGCGGCTGCCGCCGTTATATAATGCGCCGCGGCCGCGGACGAATACGTTTTGACAAGCTGGAGAGGCCGGGAGTTCTTGCACGCGTTCCGTCGCTCGGGGGGAGGGGAGGGGGGAGACGTGGGCGGCCGCAGCCCAGGGCACCCCCGAAACCCCGCGTTTCCGGGCCAACGAACAATTGGACGACCGCCAAAATACGAGCCGAGCCACGCGCCGAGACCGTTTCGCGCTCTCCTAAACAGTCTCAGCTGCCGCGACCGTAAACGGAGTCCCCTCCTCGTTTCGTTTTTATGGGACGCGCCTGCACCACTCGCTTCGTTCGACGACGACGTACTCGCCCTTTCGTCACTCTGTGTCCGTCGCAACTTGTTAATCATCGGTAAGGAGATGCGACGCGAGAATGGCGCAGTATCGTTGCGAGACAATGCTTTCCACGATGGAGCCATTGTCCGTCGAGATCGCAAGATGATCGTGAATGAGGAAGTACTGGAATTGTTCGAATGAAGGATTCTTCGAATTATTTGAATTGTTTGGATTATTTGGGTTGTTCGAATTATTTGAATTGTTTGAATAACTTGAATTATTTGGATTGTTTGAATTATTTGGATTGTTTGAATTATTTGTATTGTTTGAATTACTTGGATTATTTGAATTATTTGAATTCTTCGAATTAATTGCCTTTTTCGAATAAGGGAATCTTCTGAATTATTTGAATTATTCGAAATAATGTAATTCTTTGAATTACTTGAATTATTTCTAATAAAGAATTCCTCGAGTCATTCGAATGAAGAATTCCGCGAATTACACGAATTATATGAATATCGCAGACGTCTCGACGAATTCTAATCAGCAGTATCTCGAATCGTTGGAAGAGTACAATGTTCCTCCTCGCGGAAGACGCGATCGCCGAGTATTCTAATTGCGATCGGAGTCACCTGGGCGTGCCGAAAACAAATCTGTGACGAACTGGCGGAGCGAAGTTCCGTTCGTCGAGCGGAACTCCTCGTAAATCGAGGCCGGGCACGCGTGAACGATTCGTAAAAATCAATTCGACCTTTTCCCGGCGACGCGGCGCGACGATCTCCTCTCCTGCCTCTCCGTCGGCACCCGTCGTCTCTCCTCCGTCCGGCCGGCCTCGGGCAGCTTTCAAAATTCATTTCTATATCTCTCGTACAACCCATCTCTCTCTCTGCCCCCGTCGTCCAATCAAACCAACTGACTCGACCAATTTACTACTCGGCCTCGAAATTGTTTCGGCTTGTGATTGACAAGCGGGGCTCTGACCGCGCCGCGCCGCCACCCGTCAAAGCCTCCATCGCCCGATACCGTTTCACGCGTGTTAGGACACGTGTGCCCCACCCCTGCCCTCTCTATCTACTCCTCCGTCATCATCCACCTAGCCCGTATCCTTTTCAGGCAAGATTATTTCGGGATTAAAGCGGGCGCGACGGGATCCGACGATCCAACGTGTGCTCGACTGCGTCGGATTCGAATGATTCTGTGCCGCGAAGCGCGACGATCCCACGCTGATCGTTCTGCCTATGGCGTGTAGGATTCTACTGGCAATCTTTACCGATCCCGAATTTGTTCGGCGGATAGAAAAATCACGGCGTGTCGCGGGAGTTTATTTAACTTCTACCGTCTCTGACGGAACTCTGCGTCGATCGACACCCTTTCGTTCTTAACCATTTCTTCGATGCAGAGAGACTGAATTTTGAGACTTTTTGGATATTGAAATTTTGTTTCGATTTTTAATAGATTTAGATTGACGATTGTATTTATTAAATTATGTAGAAATTATTCGTCGCTTAGCTCGCCCAAAAATATTATAAATTAAGCAACAATCGCAAAAATCTTCTGCATATAAAATATTCCATCTAACATCCAAAAGCCTGGAAAAGTAGTTCACTAATCCCCACAATTTATTCATAACTCCTAATTGATTCAAGCATTTGCAAAAGTGTCTTAAAATGTCCCAATTCCGAATCGATGAGATAAAACCGAATTAGTCCACGATTTACGATCAGGGATTCGTTGTTACGTCGCAGTAGGGTATACCGTCGATTATGGCGTTAGGATGGGACCCCCATTAGAGCGAGGAGAGGCCGACCGGGGCTCTCATCAGGACAAGTTGACAGCAATTTCTCCGTGTTCCGGATGCGAATAATCGCGGGTCCGGACCGGCAAAAATAATTCCGTCGCGTCCCCTCGCAAACGAGCCTCCATTATTCAACGCGATCTTTGATAAATTTCGTCGGACGGACAGTCGTACGACGCGGGGAGTAGGAGGAGGAGGGGGTTGAGGGGACCGCCGAGGAGTCCGCCAGGGAGGAAACGGATGGAAAAATATCTCCGGCGCGTCGTCTGAAATGAAATAATTCTTCGCGATGTGAAATATCGTCATCCTCATAATTAAAAGTTGAGGTTGCAGCTCGCGGGAGCCATTAGTCTGCGGGGTTCGTCCGTCCGGGGGAGGGGGGTTGTAACGCCGGTCCTGGAAATTTAGAACAGTGTATGAAGTTTTAGGCGATTGATTTCAAAGCATTTTACATTGCGATTAGTATGACAGATCTAATTTATCGTTGCAGAGACTACCTAATCGAGAGAGAGAGAAAGGGAGAGGTTCTTGAATGATGACAGTCATTTGTCTTTTTAGGAAAATTGCTGTCTAAATTTTAGAGAACTGTTTAAAATTCTTGGAGATTAATTTCAAAGCATTTTACACTGTTGTTAATATCAAAGACTCCTTTTATCAATCATAACTCCATTTAAACAGTGCGAGAGATCTTCAAACTCCAAAGAATATTTCTTTCTCATCAAAATCATTGTCTGAACCTAAAAAAAAATATTCAGAATTTTCAACAATTTATTTCGTCACACTATACGTCGTCATTATCGTCGAACAAGCAGTATATTATTTTCGAATGCGTCGAGCGTGCAAACTGAAATTGTAGACGCGCGTAGGTGGAAGCGAAGGACCCTGCCAGAGATAGGAACGTCGGCCGCAGACGTAACCCACGTTGAAAAGGGTTCCGGGGCACTAACGAGATTTTACGAAGGGCCTCGTTGTTCGACGTAATAACTCGCGCGACGTCTACCGTCGTGCCGGCAGCCATCCAACTAGCTGCCAATAGCGGGACATCGATTCGTTAAAAAAGAAAAAAAAATAGGAAGGAAGCCACCGGTCCCGCGGAAACGATCCGCGATGATCCTACGCCGATTACTCGTTAATTAACTTGGCCACCTGTCCTGGATCAGTCGACAGATAGGGCAGAAGAACCAATTACAGTGCCATGTTCGCGGACTTCTCGAGCTTTCGCTATTAAAACTAACTTTCGCCAATTTGACGGACGTTTTTTGAGGAGTTCGTGGGACAGACCGAAGCTTCTTTTACCGATACAAATTGTTCGTCGAGGTTATAATAATTTTGTAGCAATTTCGTATCGATTTTAAGTCGATTTTATATTAATTTTGCATCTGTTTATTTGTATCGATATTATATCGATATTATAGCATTATAAAATTATAAATATTACATTATAGCATTATAGATATAAATTATCAATTTAATTTAATCCTGACGTTATTTTCTAACTACTTGTCCAAAAAATATCAGCCCACATTCGTACCTCCCCTAATTTCAACCGAATGCAAATTTAATCAAACAAAAATGCCACCGTGGCCCCGCCGCGCAACGAGGAAGAAGCCTAATCACCGCCGTAACTAGAGATTCCAGTAGTACAGGCGTTAATAATCCCCGACCGGCCGGCTCCATTATTATCATTCTAATCAGGGCGAATCCCTCGGGGATTCTTTACACGTATTATTTTAATAAGCGAGCTTTTAAGCGTCGCGGGAGGGCATTACCGGCGAATTAATTCAATCTGCGAAGAGTAGTCCCGGGTTCGCAAGGGGGGCCGAGCGAAGAAAAATTTTGTGGAAGGGACGAGCAATTTTTCATGGGAAATTATCCCGAACGGCGCGGGGCCAGAGGTCGGACAGTTAAGGAGTTCGAGCTCTCGCGTAGAGTTTTCTCGCCAGGAGAGGAGGGGAGAGGGAATTACGTTCGCGATTCCATCTAGGATCGAGCGACTCGACGGCGAACCGGAAACGTGGCTCGTCGACCGAACGGAAGGGTTGTGACAGGGCTTTGGATTGTCGTCGCGTGCTCGAAGGGACCTTCGGAGGGACGGTTCACTCTATCCCTCTTTCTCTCACTCTCTTCTTCACTATCTCTCTGTCTCTCTCTATCTCTCTCACTCTCTCTCTCTCCCAGTCTCTCCTTCTTTCTTTTAATCTCTCTTTCTCTCTCGCAATCTCTCAGTCTCTATTTCTCTCTCTCACTCTCTCTCTCTCTCTCTTTCCTTCTCTCCCTCTCTCTTTTTTTCTCTCTCACTCCTACGCCGTGATGCGATTTTACCGGTCGACTCCCCCTATCCCCTTTAGAACAAGTCCCATCGATGAAGAGACTACCCTGTTCTCGAAGATCTTTACGAGTGCCGGTTTACGAGCCACCCCCTCGCGCCACCTGATCGAACCGGTCGCGGTACACGTTAACGAGCCACCGGGTCGAAACTTTCGGGAACGGTCGCCGCCGGATTTACGAGACCCTCTCGGAAACACTTCGACCGCCGCTTTGATTCTTTTTCACTGAAAATCTGCCGCCGGTGATGACCGAGCAGCAGCGGCGGCGGCAGCAGCCCCGGTTGCCTGGAAGGGATAGGGGGGTTGGGGGAGTGGTGGGGTAGCTCGACCCAAGTTTCCCAGTTAAAGAGGTTGCGAGAAGTCCGACGATTCGACTCGGCTCTGACTCGCCGAGATTGAAGTTTCGAGGAGCTGCGATTATGGGGACTTAGGATTCCAGGGGAATAAAGTTGCGGCACGGTGGCTCCGGGGAACTTATGACGCCGGGACTGGAACGGCGCGCGGTAATACTTACGGCGGCGGATCCCGCTCCGCTATATTTACTGGGAATTCTGGATGGGTAGCGGCGGAGGAGGCTTGTTTAGCGCCGGGCTTTACGGAATACGTTCGCGGCTCGTCGATCTCGGGATGTAATTGGTCGTGCAGGAAAGTCGATGGGATACTTTGCAAAGCTGTGAATTTAATTGTTTGTAGAGGAGATTGTGACGCGTGGAATTTGTGGAATTCTTACTTGGGTAATTTATTTGGGGTTGCTTTGGAGAGTTTATGTTCTATTTGGAGATATGTTTAGGGAGAATTTATTTATGGATGAAATTTTGATTAAATTGTGGTGTAATTAGTACAGAATAGTATAATTATAGTATAAATTAAATTATAATATTATTAGTACAGTATAATACAATTACAGTATAAATTAAATTATAGCATAATTAGTGCAGAATGGTACGATTATGGTATAAATTAAATTGTAGTATAACAAGTACAGTACACTATAATTATAGTATAAATTATACAGTGTTTCTGTCACTATAATATACCCTATAAGCCCTGAACGTTTGCTTGGGTACGTCTTTAAGACGTTTTCTTCTTACGTTCTACCTGACTATTCATCACCATTACATTATACAGAAATATACTATATTTACTCAGAATATCTATACAGTATATACACAGTAGAAGAAAATCACTGAGCAATGCCGTCCATTGCGCGTCCGTAAAGAACTTCGTGCAGCAGATCAAAAATTCAGAATCGAAACGGAGAGAATAAAACCATGAAACCCGTAGGATTCCTAATTTCGGTGGACACCAGACGTGTCTGCGAAGGTTTCAGTTTCGGGCCGATTTCGAAATTGGAAGATCGGGGGGACGGCCGGGATAAAATCGTGGGAATCCAGTGGACGGCGACGGCGCGCCGAGAAAAGACGAGAAGCCACGCGGCTCGCTTGCGATCTCGTTGGCCGCCGCAATGCAGCTGGTCTGAATAATAAACGTCGTCGGACACGGCAACAAGGAAAATGTAAACGAGGCTAACAACGGGATCGCGTTAGGTATCGACGTGTGAAAAGCCGGAAAACCGAACGGAGGGCAGAAAGTACGCACCGGGAAGACGGGAAAAAGGAGTCAGCGAGCCGGATCCAATTAATCGAATATCGACCGGTCCCCCTGTTTCGCTTTTTTCCACCGCCCTTTTTTCTCCTATCCTCTCTCTCTATCTTTTCTCTCTCTGTCTCTATTTTCGCCCTCTTTCAATTCCATTCTCCCTCTCTGTCTTTCTCTCTTTCTATTCCTTTCAATCTCTGGCATACTCTCTTTCTATTCCTTTCTCTCTCTCCCTCTCTCTCTCTCTCTTTAACTCTCTCATTCACTCGCTCTCTCTAAGTCTCTCTTTCTCTCTCTCACTCTCTCTCCCAGTCTCTCTTTCTCTCACTCACTCTCTCCCTCTCTCTCTCTCTCTCTCTCTCTGTTTCGCTCTCTCTCTTTCTCTGTTCCTTTCGCTCTCTGTCTCTCTCTCTTTCTATTTTTTTCTCTCTCTCTCTCTCCCTCTCACTCTCTCACTCTCTCGCTCTTTTTCTTCCTCGCAGGCATTCCAATACCCGTTCATTACGGAAACAGTGACCCGCCTACCCGGACAAACGGTGCGCGAGCCCCCGGGGACTTTATGAATCCTCGTATATCCTCTGGCCCCTTTCGCGCGCCCCACCCCCAAGCTTCACCTGCCGGCAGGTGTACGCCCCCCGCCTTCATGGACGCTAGTATCGCGGCTAATAAACTTCCGGCAAGAACGTAGGAAAAAAGCCGGGCCGGAAAAAGCGCCGGCACACGAGCGCCCGGCATTGTCGCATCGACGCCGATGAATTATATATTCGAGCCTCTAAATCGAAATTAAAAGCGATCCCGCGTGGAATCGTTTTGGGCGTTGCCGGACGATCGGGGCCGATTTTTTTTTCGTCGCGCTCCCCCTTCGGCCGCGTGTCGCCACCATTGTTCGGCGGATCGACCGGTTCTCGTTCGCGATTCGCTCGATTGAGAAAACACCGTGGCCAATCGCCGGGAAATTATGGATCGTCGAGTCGTGGGGCCGGTCGCGTGCCTCGCGATGAAAACAGAGCGCGGACAATTTTTGTTATTAGAAAGGCTTCCGGGGATGTCGAACGCGACGGAATCGTTTTCCGGGGACCTGTTGGATTCCCGTTGTCGGAGGCGCTGTTTGGGGGGGGGGGGGCGAGTATCGTCTTGCTCGCGACGCGGAAGTATGATTTTCAATCGGCGCCAGGTGAAGTAAAAATGGCTGAATGATTTTGGACGACGTAGTAGTCAAGAATCTGTCTGCAATGGTTGTCTGATTAATGGCGAGTATGTTCTACTTAATGCTCTTTCAGTAACCTTTCAGTTATAAGATTAATCACCGTGTCGCAGATTTTTATGCAGAATGAATCATTTCTGTTCCATTTGTACGAAACAGGAGTTGAATAAAAATGTATTACTTCCTTGACAGTTTCAACAAATTGAAAATAATGCAAATTGAAAATATGCTGTTTTTAAATTGCGTTTCTCTCATCCATTTTTATGAGAAGTGTCTGTAATATTCAGAACCTGTGACAATGCTTAAATTCTTTATTCCAGAATTAGTTAACTATATAGTCTACTATTAATTAACTATATATTCTGCTATTAATCAACTATATATTCTTCTGTTACTCAACCATCATTTTTACACGTCCAACAAAAGCTTCGTTTCCGGTTGTATTAAATTTAAAAAAATGTTTCCACCGTTTTCGATTAATTAGTCGCGTATTGTCTCAACCTCTACGGGCCCGTCCGATTCGGGCCGACCCTTTTCATCGACGTTTCCGGGACCGATTACGATTATCTCCCGTCGATGACAGGAAAATGATTAAAACAGCTCGGCCACGGAAATATCGAACGTAATATCGACAACGACGCCGCGATTTTTTATCGGCTTCCGAAGGAATTGATATCGATGGACGGTATCGGCCGCGTTTTCGATGCACGCCGTCGACGTTCCATCGAATATTTTCATAGCGGAATTCGGTGGGAAAAGATGAAAAGCTGCGATCCCTTCCCCCCCCCCCTCCCGCACCATGTTACCACGGGCCAGGATTCTCGAATCGTTTCGCAGCGAAACCAGATAGGAATCTTCCTGTCACCGGCAACGTTCGCGATGGATTAGAAATAATTGAACTATATTACTATATGAATCACGCGAAACACTGCCAGATTTTATTTATACGAGTGAGATGTGTCATTGGTGGGCATTAACAAATTACGAAGATGTTTCGGGAATGCTTTTGCTGATTTATTATACGATATCTATATATATATATATCGTGTTTGATAAAAACGCGAGTTAAAATTGTTTTCAATTTATAACAAAAAATTTATTTATTAAAAAAAAATCAAAAGGTATTACTTCTACGTTATTGGATTAAATAATCAATTTCTCTCTCTCGTGGAGAAATTCAATTATGAACACTCTGCTGATAAATCAAATAGTAATGGAAGTGCATCCAGTAGAATACACTTACCATTGATCAGACAACTAGTCGAATCCTTGCGTCATCAAGCAGACAGCATTGTCTAAAATTATTGAGTCAGTTTCGCTTCACATTTTTACATATATAATTATACATAATAACACGTAACACATAATAATAATTATATATTACAACACATAACATACAATAATAATTACATATTGCAGGACGCAACGTACAATATTAATTATATATTAAAACACGTAACATACAATAAAAATTATATATTACAACACGTAACACACAATATTAATTATATATTACAACACGTAACACACAATATTAATTATATATTACAACACGTAACATACAATAATAATTATATATTATAGTTCGTGACATGCAATAATAATTATATATCATACCCCGCATCATGCAACAATAATTACACATTATACCTCGCAACAAGCAATAACAATTACATATTCCAGCACGCAAAACACAATACCATTTACACATTACAACACACACCGCCAACACAATTCTCCGTGGCTTGAACGCAGCAGAAGAGCAAATATCTATCGAAATCGGGGGACGCGGCTCGCGGTCCGGCAATTCGTTTCAATAAACCGGCGAATGAATGGGCGGCATGGCAATAATCCTGGACCACGCCGCGCGGCATAAACAAACCCGCGAAAGCTTAAAAAGTTTTCTTGTTATCCGCGTTAAAGGGGAAGAGGAGGGGGGAAGGTCCGCGGAAAAAAGACGCGGGTAGGACGCGCGGAGCGGAAACCGCGCGAGAGCTCCCGTTTAATTAGTCTATTTGGACCAGCTGCAGCTACTTAAGCAACGGCGCCTCCCTGCCCCCTCCCTCTCTCCCCCTCACCCCCCGGCGAATTTACCGTTCCGCTGTACCGCCAACGAAAAACAATTTTCCCCTTCCCCCTCCTCGTGGGCGAACTGTTTCGCGAATAATTTAGGATTAAGGGTTAAGAACGGGCTATCGGGGCCGCAACGAAGTTCGCGGCTCCGTGCCCGCACGAGAGACTTGGCAAGCATAACCGGGCGGCCCCGGAAGCGACGAGCTCCACATTTTTCTCCGGCGTATAGGGGGGGTTGGGTGAGAGAGAGAGAAGGGGTCTCTCTCTGTGTAAGAGAGAAGGGGTGGGTGATAGGGAGGGTGGTTAACGAGCGACGCGTTCGCCCACCTGGTCATTACTCAACTTCTTATTGTAATTAAAAACGATAAAATCGCCGGGTAAATTCATTACCCGGAATTTGTAATTGAAAGGGAGCCCTGATGTGGGTTAATAGGGAGGAACGCGAGAGCGCGCGACAGTGCGTCCCGACCGCGACAGGGGTTTGATTAATACCGCGGGCTTCCGCGGAAGTCCGCGACAAATGGATTTTCGATATGACCGCCGCGCCGGGTTTCTAAAGTATCTCGAAATTAATTCCCGCGCAACGGGCACCGCCCCGAGCATCATTAATGTCCCAATGAGGCGCGCGCGTGGTCCGGCGAAAATTCGTAATTCCGTCGCCCCGCGCGCGCGCGCGCGCACAGCACGGCCACACCGTGTATTCCCTCGACGGTGAAACGGATTTTTAAATGGCCCGATTAACGGGACCGTTCTCGATACGGTTTTCACGGACGTTTCGCACGTAATTTTAATGTAACCGCGCGTTCGACCGCGGTGAATGCGTTTTGTATTTAATTGTCGCGCCGGGGTTGGAGCGAGTTCGCTTCGACTCTGAGGAGTGGAATTGTTTTTGAAATATTAGAATAAGGGTTGTATGAAGATTATTAGAAAGCTATTGGTTACAGTTGAAGTTATTTAACCCTTTGCACTCGAGTGGCCACTCTGCGACGCTATTGAAATTGTTTTAACGTGTACCAGTAATTATTTTTATAGACACCGGCAAAGCTTAGATATAGAAAATTGTTGGAGGCATAATTGTTGCATGAGCCACGAGTCATTCCGATAAAGTTAAAATAAATGTCAAAATAGCACACTCGCAATATAAACCAATAGACGCTTCAATGAAATTATAAAAGCTTATTAAAATTTATCTTGCTACTTAGTTTATATTTGTCACAATCACCTAAAACAATTCTTCTTTACCACAAACCTCCACAGTCCATCTATAAGTAGAATTAACCAACGCGTGGTCAGGCATTCGCAAAATCGAATCGCGAGGAAAATATTTACAGACTCGCGGCGATTATTGGAAAGCAATCAGTCTATCCGGGAGGTGAATCGGTCTCGCTAAAAATATTTAGTAGCAATACGTCGAGCAAAAACTGTCTCGCCTCGTGGTCGTCGTCGGAGGAGGAGGAAGAGGAAGAGGAAGAGGAAGTAGAGGGAGGTGGAGGTCAGAGAAGAAACACACCACGAATTCGTACGATGTTGGATAATTATCGGAAAGCTATCGCATCCTGCCGACGGAAATAAAATCGCTGGAAAAAACAACGAGCTTAATAGTATATCGATCAACGGAAACAGCGGCTGGCGTTTCAGACACGATCATCGAGATATGATTTCGCGCTTCTTGGGAGACGGTCGTATTTAATTACCGTCGACTGGTTGAGATAGTCGACGTAAAGAATCCACCTTCACGTGACAGGGACAGACAACGCCAAATTATGAATTTGGTGGCTGAATGACTCTGAATAAAATAAAAAGTTAAAAACAAAAATCTGAAAAATATAACGAAGCATACAATAGTGCATGGGGTTAAATAAGATAAGAATAACCAAAAGATGAGATAAGAGCAATAACTCGAGCTACAACAATTTTGAGAACGTAAATGAAAATAATAGAATGCGCTCTTCGAAGTAAGATCACAAGCCAGTGGAAACAGTCCGCGTGCGATCAGACGCGGCTAGATACCACCTCGGTATCAGTTTCCTGACGTCCGTTCGCCCGGGCGTCCAGTAACCGAATATCGTGGTACGCGTCAACGTCACCGTTTCTGAAAGGCTCGCGGCTTTTTTCCCCCGAAAACGCAGCCGACGTGCCCGGTGTCCTCTTACCAATTATACCGAGGAAAAAATAACGACGCTTTTGTGCGCGCGATTCGATGCCCGGAAAAACAGCATCCTCCTCCTGCAGTGGAATAAAAAGAAGAAGCTGGCTGCGGCTGAATCTGAAGCGACGAAAACAAAGACCGTGCTCTGGTAGCTTCGTTTAGATACATTTAAACATAATTTAATTTATTTAAACGTTTACGTTTTAGATATTAATAATTATTTATGAATACCTGGAAGTAAAAATTATTGATCAGTATGCAGAAATAATAATTAGTTATGAGAACCTGGATGTAATATTTATTTATTATTGATCAGTATCCAGAAATAATAATTATTTACGAATACCTAGAAGTAACATAGTAATCAGGGAAAATAATTATTCATCAGGAACTAGGAGTAATAATTATTTCCAAGCAATGAGAAGTAATAATTATCCACGCTACTATTATAGCGATAGTTTATATTTTCAATGAACAATTTAACAATAAAAATAGGGGTTGGCACAAGGGCTGTTCACGATGTTCCATGGGGCGTTGTTGGTCGTTGAGAAGCGATTGACGGATGCCGGGGCAGGGATCGGGCCGCGTTATCGCCTCGCAGACACTGAATTATCATCGAGCAAACGCGCGCGCGTGCCGACCACCACCCCTTCCCACGGCCGTCTAATCCCGGGCATTCATCATGTTCCTTCTGTCGTCAGGTGGCACCAGCTCAGCGGGACGCGGCACGACGGCCTGGACTACAGCGACGGCGATGATTCTAGCGTTGATTGCGAGCCCCGTGTTCCTGCTGTCCGCCCCGATGACGATGTTCGCGGCGGCGGCGTCGGCGACGACGACGACGGCCGGTACGTCCGTGGCCCTCAACGCTGGCAGCAGGTAGCTCGTAGGCGTCGACGACGACACCACTGCCACTGTCTGACCCGATTACATCGTCCATGTAAAACCTAGTAGTCTAGGGCTTCCAGTTATGTATGTTACTATTGTATGGAGTAGATAGTCGAATAACAATGATTTTTATTCGAGTGGGCCTGGCCGATGATACCGAGCAAAACATACACCGAGATTAACAGAAATTACCGGGAGATTCGGAGAGAGAAAACGAAATAGAGAGAGGGGAGAGAAAAAGAGAGAGAGAGAGAAGTGAAAGAAAGAGGAGGCTTTAAATCGGCGGTAGTCGATGTTAATGCCAGCTCTCTCTCTCTCTCTCTTTCTCTCTCTCTCTCGGTTTATCCTTTTTGCAAGCGCTAGCAGTCTGCTGCGAGCGAACTGGCGATCGATCGATCCGGCGAATCGTGTTCGATCGATCGATCGTTGTACCGTCATAATTGTCCGATTCTCTGGAGCTACTAGGTGAACACGCGGGAATACCAGAACACATGGCTGAGAACGATGAATAAAGATCAATTCCAGATCGAATGATTCTGGAAATGGAATGAA
This sequence comes from Augochlora pura, assembly GCF_028453695.1. Taxonomy (NCBI): domain Eukaryota; kingdom Metazoa; phylum Arthropoda; class Insecta; order Hymenoptera; family Halictidae; genus Augochlora; species Augochlora pura. Next base: position 30,330,151 of record NC_135774.1, on the reverse strand, counting down.
GGAGTGAGAGAGAGTGTAAGAGAGAAAGAGTTAGAGAGTGGGGGGAGAGATGTAAACGGATGTAAAGCGAATTTTCAATTGTAACCTATTGTAACGCAATATAACACTCCCTACGACACACGATATGCTTGCTCGTTCGATTCCGTTCGTCCGATTGTTTCGATTTTTCTGTGATTCGTTTAGTGACCCCAGTGTTCACCGAGCGTCGAGGATAGATATACGATAACAGGGGTAATTAATTAATATACAAGAATAAAAAAGAAAAAAAAATGAAGAGGAAAGAAAGATACTGTGACATGGTTAAAAAAAAAAAAGAAAGAAAAGAGAAACGTTTAGCGCAGCGACGGGCGGCGTTCTGCTCAATATCCGCCTCCTTTTAAGACGTCTGACGAGGAAACGCGACACCATAGGTACCGATTTGTAATCTGTACAAATTGTAATAAATTACCATTCGAAGTACGTTCGAACCGGCTTCTCGTCGGCTACGTTCATTCAACCCTTTCCTATCTCAACAACTCCTGCATCCATAAAACGAGGATACAATTGGAACGATATCTGACAACTTGCACTTTATTATTAAGAAAAAATAGTTCAAGGATTTTTAAAATAATTATAATTTTATTATTAAGAAAAAAAATAGTTCGAGGGTATTAAAATAATACTCACTAAATTTTATACGTTCTACAATGTCTCCTATAGTGATCCAGAAAGTATAGTATACACGAAAAATCGACTCGTCCATTCAAACAGTAAAAAATCAGTGGATGCTCTATGAAGTAGAATAAGTCGAGCACTTATCAGACTGTAAATGAATTCTTGAACAAGAGGACAACGTCTAGCACAGTATCCACTATATATATCCCCGCGAAATCTGTTAGCGCGAGCAGCTTGGGAGATTAATTAATGTCTCAGCGCTTAACCGTGCAAGTAGTACGACCGAGCCATTAATCAGCCCACTAGCATGCATCAGTCCGCCAAGAAATCTGTTCTTACCGTGGCGAATGTATCAAGCGGAGCATCAATCTCGCTGGCAAGAGACTCACGTCGTAGATCGCGCGAGTAGAATAACCGTGTCATTGGTCGGACAAATTGGCTGCACCCGTAAAGTATTAAAGGGTGCCATAAGTTTTTTTCTATTTCTAATTACGGAATTAATTGACGATATTTGTTGTGTAAGGTTGATTTATCGTGTTATACAGGGTGTCCCAGTTTTCAAGGTTCAAATTTTGTCAGTGTATTCCATGGCACAAAGTAAGAAAAAAATTAAAATTATTAAGCTTTATCGAATGAATATTATTTTCTTTACTTTCTTTTCCCGCTTTCCGTTTCCGACTCGCAGAAGTCTGCTCTGGTACACCATAGACTGCGTAGGGCAGAGAAGGCGAACGGGTCGCGCGGCCCGGCAAGCTAATCTCGCAGCTAAAGTATCAACCGGTGAATACATCCGCATCGCGGGAGGAGCATCCGCAATTAACTCGACGTTAAACGATTCTTCTCCACGTCGGCGCATAAGGTAAGGGATACGCCGGTTTCCTTCTCGGGGAAACGTAATCTGAAACGTCACTCCCGCTTTGACCCGAACCGGTTGGCGGCACACGGGAAAAAGGGAGAACCACGCCGCCAGGTGGGTGGGTGGGGAGCTGAGGGCGCGGGGCGAGGGCCGCGGGGGCCGGGATTGATCCAATAAAGAACGCTCCCTGAAAATTGGCACGACCACTCGTAAATGTTGAAGTGCACTCGGGGCTACGTGGATTGCTACGTCGAAATATTTCCGGGATATATGAATTATATCGGTACGTGACTCTTTCCGGGCGGCCGTAATTGCGCCGACAGAGTTTCGGCGGGGAAGGTTTATCGGCTCCTTAAAGCGAATTATTAAATTTATCGCTTAATCCACGGGCGACGCGATCCGCCCAGCTACCACGGAAACGGCGACGCTGTTTGCTGATTCGGGCGTCGGACGTTTCTATGCACGTCCCTGCGACCGTAATTTCACACAGCGGCCCCAACCCTTGCTTGCCACCACCTCTGTACTGAAAATTCGGACGGTTATCCAATAAACACTGGACCTCTTCAGCCCTTACTATAACATCTTCTTTACAATTAGTACGATTAGAATTGTTTCGATCCACCTAGTTCTTAAAATAAACGGGAATATATATATAGCATTGTTATATAAACTGCCATGTATATATTTTTATTTATATATTAGTAAAATGTTAATAAAAATAACCGAAGGTTTAAATAAATACTCCCTTTTAAAATAAGATACAATTGTAACCTAATACTACCAACATCGTCGTGGAATTCCAGCGTCCCGAATACCGGTAAGAAATTCCACGGCTATTATCACCGAACGCATCGCGGGCAGCAGTTAATCGCATGATGAACGTAGCGGGCATTAATCAAGCGTCGACAAGATCGGCAGGCAAGAACCCGGAGGAAGGATATTTCTTTTTCCGTGGACGGTGAAGTTCGGACTTGGAGGAAATTAGGTCGCCGGTATCCAAGTTCTCCGCGAGGTCGAGACGGGGCCGGCAAAGAAAATGAAAAGGTAAGAGAGCAGAGCAGAGAAGAGGAGAGGAGAGAGGAGAGGAGAGGAGAGGAGAGAGGGCGACCGCCGCGGAATCGACGTTAATCAAGAGCGTTCAGGGCCGTATAAAGGAACACACAGCGGCCATTCGGTCCATCTGGCTTGTCGGCGAAATTAAAACGCCTCGACCACCCCTCCCCTTCAGAGCCTTCCGCAGGCGGGGGGGATCCGGTTCCGCGGGATGGCTCCCTTCCACGATTCCCGCTTGGCTCTCTGTGTTTCCCGCACGTGTCCCGCTCGGCCGGCACGTGGCCAGCAAGAGGCGCCCGTGACGTGCGCGGACGCTTAAAGCTTCGGACTGGCCCTAGCCCACGGCGCGCCTCTCTCTCTCTCTCTCTCTCTCTCTTCGAGTCACGTTGCTTTCTCCTGCACCTCTCCCCCGTTATACGTGTACAATGCTAATTCCGTCGCCGCCGCTCTTCCCTTCCCTCTTCCCCTGCCCCCCTGATAACCCCCACTGAATTTTAATGCGAATATTTACCGACCAACCGGCACTGTATTAGACCGTGCCATTAAATTCCGCGCGAGGCTTCGCCCGATTACGCGACGCCCTGAAATAACAGACACTGCTTTGTCCGTGACAACGCGGCCGGCCCGGATTTCCGGGGAAATTCGCCGCAGTTTTAACCGGGCGGAAAACGTCGGTCTCTGACTGCGTTGTATCACGGATCTCTATGGTCGTCGTTGTCGGTGCTCCAGATTTTTGGAAATATATTTGCTTAGGTTTCGCGACGATCCTTAACCACTTGCCGTATTTTGACGAGTCTGCCTCGACATAGAGATTTCTATTAATATCGTGTTAAATACAAATGTTATTCTGTTCTTTTGTGCCGGAATAAAATTCTGTCCTCTTATCATCAGTATTTTACCATTTAACCAGTTGAGTGTGTTCGACGACTATATCCGTCACGGAGATATGGCAGAATTCTGCGATTTCCATTTAAAATTGCTCCGACTACGAAGTGTTATCTCGTTAAGTAAAAGTGGACAAATGGAATAAATATTTTTCCTTTTCCATCTAAGAAATTATTACGATAGAAAAAGTGCTCATTCATTTAACTATGATGAAGAAAATAGTACGGCAAAGTGGTTAACGCGTCGCATAGAAACGTCCGGCATTAGGCGGACAAGATCTAATCGCTGGGATCAACGTTTAATTAAAACCGACTCATAATATTTAGATCAATTATTTGAGTCAAATAAGAGGATCGATGTGAGGGAACGTAAAATGGAAAGTAGAATAAAAGTGAAAAATAAATGGGAAATAGAACGAGAAATTGAATGAAAAATAAACGGGGAATAAAATGATATATCTATATCTATATATAAAGATGGCTGTATTCAATTCGAATAAAATGGTCGGCGATGTTATATTCGAGGCGGACTAAACGATTTCAGTAGAATAGGTCGAGCAGAGATCGGACGGGCTCACAATACTTTACTTGACGAAGGCTGAGTTATTCCAGTAGAATGAAACGGTCGGTATAATGAAACGAAATGAAAATAAAAATAAATGAAAAATAGGATGAAAAATAAATGGAGAATAAAATGATATTTATAGCTGTGTTTTCTTCGAATAAAACAACGACGTTATATTCAGTTCAGACTAAACGATTTCAGTAGAATAGGTCAAATAGTAATCGGCCAGACTTACAATATTTTACTTGACACAACCTGAACTATTTCATTGGAATGAGACGATTACCGCAATAAAACATGAAATGAAAAATAGAATAACAAGTGAACGAAAAATAGTACGAAAAATAGAACGAAAAATAGTACGAAAAGTAAAACCAAAAATAGAACGAGAAATAGTACGAAAAATAGTACGAAAACTAGAAAGAAAAATAGGCAAAAAGTGTAACGATATATATACATCTCTATTTTATTCGAATAAAACGGCCGTCGTCGTCATATTCGACGCGGACTAAACGATTTCAGTGGAATAGGTCGACCGTTGATCGGGCAGACAGAAAAGCTCGAGCCGCGCCACTCGTCCGATGCTGTGTATATCGTCTTCCAATGACTATTTGGACACGCTATGCGGGATGAATAGGTAAACACGAATATCGCACAGTGTCGACTACTGTTTTTATTCACTGCGCCTCTAGGCCATCAGTTCGAGTGTCACTCGATCGACTCTCGTCGACAGATGAATCGCGAGGCAGACGACGACGTCCGCGTCGAATCAACGAACCCGTTACTCCTAATTTCCATTGGAATTTCCCGATCCGTGACACGCGGCCGGCCAAAGAAAAATACTCGCCCCTCTCCCCCTCCCCTGTTACATACGTCCTCCCGTCTCTGTAATTTCTTTTTACAGCCTTCGAGGCTCTGCTTATCCCTTCGTTACGACTGGTCGATTCGCGCGAATCCGAACAGAAAAAAAGAAAGAGAATAAGAGAGAGTGAGAGGGAGGGAGGGACCGGTCCAATTATTTTATTCGTTCCCAGTTACACGGCGACAAAGCCTCCCGACGTCAATTAAAGCCTTAACGAATTCGTTGTTGTCGGACCGCGGCACTTCTTTCGTCTTTTTTTTTTATCTCCGCCGGCCGTCCTCTATTTTGCAGGATCGACCAACACTCGAACGCCGGTCGCCTACGCCAAACAGGATCGTTGATTGGGTGGAATTGCTCGGTCGAGGACCGGCCGTGGGCACCTCTCGTTCCATCCTCAAGATCTCTGGACCCGCTCGTGCCGCGTGACTTTGTTAACATTTGTATTAATGTAGTCTAAAGATGGACGAAAGATGACTTTTGTGGACTCGACTTAAATTTGAAAGAGAATTATAACTTTTGACAGGAGTTACGTTATTAATATTTTTATATATAGAGAGGCATGTGTGTACGTAAAGAAGTATGAGTGTATAATTGTATACGATATATGATAATAATATTTATATATGTATAATAAAACTATTTTCCAATAAATTTACCAATGACAGAGCAGTTCGCTTAATTTCTCCTCCGTTTATCACCTCGAAAATACCTGTTCGTTCAAAGTGCGATAAAACTGTTAAAAAAAATCGTAGATCAATTTTTCGTAGCTCATTTTAAAGAGGAGACTCCGCAGAATAAGACAGAACCAAAAACACTCCAAGAAAAAATTTTTTGTAACTCCAGGAAATTATTCGAATTTCTGAAGATTGAAAGGACAGGAACAGACTGTTTAATTTTATGATTTGCGGTCTAACGCCACGAATGGGTCGCGGAAGGGTTGTCGGCGGCATTTGTAGGAATCCGAGGGTTAGGTTCGAGCGATCCATTAGGGATGAAGGGCCTCGAATGTCCCCGGCCCGGTAATTGATTTTCACGGGAAGATCGGAACGGGGCCGGCCTCTCGCGTCTAATCTGCGACGATAATCTAGACGAAGGGTTTATTACTCTTCTGGCATGGCCTCTCGATAATTGGCGAATTAATATCTCCTCGCCGGTATTAAGGGGATGAGTGGCCCGGCTGCCACGAAGCGGGGACTTATCGCGAGTGAGAGAGAGAGCACCCCTCCGCGTCTTAGACACCTTATCCCCGGCGCTAAGTTTATTCTGAACTAGAACTATCAATTATTCTTGGAGCACCGTGGCTTTGGAGGAGCACCGACACCGAAACCGGCGGAACCGCGGATAGTTCGGTTACTTAATCTATAAATCGAGCTGTCGCGGGAGATTTCACCGAGATTTTATTTCCCCGAACTTTTACGCCACCAGTCTCCGCCGCTTTGCCCTTCCGATGCTTTTTTTCCGCAAATGTTCTCAATCCGCTTGATTGCGAATTCGAGAAATCCTTGTGCCGGTCAACGTTTCGCGGGAGACTCGTTTAACCCCTTTGTTCGGTTGTCAGAATATCATAATTTTATATCTTTACAACCATTCACATTTTCAATTCATAAACGAGGCGGTCAGACCCTTTAAGCTCATCCGCGTCGCACATGCCTTCGAATCGTAGGCATCGTAGGTGCGAATTTTCGTATCACTTGGACGGACTACTGGCACCGAAGGGGTTAATTCTCCGCGGCATACGCTTCGAAGAAACGATGGCGCGCGGATCAATCGACTGGTTCGCGATCGCCGTCGTAAATTCCGTAGAGGAGGACGCAGCCGGGAGAAGTTCGCTGACGTCCGACGAATTGTATTGACAACGGGCGACGTAAGCGAGGGTACGAAGGGAGAGGAGGCTTTGGAAATTTCTCCATCGCGAAACTTGCCCCGCCGAAAAAAAAACTTCGCCGGCGGAGAGAAAAACGGGAGCAAAGAGCGCGGAAAAGCGCGCGGAAACTTGAGGACGACGGAAAAGAAGTTGCCGGGAGTTACCGGCTGATAACTCGCGGCCTCCATAAACCGGAGGGAGTTACGACAAATATTTGTCTTCTCGCTTTTTTCCACTCCCCCCATCCCCCATCCTCCCCTTACTCCTTTTCGCTTCTCCCGTCAACCCCGGGCCGAACGCGTTCGTTTTACCCCGTTCCGCTTCGATACTACTCCGGCGAGCTCGGTTTCCCTTAAGCTTCCGACAGGGATCCGCCGTCTTCGTGCCAGACGACTGCCGTCGATTCGGAAATACCACCGTCCCTGTAAGTTCTTCTTCTGGACGAGGAAGTATTAACGACGAGCAGTTCAATGTCCATTGCCGAGAGAGCCTATAGACGATATTTTTATTTCGGTGTCTCATAGTCGACGGAGGACGTTGTGAACATCATAATCACCTGGTGAAATCGAGAATTAGAAATTACTTGTTTTGTAGTTGTAGAGATATCTTGTTATAAAATTGCTTCGTTTGCTCAACTATTCATTTCTTCATTCATTCATTCATCCATTCAGAAATAAGGAAAATTCGGAAAATTAAGAAAATTCGGAAAATTAGGAAAATTAGGAAAATTAGGAAAATTCAGAAAATTCAGAAAGTTCAGAACATTCAGAAAATTCGGAAAATTCAGAAATTCCCCTCCATTCGTTTCGCGGACACTCTGCCCTCCATCGAAAATTGATTCTCGCCGATGACACTAACTTCTCGCCACCGCATATCCAAAATCCACCAGCTGAGAACACATCCGTCACACAGGCCGATGATGCGTTAATTCGCTGCGGTCGTTCGTGCCTTCATTTTTTTCCGCCGGTCACACGCGCATTGTTCCAATCCCGCTTCCCCGTCGCTCGGCCACGGAATTTGCTTAACAAATTTCCGCTCTTTTTTATTTGTTAAAAACCCGAAACGCTTCTCGCGTACGCGATTTTTATATATTTTGGACACAGGCGAAAAAAAACATCGTTCCGGTTCGGAGAAGCGACGGTTTGTGATTCGCCCCGTTATTTAATGGATCCGAAATTTGCTTATTTCGTTACAAAGTCGCGTGCTGCAAAGCGGCGGAAAAAAGACGAGAAGGAGGAGGAGGAGGAGGGGGAGAGAGGAAGGGGTGATCAAAGTCGCGTTTACGAGATAAACGAGCGGCGTCGCGACAAGCGCCGTCCTTTGATCTGCTTTTGCCGAGAAATTCGAAAAAATCCGGGGCCGACCCAGTTCCTCCCGCATGCCGGAGGAGGAGGAGGAGGAGGAGGAGCTACCAAATCGATCGCGAAGGAGGATAATCCCACGAGCCGCGTCGCCCGGCGCCGCGTGATTAATTCGCGCGGCGATAAAACGCGGCTAAATTGGCGCGGCCGTCTTCCAATTCGACGGGAAAATTCGCTAAGCGGGTCGACGGACGGTTTGGTGGACGGATCGATGGAAGGATCTATAAGCTTGGATCAATGGGACCGGATCGATAATCTTGGATCGATAGGCCCAGTTCGATGGACGGATCGACAGACTTAGATAAATGTGCCCTTATCAATGAACCCACATCGATCGCAAACATTCGGCACGCGGCCGCGACGGGACACCAATCTCTACCGAGTCCGTATCCACGCAGAAAACGATCTGTATGCAAAAACGAGCGTACGATAGATCCGCGGCGAGAACAAAGGCGGCGGAGGGGCGCGGAAAAGATTGCAAAAATGTTTGTTCTCGCTCTCGCGAGATCCGCTCTTTCGGGGCCTGTCGGTCCAACGAATAAACGCCGGCAAACGAATAAACTAAATTGAACGGTCCATTTTTTTTTCTGTCGAAGCTCGGCATGCTTGGCGCTTCCGGCGCATCGAGTGCAACCCGACAAGCAGATCGCCCCTCTCCCTCCCTCGACGCTGTTCCTTTTTTTTTTTTATTTCCGACCACCATTATCGGGAGTAACTCAGTCCGCCCGGGGTTTTTTTTTCGCATGCAGCATCGAAAGTAAAACTCTCGGCGGCGAGACCGCGATGTAACGAAAAACAAAAACCAGATAAAAAAAAAGAGAGCGCTGCAACAACGCAACCGGAATATGGCTGCGGTCGCTCGTAAATAATTACTTCCGGCGGACCCCTTTCGACGCAATTTTTCAACGTGTCTGATCATCGCGCGGACCGTTTCCGCTCTGCCCGTTGTGCATTACGTTCGCGCGCTGGGACACAATGTTACATGATAGTCCCGCGATGGGGCAAGATCGATGGGGCCAAGTTGCGGTCGGAATTTCAAGTAGACACGCGCACCGATGGTCAGACAGATCCATTATTTCTTTTTTTTTTGTTGTTGTTGCGCGGACAGTTACTAGAACGCGGATTTTTATGCAGTCGCGGATCGGTACAGGAATCGTCGCGGGGAACGTCGAACGCGATGCGTTTGCATTGAAATCAAATATGCGTTTGCTTTTAGTAAATATTATATATATATTGATTAAATATAATATAGACGTGCTAGACTGCACTATTCTAAGCTCTGATATTATCAAACAATTTTTTAAATATCAAATATCTCCAATTATTAAAATAAATAATATTAATAAATCAATCAATAAATCATATAAAAATAAAATAGATAAAGCCACCATCACGTAGAAATAATAAAACGCTAAAAAATATGTACAATATTATAATTACTTGCCAAAATGTATACGCGAATCCTCGAATTTCCAAAATGCACTGGCAAACCATGAAAGCGTCTAGCTAGGCCAGGCTGAAGCGCAGACAATGGCGCTCTGGCTGTCATAATTCGCATCAAGTAGAAATAGCCGGTATCGATCAGACGGGACGTTAGACACCATCACCGGGTGTGGTGGCTGTTGTTTTCCCGCGGCAACGGGATAGAATTCGATGATGAACGGGATAGCGGGCGTAGACAATGCCGCTGGATGATTATTGTTCGTATCGAATGGAATTCGCAAATAACAGTCCGACGCGGCGGACGCCGCTGCAATTAGCGTAATCACGGGTTTGCGGCGCAGGGACGTCGACGAAGGATGCGCCCGTGGCGCGCATCGTCGCCCAAGGAAAACGATATCGAACTTAGAGTCGTCGACGGAAAAATAAATTCGAGCGCCGATGAAAAGTACTAGTAATAAATAATTAAGTATGGATGCTATTCTGTTCTGAAGAATTTTATTACAATTTTAAAGTATGCATGTTCTGCTCTATAAAATTGCTATAAAATTCTAATCCCTTGTTATTAATAGTCAACTATACAAGTACAATAAATTCAGTGACTGTAAAGAAAATGGTAAGTCGAGGTGTCAACCCTTTCGCTACGGAGCGCATATTTAGTAATATCATTTTGCTTTCTAAAATATAAAAGTTTCTAATCGTAATTTATTTTCCTAAATATTACAGCTTGTTGATTAGCAAAAGTATCTCGTGTAAAGTATAGAATAAAAATATGGTTAAATAATGCTCATTCTTCGAGGACGTGTATATAAGCTCTTCGCAGCGGAAGGGTTAACATGAATCAAATTCGTCGCGGCGCAATAATGACAGCAAACACAGCCGTGTGTCTCGCGGACGTCCGGCCGGTGCGCGGCGCTCGCTCTGCCTTTGATGATAAAATATCGAACAAATAAATTCGGCGACTGTTCGCAAAATAAGACGATAAATCAACGAGCAGATAGACAGAGGAGACAAAGAGCGAAGGGACGGAGTGAGAGAATGGTTGAAAATGTTGCGAGGACATTGCCGCGAGGAAGGAGGGTCAAGGGATGAAGATCAAAGTTTGCGAGCGCAGTTCAAATATCGTTTCCGGCTTTCTCGGACAGAGAAATCTATTTCCGCGGAATGAACCAATAACAGGGGCAATGCGTTCAAGATATTGCCGCGGTTTCACATAGGAGAGAGATAGAGAGGGAGGGGTGCAGCGAGGATAGTTTTTCAGGAGGCGAGGATCGACAGCGAGGCAGTTAAAATGCAAACGCGCCGGGATTCGCGGGAGCGGCCGATACTCGGGTGAAAAAATACGAACGGCGCGGCATTGGCGCGGCGGCGTGCGGCGATTCCATGGCGTGGCACGGTGGCCGAAAGAAAAGTGGGTATCGTTAATGCTCGTTTTTCAGCGGCGCTCAGCCGACAGAGGAATTTATCCGCGACCGTTTCCCGCGCTTTCCCTTTTGTCTTCCTCCTTTCCGGCGGATTAATCGGTTTTTCGACGATCCGCGGCCGCGCGAGCGCGCGCGCGCGCACCGATAGAAAACGGGAAACTGTTTCACCAAGGAGAGGAAAATCGAGGGAAAAAAAGCGCCCCGGTTCAAAGCTGGAAGGAGAACTGACGCGGCGGGACAAGAAGAGAAGGGGGTGGAAACGAACGGCGAGGGGGGGGGGGGGGGGGGGGGGGGGGGGGAAGCGGGGACCGAGAGACTCGCGGAATTGTTCCAATTAGACGGGACTTTCTATCTTTCGACCCGGTGTCCCGAAATCCATTAATTAATTACTCGGAGAGATTGAGTGGCCACCGATGGTCCCGGCGGCCGGACAGAAAAAAAAATATGGCGAAAAAAAGCGGAGAGAGAGCCAGCTAGAGAGAGAGAGAGAGGGGGAGGGAGAGAGCGACCGCCGAAAAAAAATGCAATCCGCGTCGCGGAGAGTGCGACGAACCCGTGTGCGGCCGAGGGCCGCGCGGGCCCGCGTCGCTCGTTTGCACTTTTAATTAAACACCGCGACAGAGCGGACGTAATTAATTGGTGGCGCGGAACGCCGCGGAACCGGACCACCTCAAATTTCCGTCGAACCAACTAATTTTTTTCGAAACGAACGCCCCCGGTGTCCCCCTCCTTCCTCGTAATCCCGGCAAATGACCGATACTCGCGCCGCTCGAAAGAGAGAGAGAGAGAGAGAGACTCTTTCTTGGGCAACGCGCGTCGATCCGGTTCGCCGGGCTTTCCCAACCCTTTGAACCGCCACTGCGACTCGCTCGAAGAGAGCTTCGCCTCTCTCGGTTACCACCATCCCCCTCTCCCTCTGCTTTGCATTGTTTCATCTCGCCGTTCTATTTCGACACTTGTTGTTCGCGGCTCCGGCACCCGCGCTTTGTACGCCGCCCGCGCTTATGCAGTTCGCTTATGGCGAATCGCTTGCATTGGGTTGCACTCTTCTGGCATTATTATTAGACTGCGGATTTTTCTGGGGAATATTGATTGCAGCGATTGCCAGGTGTTGGACAAAGGGTTGAACCAAGACGTGGTTGATCGTTGTGTTAGGGGTGTTGATTATAGTCGGTATTGAGGCGACCTGCAGAATGTGCAGAGATGATGACTATACTAAGCATATAGTACTTGGTAAGTATAATATACATAACAGAAGAAAATATAGCGAAACAGGGTAAAATATAATATTTTTAATAATTCCATAGTTAATAATTTATTACTAGTAATCTCCATCACGAGTCGGATTAATCAAAGTACGGCAAAGGGTTAAATTCGATCCCCAATTGGAAGGAATGAAAAACACTCATATTTTACAAATCTCGCACGAAATCTTTATCACGTGTCCGACTATAGCGCAAGGCGGTTGACACAGCGAACGCACGATTTTACGAGCCGCGCTTTCGCTTTCCAACGCTCGCCGTAACACGGGCAGAGATTTAATAACAAGCCGGCGTAAGACCGTATATGCGCGCAGGTGGGGCGCGTACGCTCAGCCGGGCCAGGTGTGTATCGGTCGCGTTTTACGTTTTATCAGCGTAAATATCGCTGACCGACGCTGTTCAATATTTACGGGAGACGCGCGTACGCGGCCCGAAATTGTGTCCCCGATCCGTTAAATGGCCAAGAATTCACCCTCCACACCCCACCCCCCCTCCCTCCACCCCGATTATTTATAATCGCCGGGAAATGTTTGTAAACTCGCAATTTAACGGCGCGCGTACGTCGAATGAATACAAATAACGCCGCACCGAAATGAACTTCCACTTTTACGGTTTCGTCCACGGCCAGAGAGAGAGAGAGAGAGAGAGAGAGAGAGAGAGAGGGAGAGGGTGGCGAATCGAAACGCTTTATAATAAATTACCCCGGGTCCCGTCCAGCTGTAACATACATCACTGTATTTTTTTACCCCTTTCTCTCTCTCTCTCTTCTCTTTCTCGTCTCTCTTTCTCTTCTCTCTTTCTCGTTTTTGTTTTTTTAACAGCCGTAGAACACGGCGCGGGCTCGAATGTTTATCGCGCGCGAATTCGAGCTGTCAACAAGCATTCGTTATTGTCCGGGCTCTCTCCATTGACTAATTTCGACGGCGGCTCTTAATTACCGGCATTATTTGCGCTTCTTCGCCACCTTTTTTCCCCGCGTTTGTACTGCGCTCGAACTCTGTGTCGCGCTCCCTGCACGCCCGCAAATACCTCCGACATCATTTTGTCGCTGCTCCTCCGTCGTTCGAACGATTTGGATAATCGTCGCGTAAATTGCGCGGGGTTGGACGGAAAGGATTCGAAGAAACAATTTGGAGATCGGCGACACGATTGGCTACAGTTTTAACCCGCTGTCACGATTTTATGACACTGTCACGTGGTCGAGATTTCTAGGAGGAATATGTTGTTGGGTGTGAATATTATTCTGTTCTTTCAAGTCGAAATAAAATTCTGTGCTTTTGTTGTTAATGTTTAAGTATTTGGTTAAGGTGTTTGTGAGATTAAAATATTTATTCATTATGGGTGGAATATTACTGTGATTTAGTTGCGATTTGATTGTATGTGATATTCATTTCAATGTGAGTATTAAAATAGCCAACGGCCACATCTCGTTGCAGTGAACCGATTCTCGTCCGATCATCGAAGTTAAACAGCGTTGAGCGTGGTTAGTACTTGGATGGGTGACCGCTTGGGAATACCACGTGCTGTTGGCTCTTCCTTTTTGAATTTCTAATTAAAAAAATTGTTTGATATCTTTTTAATTATATAGAATATCCAATTGTATGTAATATGCATTTAGATATAACATTTAATTAGATATAATATTCAATTAAACGTAACATTCAGTTAGATATAGTATTCAATTATATTCAACTTCATTCATTCTTTATTATATTCAATATTCATTCAATTATATTTAGAGCAATTTCTGAGATTAAAATGTCTCGTTCCAAAAAGAGTGAACCACGCTCCGCGATTACCAAAAGGAACTTTAACGCGACGATTCGATCGAGGCGACAACATTTCGTTGAATTCCGCGCGTTGAAATAATGGCAAGTTCCAATTAACATTACTATTCGTACGAGCTGTATACGACATTGTCTAGAATCGGACGAACAATCCAAAAATCAGAAATAAACGGGACGCCGCCGCGTTTTGTTCCGCGCCGGAATCGGACGAGCGCGATCGTTATAATTAGCGCGACGGCTATGTTAATTAGCAAGTTATTCCGGCGTTAATTAGCAGAATTACTTTGCATCCAAACGCGCCCGTGCCTCTCTCGGTCGCCGTTCGGAACAATCGGCGGAGCCGTCGCGTCGGCAGAAAAACTGTCGCTAGCTCGTAACTTTCTCGCCGTGCAGAGAAACGATCGTGGAAATTCGCGAGATCCGCTCCTCGAAACGGCCACGCGGTGCCCAGTTACTGCGCGGTGGCCTATTTTACTGTGCCTTTCGTTCATTTTCCGAACGGAATCAAAGTCGTATTTATCCAACGCGGATTTATTGAATATTTCTGTGCTTTTCTCTTGTTTGTTCTTTGATCGAAAAAAATTTCTTGATGCTTTTATTTCATGGGTTTTTTAATCAAAATACCTTCTCTTGCTTCGATCAGCCGTGTATTTTAATCAAAATATTTCTATACTGTTTTAGTTTGGTTCTTTTCTGATCTGAAAATGTAATAGGTATTACTTGGTACGGGTGAAGTCTATTTTCAAGCACAATCAATTTCGTATTCATTGACGAACAGGTAGTCAATTCTTTTATTCTTTTAGCAGCTTTATTCTTTGACGAAAAATTTTTTGACGCTTCCACTTTGTATATTGTTTAATAAAAATATTTCTATACTATTTTACTTCATTTCTTCTCTAATAAAAAAAATATAATACGTCGATAAGACTAAAATTAATTAAACCCGAAGTCAAACCAAAACCAATTAGCCATCGCACGGTAACTAGTTCCACTTTGTACTACATCTCGTACAACATTCCGCCAATTCCAAATCCCTCGAAATAACATTATTAACCCCATAAGTACGCGCAGCGTTTCGGTGAAATCTCAGGAGACGGAACAGTGAAGCAAGGGGGGGAAGGATGGTAGGTTTGCGGATCGGTAGGGGCGCGAATCAAACGTCCGTCAAACTCACGATCCCCGTTGTGCCGCCGATTTCAGGAATTCCGCGCCAAGCGGACAATCTGTCCGAATACACTTATCAAGCCAAGGCAATCAGTCGCAATTGGAGTTGCGGTCGCCCGAACGCACGGTCTGGCCCCGGCGATGCATCTGCGCGTGAATCAGCGTCGCATTAATATCGGAATGCCTGGCCAGCTAGGACACAATTCCGCGAGTATACGCTAGCCGAAATTTACCGTCGACGTATCCAACGCGTCCCCGCGGGGTGCCCGCGCTCTGATAGAAGGCCTCGATACGCGATCCTCGGACACCCCTCCTGGCAACCCCACCTCGTCACCCCCTAGCACCCGTCCGGCACCCCACGGATCGAGCGCCACACACCGCGGTCTGAAAATTATTCCGTAGGTGACACGGGGCGAGCACTTTCCGCTGGGATCCGCCCCGCAATGAACTGCTTGATGAACGCTCATTGTCGGCTCGATTATCGCTGAAACCGCTCCGATCTCGCCGCCCGACCGGGAACAGTCTCTGGAGCGATGTCCGACTTGCGGTAGGGTTATACTACTGCCACGTTTTTAAGCTGCACGCGTAGTCGCTGCGAGAGCGAACCTTAGAGTTGGTCGCGGAAATACTGGTTCGTACTACTTGTTCGAGTACGTGGATGTAAAGTAGACGTCTTTAAGACGTCCAAGGATTGTACAGATTAAATTCTAATATATGACTCGCCAATTCTAAAACCAGGACTTACGTCGCTCTAAATCGAACCTATTCACACAGCTCCTGTCTCATCAATAATGTAATTTTGCACGCTGTTTGGTTACAGTCGTAACCATTCTACTTGTCTGACTAGCAGCGAGCTTATACTACTTATCTCAGCAGTCTCCACGCGTCGTAGCATGAACGAACATCAACCGAACATGCCTCGACATTAACAGCGGACATCCTCGGCCGTCTCTGACCAACGAGCGGGCCGTTCTCCACCGGTCGTATCTGGCCCGCTTCTGGATTCAGGTGGCGCAAGTCGGGCGCCGCTTTAGCCGGCGAGAGCTCGTTCATTGAGATCGAGCCTTGGAGACATTTAACGGCGGCCGCCAAACAAGACGGCGATCTTACTCAAGCTTAACGGTCGCCGTAATAACCGTTATCATTATCATTCCAGCGCGGCGGGAACCCCGGGACGGACTATCTGGAAGCTGGTTACACGTAGCCGTGGCGCGAGGCGGCGGCGGCACGGTATCGGCAATTAAAATTCATGCCGGCGTCGTTAGACCTTCGTCCACCGGGCGCACGTACCGAGAACGCGGAGACCGTAGGACGTGACGCCTACAGTTCGCTTCATAATTGGCACGGGCGATGGAGGGAGAGGGGGAGAGAGAAGGAGGCGGAGCCCCGGTCTTCTTTCCGACCGGTTCCTCCGTCGTTTCAGATAGCGGCGGTCGCAACGGCACGGTCCCACCGCGGACCTTCCTTAAAGCAGTTTCTTCATTTTATCGGGCACAAGGTGGAGAGAGCCGGACCGTAGTTAAGCACGAAGTTGCGACGAACTTTTCCACCGTGAGCACTTTGCAATCGCACCGGGGAGAGTCTACCTTTCTCACCCTTCCTCTCGTTCTCTCTCTCTCTGTCTTTTTCTCTTCCCTTTTCGCCTTTCAAAAATATTTCAAAAGTCGTCTTCTACCCAGCGCTGTGCAACACCGAGCAGAAAAACGACCGACAAAAGGAGTGTCAGGGTTGCGCAATCACTTTTGAAAAGACAGCAGGAGGAAGATGCAAGGTACAATTGATGTTATAGGTTTTCTTCCAGTTATTACGCTGCTGTAATTTCGCTTTATTTGGAAGCTGGTATTGTAAGTAAAAATATATATTTTATATGAGTATAGTTAATTTCGACGTGCTGTTACGGTTGTGTGAACAATGATAAAGAGAAGCTTATGGAACAGCATTTGGCACGTCCCAAATGCTTTATGAATGTCTTAGAAGCGTCCTATAAACGTCTTATACATTCAGTGCTTATCAGCCAACTAAAATTGAACAGAAAAATTCGCGAAATTCAGCTCGACGCGAGAAGATAAAAATCCTTTCCCTCGACACACCGTTTCGAGAATCGATCTCACCTGGCTGTTGCATTCGTCGGCGCAGTTTAATCGATTAAACGGCACGCGCGGATGAAAAAAAAAGAAGGAAGGACAACCTGCCGAGCACGACTACGATTCAGACTGCTCCCGATCCGCCGGCGGAGAATTCTCTTTTTCTCCACCCCCGGGTCGCCCCGACGCCCCTTTGACTGTAATCGTCGCCCGGCTAAAGGGGTAATGAAACGTCGATCGAGCACATCATCCGCGCGCGATAAATTCAATGCGGCCCCCGGCGCGCGCGCTGCGCCGGAACCATATGTATCCGACACGGCCGCGCGTCGGTGCACGGTGGATATACGCGGCCGCGAACGAGACCACGCGCCGATAGAACCGTGAAACAATGACCGTGCCCAACGCCGACGCCGCTGCTTTACGATTATTATTTATTTAACACGCCCGACGCCGCTACGGAATACTCGATTCCTTTCTTTTTTTTTCTCGACTCGATATCGAGCGCCGGATTGAACCGATCTCCCGGCGATCATTAGTGTCAGATGCACGCGTTCAACGGTGGTGGGTCTATTCTACTCGCTCGATCGACCTTCGGGACTGCGCTACTCTTGGCTGAATAGAAACTGATTTGTATCACGCTGACTAGATGCTAATTTCAAACGGGCGCGTGATCCTGACATCGGCGAGTCGATAGCAGACGCCCCGGCTCGCTGGACGTAATGGAAAAGTCTGGCTACGGTCGGCTGACCAAAATGGAACTGTACTACTGCGTTAGTGGAGGGCGGATTAATTAAACGTGCGGTCTCTTCGGCGTCGACTATTTAGTAATTATTATTATAATATTCGATTGTTCAAACAGTACATAAACTATAGATATTTTTATCCTATCATATAATATAATTTATTATCGTCTCAAAAAGCAAAGTTTACACTTTTCTGCACAATTTATTTCGCTTCAATGCAACACATTTTAGATTATCCTATTATTCGTCAGTATGTCTTCCAAAGAAGCTCTTAAGTGTATGTTTACCCCTTTCCTCCGATCTATAACAAAATTGTGCCATTTAAGACGATGGGCCCCAAAGGATCATTCCATGATTAAAAACGAACGTTGTCCGGTCGGCCGTGGACGGATCCTAGGGAAGCGCTCGGCCGAGCAATAGCAGGGCTATATCACAGCCCTAAGCGAGAGGGGTCGGGGCGACGGTAATTGGTCGAGCGGAGCGGCGCTTGTGTACGCCCGCATACGGAGTACTCGAACGCGACCATTGTGCAGCCGTGCGAATGTATTATCTGGCGGGCGTAAGCGAGCACATACGTTAATTGGCTATGGCGCAACAGTAATGCGCCGATTGATACGTAAATGGAGTGGGCAATTATGCGACGGAGTAAACAACAATCCCGGGCCCCCCTCCGGTTCTCGGCGCTCGAACACGCCGCGCGCGCGGCGCACAACTGAGAGAGAGAGAGGCCGGAGAGAGCACTGTGTCCACGCTGTTCCGGATCCGACGAAAACCGTCGGGGGCTCCCACGGCCGTTCATCGTCTGAAATCACCGCCTGATTGCAATCACGACTGATTGGCAAGAAGTTTCGCAAACCGGGCGTCGTCCTAATCCATGCGCGCGTCGACTAAACGCGTGCTGATCCGCGATACCTTTTCTCGCTGTTAGTGTCCAGCACTAATATTCTTTATAGCATGGACGTACCTAGCCGGCTATTTTTGAGTTTAGTATTCCTCGCTAACGGCTAGTAGGCAATATAGATTTAAAATTCTCCGTTTAATATAGTCCATACATATGACGTCACAATTCGTCGCTATTACTGACGACGCCGAGACGCTTCAACAGTCGCTTCTCGTCATTGTACACGGTGTCGAGAAAATCGTATGCTAAAACGAGAGTGAGAGGATATTTTCTGCAAAATTTGTGCAAAGTATACAACATTTGTATCTCCAAATGTGTAATATTTATTTGACGAAATATGCAATATTTATTTGTCGGAATATGCAAAATTTGTACGTCGAAATATGCAAAATTTATACGTCGAAATATGCAAAATTTATACGTCGAAATATGCAAAATTTATATGTCGAAATATGCAAAATTTCCGCGTCGAAATATGCAAAATTAATGCATAATTAATGCTGAATGTATTTAGGAAGATGAAATATATATGTACGCGAGTGATGAAAACTGTATGCAAATTGTTTCATTATCTTTGCTATTTGTTACTACTTGCTATTGTAGTTGCTATTGTTTGTTGCAATTTGCATTATAATGTGTTGCGATTAGTTTTTCATTTTCACATAACCTTCGTATTTTAATTCTTGACATAACCTTGACATTATAATTCTTGACATAACCTCCACATTTTAATTCTTTCATCATCACTTCAAAAAATATCAGAATTAAAGAAAAATAAATATTTCAGCCATTGTCTACTATACTAAACCCTCTATCATCCAAAAGAAAAAAAAAACAAATCACTCAATCCAGATTGAAAAATGTCACGTCATGTTAAATAATATCCACATACATTCCTCGCTAATTACAATTTCGCAAAAAGTCCATATTCCGGCCGGAAATCGCGGGTTTCCGCGAACGTTTTCGCAGTCGGTCGTCGAACGCGGGCGCGCGCATTCGAAGGATAGAAATTAGCGGGCGTAATTTGTAAAAATGGCAGCACCGGTGTCCCATTAGTCCCGATCTGGCAACCAGAGGCCGATCCATCGCGCCGCGTATAATGAAAACAGGGATATTCGCGGGCGAGGCCCCGGGAATTTCCGCAAAACAATGGAGAAAGAGGAGAGATTCCCCCCTCCCCCGACTGGCGGTATGTCAGGGACGCGGGGAAGGGCGGCTGAACGAAAAATGTATTGGCAGCGGCGTAAAATGCGCCGCAAATTGAACGCCGCCATTAAATAATTAGGACGCGGAGCGAGCGAGCGAGAGCGCGGGCTGCCGAAGAACGCTGGCAAAGTATTTCATCACTTTCAACATAATTCCTCGTCCTCTTTTTCTTCCCTCGGCCCGTTGTTTTTTTCTCCCCGTCTCCTCCCCCGCGCGCGCAAACCCCTCTCGGTCGCAACGAGCGCCCCTCTTTTTTTTTCCCCGCTGTTTCGATGGTCCCTTTAACGCGAAATTATATTTCTATTACGCACGGGGACGTATTTAAGCCATTATGCGTTGGTCGTCGCTGCAATTTTCGCTTGAAACGCGATTAACCCAAATACGGGCGACGCTCTATACAGGTTTCTATTCAGCGCGATTAACGTTCCACTCCTCAGACGCACTTTAAACGTTCGCCATAATGATCCGACCGTCTATCCGGATCCGACCAACCCACCCTCTCTCTTTCTTCTTCTCTCACTCTTTCTCTCTTTCTCTCTTCTTTTATTTTTCATTTTTTAGAGTCTCTTTCTCTACCAGCCGAACCACGCGACGATTCTTTTCATCTCTGGAAAATTATAATTTCTTTCATCCGCTCGTTGGTACACCGGGCCACTCGAGCAACGATTTCGGTGGGCTCTCTCTCTTCGCGAATATTGATACGTTTCCACGGGGAGAGAAGCGACGATGACGGCGCATTCACGCGGTACCGCCTTGTATGCCGTTCGTTTGACGACGAGAGGCCCGCCGCCTAATATCGATGTAACGAGTTACAGATCCGCGCGGGTAATATTCACGGATTTCATGTGAAAGAACATGTTGAGTTATAGTCGTCTCATTTTTCACGCATAATTGTCACAAATGATACTCCGTAATTAAATAGAAAAGATATATAATTCAAAATAGTTAGCTCTGTATTTAAAAAAATATAATGATAACCCTATCCATACCATGCATAAGTGTTTAAACTCATGCGAATTGAAAAAAAAAATTACGAGCAAAACTATCGACGAAACGCCACTAAAAATGAATAAAACACCGCCAAATGAAGGGTTGTAACCCGCGTTATGCGACAAATATTTAACTCGCGCGCACCCGTCGACAGGAAAAAAGCGTTAATGCTTTCCAAAGAATCGATAAACGTTAATCTCCGCGCCGGCTCTAGGGAATTACCGGGCGAGCACTTGATAAACCTTCGGCGTAACGCGTAATAAAATATATAATAAATAAATCGCCGACAACCGGGACGGTGTGCTTAATGCATCGTCCCATCCGCCCCCCGACGGGCGCGTTATTTCTGCGTTCGCGCGAGGATCTCGCCCCGACCGATTATTTCCAACTAAAAACAAAAAAAAAATCTCGCTCGTCGCCGGTGAATGACTTTTCCGCGCGCGACAGCGTTTCGAAGCGCGGCTGTTTTTTATTTTGCGCCCCTCGGAGCGACCCGGAAAATCTGGTGTTTTCGTTAGGCGAACGGCGAGGGAGAAGGGAGACGGGGGGCGGGGCGGGGAGGAGAGCCGAGTGTTTTCGAAATGTCTTTTTCTGCAAAACAATCCCGTCAGACGCCTCGTAACAATTGAGTGCGCGTGACACGACAGCGGGTCGCAACGCGGCCGGCAACGAAACAGGGAACAAAAAAAAAGAAGGGGGGGTGGGGAGGGTGAAAAAGAGGTGGCGCATTCCGAACGGCCGAAACCGGTTCGAATACCTCAACTATCTGATTTTGAAGTGGCGTGAAAACGTGCCGATCGATGGTCCCCCCGCGCTCGGAATCGGGGCCGGCACAATCGACGAGCACGAGGCTCGAACTTGTCGGCACAATGCCGCGACCCGGAATGCGTCCGATCGTTGATTCTCGTACGCGGCTACTGAACTAAATTCCCGTTCCTCGATTAAGACCTTTTTTCTCCCCACTCCCCGGGTTTTCCGCCGGCCCGCTTCCACTTCGAATTTCCCGCGGATCAGCTCGCGGCCCAAGAAGATTGTATTTATGCGAATGTAATTAACCCTTTCGCTCTGAGGTATCGCATATACGCGGCATCAAATGATGCGTACACAAGTTTTAATTTACCTTATTATACATAACCTCACTTTGTTATACATAAACTCACTTTATTTACATATCCTCACCTTATTATACATAACCTCACTTTATTATAGATATCCTCACTTTATTTACGTATCCTCACCTTATTATACATAACCTCACTTTAATATACATAACCTCGCCTTATTATACATCACCTCACCTTATTATACATAACCTCCCTTTGTTATACATATCCTCTCCTTCTTATACATAATCTCACCTTCTTATACATAACCTCACTTTATTATACATATCCTCACCTTATTATACATAACCTCACTATACTATACATATCCTCACAAAGCACACGATCAATCGGTTAACAAACTACACTGGCGTAGTAACAATGAGCCACGTGACTCGGGTCGATGTCGGCCAGAGAGAGTTCTCGAGCGACGAGAAGATCCATAGAGAACGGAGAAACGAGGGAACCGAGAGAGCTGTCCGTCGTCCGGTTCTTCCTAGAGCGGCGTTGTTTTCCCAGCTAAAATCCGCGCGACGCCGAGAGCCGGATCTAAGGAAGAAAAATTAAACAATGAAGTACAAGAACAAGTCCATTGGAAGGCGGTCGCGGGAAAAAGCAAACGCCGCGCGTCGCGACGCCGGGCCGAAGAAAAGAAACCGGTCGAGTCGAGACGTTCTGAGCGGGGCGGGGATCACGGGGATGGTAAATGGAACGGGTTAAAGACAATGGGGGGAAGGGTTGGTCGGCAGGACCGCGATAAGCGGAGGCCGGAGGCCGGGTCCCGCGCCGCTTATAATTAAGGTTTATTCGTTGGCTTGTTCGGGTGCTCGTCGCGCCGTTACGGAGCACGGAACTCGATAAACTCGGCCGCGATTGTTTAACGAGGGATTTCGGCGCGACGAACCTAGGAGTTTTCGCGGGAACGCCGCGACTGACCGACGGATTTGCTTGTCTTTCCTTTGGATTCCTGTCGAATTTTTCCACTCTTGGCAGAGTTCAGTGTATAGTTATTACTGAACTTTTTACGCCAACAATAGCGGCTTTTATCATTCGATTTTATATATTTATATTTTTTTATATTTAATTAATTCTTATATCTTACATATTTAATTATATTTCAATTTCATTGTATATTTAATTAGTTCTGAATTACAGGTCGATTTTGTGAATCATTGTACAAGCTACCATAACAGGAGATCACTGAAAAATTTCGCGTGTTCGGCGCATTCTCGCGACATTATAGAAAAATCGTGCGGGTTATATTCGTGCGCGCGGGGGGGTCAAGGCCATCGGTTCGCCAACGTTTGCTTGTTTTCGCTTCGCCGCATCGGCAAACTTCGCGACACGGCCGACCGGGTGAAAGGAATTTATTTGCAGATAAAAAGAGGAGAGAGATCGGTAATGTGCTCTGCGCCACACGTCGACTGTGTGTACACCCAATCTGCATGCCGGCTCGACACACGGATACATTATGTTGGAGGAGTTCCTGTACATTAACCAATATCGTCGTATTTACGACGTACATACTCACGCATGGTTCTCGTATCACGCGTATGCTACCCCCTCTGTATTTATCTATCGTCGATCTGCATGTGCATCTGCATACCAGAAGCCTGCACCCTTCCATCCGCGATATCTGTCCGATATACCGGCGCGTTCGCCCTATACAGGGTGCCCGGCAAGACGCGGCCTGCTTCCTGTTACCACGCCGTAATATGTATGTATGTCTGATCATTTCTGGTTCATACTACTGGAAATTGGAAATTAAATGCTCTGGAAATACTGCTCGAACCGTTCGTATGGCGGTGGTGAAAGTCGACTTATATTTATTTTAATAAAATGGTATTTATACTGTTACAGTATTATTTATACTATTATACTATTATTTATACTATTATACTGTTATTTTTACTGTTATACTATTATTCTTACTATATTATTTCTGCTATTATATTATAAAGGTATATATATAAATTCTAATAATAATGACTTAAACGTTATTTAATCTCCTTGTCTGACCAGTATGGACGCATACTACTTATTTTAAGATTTTTCTTTTAGCTGGAATAAGTATACAAATTCTTTAAAAAATTACAATAGAATACATATATCTATACAAATTATACAGATTAAAAAAATTTACCACTTCTCAGGATATTTTTAAATATTATCATCATCATCATCACGTTGCACCGTTTATATTATATTCGAGAGCAATCGCGCATCCTGCGGAAACGAATCCGGAGATTTCAGACGGTATCGCGGGCAGGAATGCTCTAGCTTTTAAATACAACTTGCATAAAACGGCGGTGCATACCATCGCCGGTAACCGAGGATAGCTCCGAGCCAGGTAAACAACAACCCGTCGCATTCATAGCGCAACAATAGAAAGACATCGTAGAGACAACGATAAGTCTTTCGGCCGGCCGATTCGGAGGGGAGGCCGCTGCACAGTGCCGGCTATAAATCTCTGGCCTGTAACTCGTACCTTGAAACCAGAGCATTGAATTCAACCTGTACCACCGTGTAACTACAGCGGCTGAAGAAAAAAAAAAGAATAGCACCGGCACACGCCTTTCAAAACTGTATATCTTTTTTACAACCGGACTAAACGACTTCGATCTCTTTCGAGACGTTGATGAAACTCGTTTATTGAATAGTCATGCATTTGCACAATTGTGCACTGTTCAATTGTGCAGTTGTACGTTATGCACTGAGCAATTGTGCATTTCTACATCATGCATTTGTACATTTTGCATTCTACAATTGTGCATTTCTACATCATGCATTTGTACATTATGCACTGTACAATTGTGCATTTCTACATTATGCATTTCTACATTATACACTGTATGTACAAGTTAAGTCTGAACCTGTACATTCAGCCTTACCATTTACATAAATTCGAACCGAACTCGTACATGGATTCGGATCTACCCAGGCAACGGATTCGAGCGTAAACTTCGGCACAGATTCGCGTCTACTTCAGGTCCGAGATTCGAGCTTAATTTTGATCTACCTTGATGGCACGTAGACGAGAGGTCGGGTGCAGGCCAATTTGGTTATGGTGTTGCCGGAGTATCGTTGCAGGAATAATTGATCTCTCGACACTGTCCACCCGGAAACAGCCAACCACCGAGGCATTACTGTCCGAGCAGCGCGACGGTCTCTACCCTCGGACAGCCACACTCGTAGTTATTAAATGACATACTCTACCGGTTCGCGCGGGACAGCGCGCGCGGCTTCCGGCGATCGGCTGCAAATTTCATTTAGGCCTTTCATCGATGCGAGCGCGATGTTTTTCGCGAACTAACACCGAGACCAATGAACGATCTACGCGGATTGTAAATCCTCAATTCTAAAATGACACACAGTTAAAACAATTTAATTAATCAAAGCGAAACTAGAAAGTTAATATTTATCATAAGAGGTGGTATTAGAACTCTTTATTTTAGTCAAATTCAATTGATTCAAATATATTACAATAAAAATGAATTTTTAAGATTGGTCAAAAATTAGTCTCACCCATACTTGGCTGACGCGGTACTCAACGCGTTAAAGAACAAATGTCGTGTACTCATTTCGCATAAAAAAGAAAGGGAAGAAACTTATGGGACACCCTAATCAAATACAGCAATATGTACTTTTCTGACAACGGAACACGCGAGTCCCGCGTCAGCCATCCTCCACCATAAGTTATTGAAACGCGGGGCCGTGTGTCCCCGACGCTGAACCGAACGTCGCCGGCGGTACGAATTGAACTGGAAGGGTCTCCGGACGGATTACCGTGACTTTCGGCCTGCGGGAGCCGTCGGCCCCTACGTCGACGTCGGAAAGTCGACGTGCCCAAGTCCGGGCGGTTCGAGACACGGGACGCTCCGGACATTCCGCCGCTCCGTCGGTTTGACGAGCCGTGGGGTGGTTGGGGGGGAGAAACCCGTTCGATACTCGGCGGTCCCTCGTCGTCTAGGAAGCCCGATCGCCGCACGTTCTATGCTCGTACAAGTATTCGAACTCTCCGATCGCGGGCCGGAGGAGCAACAATTAGACGCGTTCCACCGTCGGCTGTCCTGCGGTCTTCTAATTTCCGGCGACGTTCTACTCCGTCGACTGGCCGGGCCGGGGGACCCGGAACCGCGAACCGAGAGGCTACGGCGTCCGGCAACTCTCCGCCGAGAATCGTAACTCGGTTAAGGGTGATTAAAGGACAAAAAGTTCGACCGCCGCCGTCCGAGCGGCACCCTCTAACTCGGCCGCGCGCGCGACGCGACCGAGAGCGACGTTTGCGCTGCTTTTCGTTCGTTGGATTATTTCCGGTCGTTTGTTTAACCCTTTGCACTCGAAGCCATTTTATTGAAAAATATGAAATAATTCTCCTGGCTCATGGTATTTCTATTCTGTACAGTAAAGTACACCTTTACGCAGACGAAATTGATTCTTGCGATTTAAAGCAACAATTTCACTACTCAACAATTTTTTTAAATCTCAACAAACACGCAGCGATCTGCCAATAAATCTACAGTAAATCTACAATAAATCTACAATAAATCTGCAATTTACCCAATGGTTTCCCAAATTATTCCGCGAACGCCCAATTTTCGGAACACTAACTAAGAGACAGCGTGTTTGCGGGACTCGTCAACTAAGAGGCTAATTTCAGCCGGACAGATTACGCACGGTGATGCAGGGGAGGGATAGCGGCGGGGCGATTCTGAATACACGGGGTGGACGTTTTCATGGCAGCAGGCAGAGCCAAGCCTTATCCATGTGTGTAAGGCCGCGCGCGGTGTGCAAACGGCGGTGGCGGCCATAATCCGGCAGCACGTGGGCATTACACGTGTACGGGGAGCGCGGCGCTCGCACGTGTGCCCACGTACAACATGTTAATGCGTTTAAATATTGAGACAGCCTAACCGCGATCCCATCGCCGGGGCCGCAAGGAGCCACGGGAGCCGAAGACAACGCGTCGAACAATGCCGTTTTCGACGGATCTCTGCGTCGACGGAAATGCGGAACGGCGACGACGACGACGGCTAACAGAAATCGAAAGCGTCATCGAGACGTTCTTATATACAGTCGGTACCATAAGTATTCGTACCCTCATTGCTTATAAGGGAAATTGAAATGAAAGTGCAAAGGGTTAAATATTGATTGCAAGTGGAGAAATTATTATAATAACTTAAAAGAACGGAACAACGGTCATACTAAATAGGATGTTACTACAAATCTTCACGATTAATTTTAGAAAAATTGTCAAATACGGCACAGTTATTAATTTGGTATATATAAAATACACTTCGTCGCTCAAAATAAAAATACTATAAGACAGAAATTCGTACCTCGTCCTCCGTCAGACGACGAAACCATCCGGACGTTCGCCACCGATTCGCGCGTTCGACGATCGCTCCGCTCGCGATCGCAGCGCCGAAAAAAATGGCACGGTCTCGCCGCGGTGGCAAATTTTCGGCCGCGCGACCAGCCTGATGGAAGTTTACGATCGCCTCGCTCGCTCGCTCGTGGAATTTACTGGGCGCATAAATCGCCGGGAAAAGGAACGAGAGAAAGTGCCGGGCCGACAGAGAAAAAAAAAGAAGAATAGTTATGAGCGCGTTCGCGATATATCTGAGCCGTTTGTCGGGCCACCGGACCCGATATCGATTGCGAAACTTTTCCGACGAATGGACGGGACAACGATGCCCCGCCGCCCGATAGGCGAAACGGACTCTCGCGCCTCTCGACGGCTCCCGCGATTTGTCGATTCGCCGGCGACGCTCCGCGACCGCGAAAATTGCACGCGTTGCACGGCGGACCGAATAAACAATCCTCCTCGTCAGTTGCAGCTCTTCACAGTTTTCCTATTTTTTTGCGGACGAATAAATTACCGCGCTCGCATTACTTTTAATCGCGGGACCGCCGTTTTAATTGAGCTTTATTTTTTAACGGTGTTTAGAGCGGTGGGGCATTGTGTTTTGCATATTGTATGCTTTTTAGTCAGTATATATTATTCTATTTATATTATTGGGTATATATTATTAGGTATATCTAATTCTACGTATATTATTGCATTTATATTATTTTACATATACATTCTATATCTATTATATTATCTATAAATTACTGTACCCATATCATCCCTTATATTCTCACACATATTACTACTTAAAATATTTCTCCTGTCCTACACAACGTTTATACGCGCGATTTAAGATCTCCGCCAAACGACAAACAGATCGACAAAAGCTCTCGAAATCTGGACGTTTTATTCACCGGAGCCACGAGTCTCATATTTTGAATCGAGTACGGAATGCTCGAAAGACATCGAACATTTCGAGAAATAACACGTTGCGATCGAGCGACACGTCGATCCGTGACGAGTTCCGTTTTCCCTCGACGAGCGCAAACCGTGGACGAGAGCGTGTTCGACGAAACCCGATAATAACGCGATGCGTCCCGTGTAAACGCGTCGAATCAGCTTCACAAATTTCCGGGCGGTGGCGTTGATTTTTCAGTTCCACTCTGCGCCTGATCGTCCACAAATCTCGATGACTCGCCGGCGCATAGATGATGAATGCCCACTTTTTCAACCATTATTCCGGGCGGAACCGGATCGCGATGGACCCGTATTGTTATCAGTTCTATACTACGATCAAAGGTACATGGTAATTCGTGGTCGACGTTATCAATGAGCCCTCTCGTCGAAAAATCCATTGGACCGCGCGTGCACCCCCCCGATTCCGGGGGTGGGGTAGGGGGTACGCTTTCGCGGTGCCGTCGAGAAATTTTCGCGAATCAGAGACAACGCGGAATGAGCCGTGCACGAACGCGAACGTAACGTTAGTGCCGTCGGAAGCGACAAATTTGTTGAACGGGTAATATTTATTTGACCGAGGATCGTCGTTCAATTATCGCAGGGATTTATGCGATCCTTGTTTTATTATTACTGACATTTATCTGTCACTTATGCAATTACTGTTAACACTTTACCGACCGGTCGTACAAATTTAACTTAACGTTAAATTTTCGTTCTATTTTGATTTTATTTATTTTATTAGTTGCCGGAGATGTGTAATATTATAGAAAATTATATAGTAACATTGAGTTGCCCTTGAAACAATGGAGAATTATTTCAACGATTTCAAGCGCTTGTCTCAGAACGAATTCCAGTCTTGTATCGGTTGCCCGACCGATGGCCGACCTGTACCACTTGCCGCAAATGATCCAAGCAACAGCTGTGACACCACGTCACTCGTCCCACCAGCGGTTATGTCTACACTGCTTGACTGATAGCTGGCGACTTTATACCACTTGTCTGGCCATGCCCAGGCTTATATCACTTGCTCGTTTAATTCCTGGCTTACGCCACTCGTCCGACTGATGCACGGCTTATACCACTTGTCCGATCGACGCCTGAATTATGCCCTTTCCTCGCGGACCGACCAACAGCTCGTTACAAAACGAGTCTGACAAATGGCGGACTCGAACTACTTACACGGGCTGTGTAATACTGAATAAAATCGGGAGCATCGTGTTCCAGAATTATTCTAACAATGGATAGATATAAAGGTGATAGTGTACACGCTTTTATTCACACTTTACATAAAATGTGAATGCAATGAAACTGTTGTGATTAATTAAAAATCGAGGAACTTTGTTCATTGATAACTCGTAAACGAAGCCGCGGATTGCATTTTTGTTAAGATAAAAATTACTTGAAATGATCACAGGTACCCCCCATTTTCCGATTGCGAGACACTTTTGGGACACCCTGTGTATCGCAGAAGGCTAAACACTCGAAAGCCGTCACACGATCCTCACCAGTGTCCTTCTAGCGATTCCGCCACGCCCGAAACAGCCGCCTTAATTTCCCCCGGCATCGATCCGCGCCGTGGATCGAGAGACGGATCGTTGACAGTGGAAGCCGGGGTGTTCCACGGGCCGCCGCCCGGATCCGAATTGAATCCGAATAACGTGGGTGGGCGAGCGGCCGGAGGAGAAAAAGGGGGGAATTTATTCGTCGCGGTGAACCCGACGCGGATTCGCCCGGGGATAAAGGTATCAGGGCGTATTCAATGAAGAGGGCCTACCGTCCCGTTATTAAGGAACCCCGCGAGACCCTACGGAATGGCAAATGCCGGGGAGCCGAGGGACACCCGATACGCACTCGACAGATCGATCCTTCAATGGGAAAAAGATCGAGCCTCTCCCCCTCTTCCCGTCCTCTTCGAACCGTTCCCCCCAACGAGGCTCTCCTCTTCTCTTCTCTTCTATCAAAACGCGAGACGGTAGGACTCTCTGTGTCCTCCGCCGGGATTTTCATCGACAATGAATTAGGATTATCGGAGGGCATAATGGAAACGGACACAAGACTCGAGTATATATCCGGTCGCTCTCCCGTATAAATAGGATCACCGTCCGTGAAAGCCCAGAGGAACATCAGCCTCTGCGGACAGATCCGCGGTGGTCCGCTTTGAAGAATTCCGGTGACATTTAACCCTTTGCGTGGGAGACGTAGTCTTGGAGGAATTTATCTGCGACTGGACCTCGCTGACTATAGTGGCCAACGGTGTACATGGAGATTGAAAATAGCAGGATTTAAGAAAAATAATAATTGCAAATTAATTGAAATACTCGTTGTTTTTTAGTATTCCTTTTAAAATACTTTAATTTATTTTTACTTAAATCGTATATTTTCAAATAAGAATATGTCAGCAACCATTCTCTCCCATCGCATGTATACATGTGTATCGAAGTCAGTTAGCGCTATTCAATCTCCGACAGCGGACAACGAGATCCCTCCGTTTATGGCTCGGAAAAAGGGGACGATACGGAGCGCCAACTATACCGACCTGCTTTCTCTTTTTTTCGTCGGCTGGCCGGCGGGTGCGCTCGGTCGGGCGCGGCCTGACATAAAACTGTCCGGAACAGAATGTCGGTGGCCCGTTACCTTTAATCGCATATTTATGCGTGCAACGTTTTCGCGGCGAAGCCGGAATTAATTCCGTGGCCCGCGTTCAAGAAGCCACCCGACGTGAAAAATAATTATTAAGGGAGCCGCGTCGCGCGGCCCCCGCGCGGATCTGCTCCCGACTGAATTACGGCGGGGACATTGTTTCCGCCGTTGTTTGCCAGGCCGCGCCGCCGAGCCAACGAATCCTCCGTTCGTGCGACGACAATGCCGACACAGGTAACATTTGCAATAACGTAACACCGCGTTTTCATCTCACTTTGAGTTCTGTTCAATTTTATTCAATATGATTTATTCTAAAAAAATATACAGTAAGAGACAAGCCCTCTTCACTCAATAAAATATACACATATTATTATATCATATCCCTTGTCCTATAAAAATTATTTTTAACACATCATGCGCAATAAAAAATACAATATAATAATATATATATTTTATTAAGCGAAGTAAGCTTTATCATATACTCAACATTTAGTTTCATATTTCGAAAGCGAAAAAGGCATTACCTGATATTTATATTATCCAATATTTTTCAGAAAAATCATCGATCACCGCGTCTAGATGAACAACCGTCCCCAGGGAGATAAAAATTAGTCGAACGAGAACTCGTTCCGATCGCGGGCGTTCCGCAAGGACGCGGCGTAGGATCGCCCGCGACATTTTCATTTCGAAGTTCGCCGAGCGTCGCTCAACCTTGCTCTTTCTCCTCCCCCGCGCCGTTCTTGAGAAATTTATGAATACCAGCACATTGTTAAATCCAGCGCAGGGATTGCCCGGTGTCCCGAGCGGGTGTCGCGCGGCCGCGTCCCCCACGGCTGCAATGGAAATTCCAGTTAGGCTAATTGCCGGCCGTGTTTCTTCTTCGCGCTGATGAATTTTTTAAGTCCCCGGGGCCGGGATTGCCGCCGCCGCCGCCGTGTGCAACGCGCACGGTAAATAATCGTTAAGAAATTAAGCGGCGCGCTGCTGAAACTTCGGGATTACCTATTCTATTTGTACCGGACCCGTGGCGCCCGCGCCGCGACCCACCGTCGAATTATTTATGGGAACGTCTGTTGAAAAGCGATACTTATTACGATATTATCGTTTATCGGATAGACACGACCGTAGATCTTGGCCCCGTTTAATTGCTCTATTGTCAGAAAAGAACATATTGTTGTAACAATATATATTTAAACTTCAAATAAAACCTCAATAAAAAGAATCTTATGGACTTAGATCCATCTCACCCAATACTATTTAATCCAAACTTTATCCAATAATTCAAAATCATCGAATTTACTTGTTGAAATTAAATTACAATTACCCCCAACTTCTGAATAATTTCATTTCAACAACGAAATTTCATTAGTAAACTTAATCAATTTTAAATAAATTTAAAAAAACAATAATCAATTTAGAAAATCAATTTTAAAAAAACACAGCTTATTATAAATCCCTATATCCCTTATAAATCCCTATCGCGAGTCAGCCTCTTTAAAGTACGGCAAGTGGTTAATCGGCATTTATTAAAATCGCTAAAAGAAAAATAGAATAAACGAAGCGAACACTCCTCCCGCAGTTTGCAAATCGATGCGGAGGATTTTCATTTTCCGTAAAAAAACCTGCTCATCGTCGGACAATTAATCACGCGGCTCGAAACGCTGACGAGAGAATACGAGCCATCGAGTTCGCGACTGGGCAAACATCGAAAGTCAAGTGGCTCGTTATGAAATTGCGTGGTGGTGGCGCGCGCGCGTGAGAAGGGGAGAGAGGGAGAGAAAGAGAGAGGGAGAGAGAGGTGCGATAGAGAAGGGGAGGAACGTTGTCGGAAAACTATACTTTCCGGGACGAGCCGCTTTACATTCAAAGCGGCTGCTTACACCCCCGAAATGGAATTTCGGTCGAGTCAGCGTGTCGCGCTGGCGGGCGGGCTGCCCGTGGGTAGCGCGGCACGTTGTCGCCACCGGCTAATTCGAAAAGTTGCCGATTGGAATCAGCCGACGGTTCCCGGACGACTTAAATGGTTCGGGCCGCGGGGTCGGCGAACACGTCCCGCAATTAGGGTTGTCGGCGTTCTCTCCTCGATGGCCGGCCGCGCACGTTCTCTCCTAGCGCGATGGCTATGGCGATGGCGATGGCGATGGCGGCGGCTTCCTGGCGGCGGCGGCGGGCCGGCTTTATTTCATTTTATTTTTCAAAAAAATTCCGCCGCTCGGAAACCGTGCCAGAATTAAATTCGCGCGTGACCGGCACGCGAACGAATTTTTCCACGGCGAAATACGTAATCGCGTTGGTATCAATTCTTTTTTTTTCTTCTTTTTTTTTGGACAGTCGCACGCGCGCGATTACACGAGACCCGTCCGCCAGGCCTGCGACGGATACCGCGCGCCGCGCCCGCGAGAGAGTGAGAGAGAGAGAGAGAGAGAGAGAGAGTCGCGGACAGAGGTTCAACGCGCTAACCGAGTACCTCGCTCGTCTGCCCTATATCAAATCCAGTAATTTGCCCGACCGAATTTAAAAGCCATTTCGTGTAGAACTGCTCCCGCTGTCCCCCGTCGCCGACCTCTTCGCAGTCTTATTAAAATGTTAAACTGCCGGAGCGGAGGACTCTCTTTGCCGCGGCACTGTTCGAGAATCGCTCGCTTTTCGTTGACCCGTACTACTTGCGGATGTGTGACGCGGGAATCGAGACAGGTTGATTTGGACGATGAGTTTTAGAGCATTGTTATATTAGCTGGGTTTCGAGTTCGAGATTTGTGAGAGTTGCGTGTCTAAGATGACACGTTTATCGTCAAGTTGTACTACTTGCCATGACAGTTCCGCCATGTATTATTAAGTATATGATGGTTCTGAAAATAATTTTTAAAGCACAGTTACATTAACTGAGTGTGAAGAGTTGGCGTTTCGAAAAGAAATTGTTTTAGAGAATGGCTCGTTTATCGTTGACCTATACTACTTCAGATCGCTGCAAAGTGGCGCAGAAGCGACCACATTTCTACTCTAAAAGACAGATTGTAGAGCACAATTACACCATTCAACTACAAACTACTAAACTTCCAATAAAAATAAGTCCTTTTTAATAAAGTCTCGTTCGCCATTGACCAGTACTACTCGACCCAACATCCACGCATTCGTCGCCAAAGAAACTAATTCACGGGCAAGCGATAAACGGCGACCGCTGCAAACCAGCCCGCAGGAACGAGTCCATCAACGCCCGCTAAACCAACGAGATTACTATATACAGCCAGGAATGCGTCAACTTCCCTTTCCACACAATTCACTGTTCAGTCCTCGAATTCCGGACGAAGCGGGACCGGGAGTGTTTGAATCGCGTTGCGCCGGAGAATAATCCCCGTGCCTATAAAAAAGGTCGTATAAGCGCCAGTCTAATAAACAGACACACACCGGCGACATGATAAAACGAAAGAGGTACGCGTTCATAAACCGGAAGACGGATCGTCGGTGTCGCGTCTGCCACGGCGTTAAACCGTGCATCGACGACTCATCGAGCACCCCCGGCTAACGTCCTATTAAATCTTGGGGCCGCGCCGCGCGGAAACATTTCGTTCCCTTTCCTGCATCGGGAAAGGAATCGTCGAGGACAGAGGAGGAGGAAAGAGCGACGAGGGGGAAACGGAGGGAGGCGGGAGGAGAGAAACGGGTTGCAGACGACGGCGCAGACGAGAAATTCATTTTCAGCCGGGGGTTCGGCAGCGCTCGCCCTCCGGTGCCACGGTTCATCACCGGCGGGAACTTCTCAATTTTATTTCGGGCCGAGGTTCAACGATGTGCTTGGCGGCAACGGAATCGGTTCATCATTCGACAAACGTTTCGCTTTAGCAAGCCATTCGCATTCGACGCGGAGAGCGGGAGACGTCGTCGAACGTGCGAAAGAGGAGGAAGAAAGCGCGCTGCGCCACGGAGAGCTCGAGGGAGGAGAGAGAGAGGGGGCGAAAGAGAGCGAGACAGAAAGAGCCAGAGAGATAGAGCAAGAGAGATATAGAACTGGAGGAGCTGGAGGTGGAGGAGGAGGAGGCGGGGGAGCGTTTCAGCTTTTCGAGAGGGCTCTTCCGCGGCGCCGATCGCCAACCTTCTGTCACCTCCATCCACACGCCCCCGTATTTTCCCTCGGCACTTCCGCGAACTTTATACGCGCGCGCACGTACCGCGTCCCGCTGCTTCGACAACGATTCCCTAATAAATTTTCGGCTCCCGGCGACGATACCGCGTGCGCCCAGATCGCGCCGCGACTTTACGCGGGAAATTCCGCGAGCCGAGTTATGGCCTCGCTTCGCCGCGGGGACCGGTTTTCACGCGAGAGACTGATCTGCGACAGATCGCGGGCCAAGCGCCGGATCAGTCCTGAGATTATTTATTTGGAATCAATTACTATTTATTTGGAACCAATTTCACCCACGAATTATTAGCATCCCAATCGAATGGCTTTAAATAAAAGGAATCGATCTTATCTTATTATCAATTCCAATCTATTTAAAATGTATTTGCACTACAATTTATTCAGAATACACGAACCACACACGATTGTAATTCATATTTAATTAATATCATTAATTAAGGCCGCGTTGCAGTTCATTTTCGACTGAATCAGTTCGAACACAATTGAATTGTGTCTTCATAGAGGAATCAGAATTCTTGCGCGCGTAGTACGTTTCTACTCGGAAGCCACTCCGAGTTCGGTCGACGTTTCCTCGGCAAGTCCGTTCGAAATTCTCTCTGAAAATTTCTACGAGCGAAGCGGCGGCGTATCGCGCGCGGACCGTTCGTTACAATCCCCGCAAATATTGGAGTGCGTCGTTCCTTTTTCGACGTAGCTCTCGCCCACCCCCCAGTAACCAAATTTCCCACGATTCGCCCGGCATTCGCGATCCATGGAAAGTTTACGGCGGCGGGAAAGGGCCGCGATATTATGGGTGCTCGCGTATGCGAAGGGCGGGCCGTGTTGTTGAAGGGCGGTCGGGTATGTTTCGAATTTTTAAGCGACCTCGCCACCTAGGTACCTATTTTATGGAGGAATGATTGGATTTACCTCGGACGATTTTCGTACGCGTGTTTCCGAGCGAATTTTCGCACTTCGACGGGCTTCGACGATCATTTTATTACTCGGAAGTGTCTCGGATTATTTGGAAACCGTGCGAAATCGCTGCTAAGGCGATTAAGACATTTATTGTTCGTTAATGTAACGCACACACAATTGTGTAATTTAAATTGTGTAGAATGATTATTGATGAAACAGAATGTATTTTTGTGAGCTTTTATTTGTGCGATCTGTCACAGTTCTCATTTGGGATTTTTTAAAAAATATAAAATAGTTTAACAACATAGTCTTGACATAATCTTGACACACATCGCTTGAATATTGCTATATTATATATAATACTTTTCATATGATATATATAAGTTTTTCCTGTTATTATACAATTTGTAAATGGGACTTTTTAGAAAATCACAGAATAATAATTAAGACGTTGCCAAACCAAAGAAATAAGTAATCGCCCGAATCCGCGCAGACAATTTCAATGCCGCGCAAGAAATGATCGAGCTCTTCCAGGTTCTATCCATCTCCTTGCCAGCTGTGTTTTAATTCGACACGGCCGTTGCAGCAATTTTAAAGTGCGGCGGTTTCGGAGCGGTACGCGCGGAGGATTCTGAAAATGGACAGCCGATTGCGGGAAAGCCGCCGCTGCGAACTCGCGTAATTGAAATTCGCGTCGGAATACGCGGCGTAGCAACCTGCGAGACGTCGGCGAAACTACCGCAGAAATATTTCTCTTTCCGACGGCGCGATTCCGCCGGCAGAAACGGCGCCGCCCCGCGGGCAAGGAAAAAAAAGGGAACCAGCCGGCAATCCTGAATAAATAATTCAGGCTGGTTTCGACAGTTCTGGGCTGTCGCTCCGCGCGCCACATTTCGAACAGCCTCATTAATAACAGCCACTCTCTTTCTCTCCGCCTTCCTCGACCTCTCTACGGTCGCGAACCTATACTACATATACGTACGCGACCAAATTTCCAACCAAAATATTGCCATTTCCTCCTCGACCGACGTTTCTCTTTTTTGTAGTAAATAATAAGATAGAATTCAATGCGCAGTTTTGTTAAAAAATCTCTTTTTTAAGAAAAAATTAATTGAAATTAATTTGAAGTAACTTGAATTAACTTCGACTTGATTTTAAATTAACTTCAATGAATTCCAATTCATTCCAAATTAATTTTAAATAAACTTCAATCAATTCCAATTAATCTGAATCCGAAAGATATAATTGACACACATATGTAATAAATTACATTCAAAATCTACCCAACGATACGAATCCGATACTATAGTGGAAAGGGTCGATGGAAACGGACTTAATATGATACAGAAATTGTTCGACCCTGTCTGGGCGGTGTTCATTGTCGAACGGCGGTAACGTAGACCGGCGAGAATTGACAGTGCCGGTCAATTTTCACGGGCGAGCCGGACGGTTCCTGGGTGAACCCGGTGATGTATCGCAATGGGTATCGATACTGGTCGGTGAACGAGTCGCAAAATACGCGGCGGTGACCGTAAATCGGCGTGTGCCGCGAACGTCACGCGCCTCCGACACCGTCCCCTCCCCTCCCCCCCACCGTCGTCGTTAAATCAGCCATTATCAACGGGGGGACACGCGGACCGGTCTATTCGAAATCTGTCGATTGGTTTATTAACGACGGTATAATAGCCGGCGATCGGACGATTCCGATAAGTGAACGCCTAAATGTAATAACACCCTACAATAACGTTAATAATTCCGTTAATTATTCCTCGTTACCGCGACGCCCGGTCTACGGTATCGATCGCGTCCTATAATCGGCCGCAACCCCCAAGCCGGTTCACGTGTCCTACGATTCTCCCATGGAACACCTGCCGCGACGATCTAATCCTGTTTTCAGTCGCGTCTCTCGCCATTCGGTTGCTAAGGGAGAACGATGTCTTAGAAACGCTTAGATTTTTGATACTTAATTATCTTCTAGGGTTATCATGTACGGGGACGATTGAGGATACTTTGTACTATGAAATGACTCCACGTGGACCATTATTTGACTCTTGTTTACAAAATTATGGTAGACTATTTTGTACAGTTGGATGAGATGTTTGCTATTTGTTCGAAGAAATAGGTTCGACTTCTCGTCTGATCTACTTGGCAAAAATATTTTTAAAAACAGAACAGATTGCTAGAGTTTAAAGTAGAGATTTTCTATTTAAATTGAACTTAGGATGACCATTGTACGATTTTTTTGCAACAATTTATAGGAAAATAAATTTATAACACTTAATGGAGGCATTTAGAATGTTTTCGAAGAAGTAGCCTCGCTTTGTTCTCTGATCATTGTGACAAGAAAATTTTTAATAGCAAAATGAGTTACCAGAGCTTAAACTAGACACTTTACCCTTTAAAACGAGCCTAGATAAATCACTCTACGATTTTTTCTCGCCAAGTTACAGCAGACTAAATTAACATCCCTTGACGGAGACAACTGAAATACTTTAAAAGAACTACTCCCTCTTCGTCAAACGATATCTCTGACAATAATATCTTTTTAACCAGACTAAATTACCCTAAAACTAGACACTTTTCCCTTTGAAACGAGCCTGAATAGATCGCCGTCCGATTTTTTCACGCAAAGTCACGCAACAAGCAATATCCTACGAGCGTGTGAGAGAACGTAGGACTCGATCTCGGTATATCTTTCGCAAAGTATACAGACGTCGAAGCACGCGAACAAATTCGCGGTTTTAATGGAAGCGTCGCGCGCTTAACTCGGGGGGCTGGTAAAGCCTTCGGGAATGTACAAGGTGCTTTCCTTGGGAAACACGGTCGGAAGCGATGGAATAAACTCTCGCCGAAGAACAGAAGCTGTCGCGCGCGATGAGTTACGCGCTGCTCGTCTTCGCGCGGGTGAGCGCGTGTACCTTGCGGGGGGAAGGGAAGGGAGGGAAGGAGAACTCGTTCGCGGCAGGCTCTCGTTTTGCACGGGGGGCCACCAAGGCGAGACCCGTTGTTAAGAGGCAACGAACGTGTTTCGCGGGGGAAACCGGTCTCCGCTGTGTCGAACCTATTAACAGGCGAATTACGTATTCTCCTTGTAAGCGTACCGGGCGATAAGCTTCGGTAATGTGTCGACCGTAACTGCGAATAGCTCTCGATAAAGACGCCTAACAATAATAAAGCCGCGGGGAACTGTCGTCCGGGAAAGTTCCCGGGGGTTTGACAACGAGCGTGTTCGTAAATTCCCATTTCAATTCGCGAGTTACCGCGCCGTGGAAAAGCCTTCGCGGCAAACGCTCTCCCCCCCTCTCGGAAAATTTGGTAGCCGTGAAAATTCGACGATTTTCGAACAGTGCTCAGTTATTAGTAGTGCTCAGCCTATTAACTTTGTTTTCTGGCAGTTTTTAAGACTTGTTTTATCGAGTTTAATTTGTTCGATTTGTTGAGCTTTGCTTTTGTATATAACGAGTTTATATAAATTATTGTACGATTTTTTTCTTAGCAAGTTACAGTAATCTAAATTTAATAAAATTAATGTAGGCGACCGAAATGTTTTCGTGAAACATCAAAAACTAGTCGCGATTCGTCGTCAGATCTCCGTGGCGAAAATATTTGTATTTAAATATAATTCATTTATAACACAATTCCCGAAGAGATAAAAATAACGAAACAAGCAGCCATGATATTCAAGAGTAGACTCACGACCGCAAAGGATTCAACATTACCTGCAATCGCATTCCGATTCGCTCTTTTAAAATCGAAATAACTGTTTCGCTTCCCTTTAGTCACGTCAAAGCTGAAAATACACGAGTTATTACATAACCGGAGATCGCGTAATCGCGTAACGCGTTACTCCTTTTTCCGAGGACGTCATTAAACGTCCCCAGGGTTGAACAATGTGGCCAACGTTCTCCGAGCTTCCAAAAACGAATTCACGGGGCAATCGAACCGTGCAACGCTTTGCCGATGTTTTTGTCAAAATTCGATTCGTTCGATGCTTTAGCAAACGACGTTTACCGCGATGGCCGATATAACAAACAATCTGTATTAATTATCCGTTCGACGAACGATAATGCAAACGCAGTTAAAACGGCGAGCGAACATTATGGCTTACCGAATGGAGGATTGTTGGCCGACAAGGAGAATCGTCCGGCATTGGTCAGACACGTACGTCCCATATTCGACGAATACGTTCTCGGGCTACGAGAACTGCGAAGCGTGCTTTCCGCGCGCGGATTTTTCGACGTTACCGAGCGGATACGTTCGAAGCGAAGTCACCGTTAATGGACCATCTTGTACACGCGGCTCAATTAGTCGTCGGACGGACGGGACGAGCGTCGGATCCTACGTTCGTCGGATCCGCGTTCGTCAACGTCCGCGTTCATCTTCGGCGAGACGTTACCCGCGTCCCCCGTTATTAATCCCTGTCACAAACGATCGTGCGTCACCGTGACGGACGATAACCCGGTTTATCGAGTTCCCGGAGACCGTTTAACGAGAGAGAGAGAGAGAGAGAGAGAGAGAGGGGGGGGGGGGGAGTCCCCGATGCCGTTCGAGACGAGCATCTTCACCGCTTAAATAATCAAGCCCGGGGATCAAGCCGGTTGACATCCGGCCGCCAGTCAGCCAGCCGGATATACGTATATATATACATACATACATATATATATATCGGAACGATAGAATTTTCGACTCTGTCACGGACGTCGCCTCGGCTGACGTTAAGCCCGACGATGCCGGATTAATTTCAGATTACAGTTTTAATCCGCGAACTCGCGGGCTGGGGGCCACCTGCCAGATTTTAAAAGCTGTCTTCCACGGGAATTAATTCGCCGAGCCCGAATTATCAGACGGTGACGTTTCGGTCACGGGTTTTTCGAGCGTCGGTTCGAGCAGAGAATACCACGAAGAGAATACCAAGAAGAAGCGTTTCGGCGTTTTGCGACGAGTCGCCGACGTCGAGGTTCGAGGGAAACGTTTCTATTTTTAAGATGGAAATTCGATTCTCAAGTTCTTTGAAATAATTAAGAAATTGTTTTATTGTAAGGTTCTTTTTATTGAATTCAAGTATTGTAGCGAATTGGTAATTGGATTTGTTCGGATGGCAAAAAATATTGTCTTGCTTGAGCGACGAGTGTCTTTTTAAAGAAGCGACGAATGTGAGACAGCAAAATAAAATTGATCGACTTTAGTTAGGCAAGTGGAATAGAACAGCCAATGATCAGACCACGTTTCGGGATCCGCATACGCGCGTATGACGCCGGGGTACGTCCGTGTCGTTTTAATCGTGTCAGCTGGAGACATCTTTATCCCGTGTCACGCCTCTAACGAGACGAGCCTCGGGAAGGATGGTCGTGTGCTAGGCTACCCAGGTAGACGGCGTCAGGGGGGAGACAGGTGGTAGTAGTAGAAGAAGTAGAAGAAGAGGAGGAAGAAGAAGAGGAGCCTCGTTCTCCTCGAGGGTTTTCGGGCGGAGCGTGAACGAGCGTTTGCGAGGATGGCCCATTATCAGGGCCAATATCCAGGATGCTCGACAATCCCCTAACGACCCCGACCGAGAACCCATCCCCCACACCGCCTGTCTCCGTCTCCACCACCGTGTCGTCTCTCTCGCTTTCACACGTCTCGTTCCGCCTCCGGAAACGGCTCGAATACTTTTCAGAACGTTCAACCCTCCCGCGACTTCGAGGCTGGGTCGCCGGGGACCCGGCTCCCCCCTCACGATTCACGAGGCAAGCCTCGGCTCGAAGCTGAATCGTCTGCGGAGCTTCTGCGACACGCCAGTCGTCGGACTTGCGAAAATATGCTCGCCTTATGAATTCTGAGAATATTTTGATTCAAGTATCTTTCTTTTTTATTTAGTTCCAGTATTTTCTTCGATTTAATTCAAGTATTTTCTTTAATTAAATTCGAGTATTTTCTTTTATTTAATTTAAGTATTTCAATGACAGCAATTAGCGACACATAATAGACAGCGCGACGAAGATTCAGCGTTCGGTAGACAAGCAAAGCGGTGTAGAACGGCGCGAGCGAGTAGCGCAGATCAGTGATTAACGCGGCGGCTGGCATCGCATTGAAACGCCGACGACGTTCCGGGCGATAATCGTTTCTGAATTTTTTCCTACAAAGCGGCGACGACGATGTCCCCCCTCCCCCCTTGTAGCGTTCCCCGCGCGCGTGGATAATTTTTCGCGCCAATTACGAGCGCCGGAACATCCGTCGGCGATGATTACAATGGTATCGCGTCAGCCCGTAGCCGATACCCGCGCGTAGCCGGCCCCGGAAGATAATTAACGCCGTTACTAATTAATGCGGGGCCCCGCGCGTAATTACGCGCGCCGCCTTAAAAGAGGCCGCGCGGCCGTTATCCAATGTTTCATTAAACGCCGCCGAAACATTTCGAGCCGACCGCCGCCGCCTTTCATTAATCGGCGACCGCGCCGCTAGCGACCGGAAGAATAACCTATCCGTCTGTTAATTAATATCCGAATATGATGCCGGTGGATGAGGGTGAATGATAGCGGAATATCGACGAGCTTGCGCCAACCGCGAAAAATACTTGCTCGAAGCTTCGCGCGCGGTGATTCTGTGCTGAGATGTCTGCGACAAGTTGCTGCAACGTTTGAACCGTTCGTGACAACGCGCTTAGAATTTTTAATAAAACTAACTGAGAAACAGTGGCTTTCAACTAGTGTTGAGTTAATAGTTATTGGGATTTTTTGTAGGATATACTTCTACTACTCCTACTTTTGTAGGATATCACATCTATTTCTCTGCCAAGACTCGAACCAATTTAATTTCCTCTGCCCAACAATTATCATTTCTCAAAAACATCCTATCCAACCAAAACTCTATTCTATTCGTCTGTCCCCTCGAATCGGCCTACACCGAATCCCAGGGAACACGTGACCGTGCCTAGGAAAACACGCGTGGCCAGGCTCTCGGAAAGCCATTTAAAACCGCGGAAGGGTGGAACGTGTTTCTGAAGTCAGGCCGAATCTTTCTGGTATTTCCAGAGTCGTAACCAAAACAGAGTGGAGGTTTTCGTCAAAATTCCCGCGGTATTACGGTGAAAATAGGAATGAAATAACATCCGCGGCAATCCGTTAGCTCTCGAGAACCGTCCCGGCCTGTTTCAATAGGCGGGCGCGGCAGGCTCCCTTGGCACGGATTAATCGCGCCCGCGACTGTTCGCGATCGGGGCTGAGAGTCGAGCGTGTAAAGGGGGAAGGGGACGTGAATAGAGAAATAGAGAGAGAGAAAGAGAGAGAGAGAAAGAAAGAGGGAGAATGCAAGACGAAGAGAGAAAGAGAGAGAAAAAGAAATTGGGAGACAGCAAGACGAAGGGAGAGAGAAAGATGGAGTGGGGGGAGTTTCGGCGTGTTTGCCGAGACAATGGTAGGAGAGGCGGAAATAAATAAGAGAACACGGCACTTGGACGACATTCGGCCTCCCCGCGGGTTCGCCGTGCCGCGCCGGCAAACGGTAGTGGCTGCCATCCAAAAATATTCCTCCGGCGGAACGCTTATTTCGACGCGTCGCGACGCGGTGCCGAAGCCGAGTGGGGCGCGGCGCGAGAGAGAAAGAGAGAGGGGCGACGGTCGCGTCGAATCGGCAAGACAAACAAGCAAGAAGAGTAGTTTCCCGGCCTCGACGCCCCGGCTATGTACAAGACATAAGTATGCAGTTTTCGTCCCCGGGTACGAGACAGAGATTCCGCGAAAATTTATTCGCCGGACAGGCTCCTCGTTCCGCGACACACTCGTGACTCGATTTCCCTTGCCGGACGGACCCCGGCTTTGCGCGCGCGCGCGCTCGCGCCCCCCGCTGTTAACGTTCTTCCGCCGTTTTAACCGGATTATTCAATTCAACGCCGAGAACCGAGTCGCTATTTTCATTCAAATGCGCGCCGCTCCTTGAAATGTTGCTATCGTTTCCCAGGACGGAAAAATAGCCGACGTTTCCTCGGCCGCCTCTCACTCGATTGTTCGTTAAAAGCTGGGTTTCCTTGTTCAAACGAAGCTATATCAGTGTGCTTGGTATTTTTTATAATGATCTGTGTGCACCGGTTTTTGAAAAAATTTTTCAAACTCGCTCAAGTACGAAAACGAATACCTGCACGATACGAAATTCGATACGAAGTGATTTTAATTTATTTATAGTTTCGCGGGAGGCGGCGATGATTTTTGGAGAGAATAATATTGGTTTACCGTATCTCGTTCGGCCGCTAGAGAATCCGGCGCGAGCGTGTTCGGTCTTCGTTCGGCGGGATTCGAGCAGGGAAACGGAGGAAATTGTCGGATAGAACTTACGCAGCTGCGGGGAGTTCGTGCACATTCTTCGCGCGCTTTTGGATTTTCTAGCGTTCATCAGGGAACCGGGGGAAACTTTCCACGGACCCAAGATTCGGTTAGAGTCAGCCGCTGACTCAGAAACATTCCCGCTTTCCAATATTTAACAAGCCTTTCCGCATTTCATCGTTAATTTTCTGCTGCTCATCGGAAAGCTAGAGAGAGAGGTAGAGAGAAAGAGAGAGCGCTGTCCGAAAGGAGTTTCGGGTACAACTTTTCTGCTTTCGTACCGGGCACAAACACCACGGAGACTCATCCAATTTGCCTGAACGAGGCCTGCTAATCAGTTTCATAAACGCGTTCACTGTTTCATTAATAAACGAGAACGCGAACCTCGGGACAGCAAGTAGAATTGGCACGGCGAT
The DNA here is from genome assembly GCF_028453695.1 of Augochlora pura. Taxonomy (NCBI): domain Eukaryota; kingdom Metazoa; phylum Arthropoda; class Insecta; order Hymenoptera; family Halictidae; genus Augochlora; species Augochlora pura. The sequence goes on along the minus strand of NC_135774.1, from coordinate 30,285,253 downwards.
GGTCAGACACGGCGGTAAGTTGCGCAGAAAATCACAATATTTCTGCTCCGCTAATTTCACTTTTGTTCGCACAATATAAATGTTGTTAATTATTAGTATTCGTTTATTCTTAACGCTACTGCGATATAGAAGAGAACATTAAACAATGTAGTCGAAGAGCGTGCTAGCTTTACGTAACAATAATAGTCAGAACCTGTATTTTATTACTATGATTATTAATGCTATTATTATTATTGCTATCATTATTGTTATTAATATTATTACTGTTACTATTATCAACATTATTAGTATTACTACCATTACTATAATATAGTATTTTTACTATTATTTCATTAACAAAGCGCACAGAATACTCTTGACACAACAGAGTATAATACATGCAAAACAGCTCGCAAAAATAAATTATATAAATTGCATTTGGGTGTCTCAGATGTCTCGGTAACAATTTCTCTTACTGTTATATGAAATTACATATACAGTGATCACAATTAACGGTGATCTCGAGCCTGTAATAAATGAATAAAAAATATAATAAATCGTAGGATGGAAATAGTTCGGATCGGTTACCGCGCGAATAAAGCGCAGAACGAGAACTGAAATTTGCCAGTTACCGGATGAAAGGCAGAGAGAGAAAGACGGACGATGATCGATACGGGAAACTCGAATTGAAGGGAAACGCGTCCCGCGCGGCATCGGCGAATGTTCACGAGTTGTGCCCGGGTAGACGATCTACGATTACAGTTTCCGGGAGCGGCGTGAACGGCTCGCTCATTAAAACTACATCAACGTCAGTGTATAGAGGCCGGAGGCCCGGGCCGCCAACTTATCCCGGTGAAATGCGGTTAGGGATTTCCGACAGCCACTTCGCCGGTCCACGGCTGACCCTCCCCCCTGTCGGGGATAAATGCGGGGGTGGCGCGATAGCGGACCACCGCGGGAGAAAGTGCCCCGGCTGCAGTTCCGAGATCCTCGGTGGACGGCGAAACACGCCGGACTTTCCCCGTTGCCGGTGCTCGCGAGACGACGACGATACAACGCCGCCGCGATCTTTGATACCGAAGATTCCCTTCGACGACTTAACGCGCCGTTCTCTAACCACTTGCGAAACTATTCCACCGCCCGGCTACGACGACGACCGGCGACTTAATTAACCGTGGCCTCGTGGAAGAATTAATTAAACGCCCATTAAAGGCGTTCCGTGTGTAAGAAATTCCAACGGATCGCGGGATCTATGGAGAACACTTCTGAATCAAAGATCTCTGGTGAATTTAGCAATTATTAGTAAATTATATATTCTCTCTGTATCTATGATAAATATTGGTAGATTAAATAAAAAAGCAGTGCGAATATTTGACAAATTTATAATTACTGTTACATATGATAATTGAAGAAGAAAATACTTAAAGAACTGTAAATTAAAGAAATATAATGCAATACCTCCATCTTGCAATTAATGTAACTATCATTTCGCATAAAATCGATCGAGTAATTGCCCCCGTCGATTACCCCTATTTTGTCCAAATTATTCCAAAGTGATCGCCGCGTCTTCGCTATACCTCGAAACCGAAGATCGATGAAAGTTCGCTAAAACGGTAAAACGGCAACGATATTTACTTGGATTCATACACGGTCGTCAACGTACACAATGTACGAACGTTCCACACGATTTTCCACTTGTCCGGTATTTTCGAAACACTGCCGGCCGGCAAAGGGTCAAGCGTTGCTCGACGAGATCGTAGTTACGGCGCGGAGAATTAGCAGCGGGCACTTAAATTGGACGTACGACAGACGTATTTAGTTTCCAGAAATTGTTCGTGAGTTTATGTTCCGCCGTTCTATCCAGTCCGCGTTCCTTCCCGCTAATGAAGTGTTCCAGGCAACCCTGTATATATATATATATATAGAGCAGTCTGCTGTCCGTCTGTTTGTCTATCCGTCTCTCAGCGGCCGTTCGCATCCGTGGAAAATAGTACGCGTGTAACCACGCTCTATTTTCTGGCAGGTTCATTACCGTTCTTCTCGGGCACATTTTTCAGGTAATTAATTTCGTTCCACCACCTGGACATGGCTTTGCTGCCGCGCTGGATTCGCTCGCGTCAGATTGAAACGCGTTATGGCTCGAATTGTTACGCCTTGAAAAGCTGCGATTAGAAAGGTTGCGGCTCGAAGTGTTTTATCTTGAAGCGCTGCGGCTCGAAATGTTGGGTTTCGAAGCGCCGCGGCTCGAAGCGTTGCGTTTCGAACTGCGAACTCTGGAAACAAGTAAAATCCCGGGAAGACAGAAGAAACACAGGGCTTCTACAATAATGCTTTCACCGGTGTACAGCCCGGGGAGATTGATGAAGACGTCGCACTGCTCGTCTCCGAGGAGAAACGCGTTAAAAGTACGCTCGGGGAAGCGTCTTCCCGATGCGCGCCGCGCGCGACGACCGCCCGGAGAGGGGAAAAACGGCGTGACTCGCGTTCAATTTGCGAACCCGTTGGAGGGCGGGAGGAGGGAGGGGGGAGAACGACCGGCGCACATAATTGCAGTACAAGCGGATTTTATATTATCCCGCCGTATCTCGCGGCGCAAAGCCGGCCCCGCATAAAGTTACACCGCGTGGACGCGGCGGCGGCGACCGTGCGCGCGCGCGTTACTCACTCGGCGCCCCGTAATACAAAATTGCGCTCTTTATGAGAAGGATATTGCAATTTACATTTATACGAGACGGCGCCGCGGCCGCCTGCGTGACGGAAATGACGGCGGCCGGTGCCGGTCGGCCCCCACGGCCGGCTAAAAATGTTGTCTTTCGGCTACAGGCGAACCGGTATTAATTAAAATGTTAATAACACAATAGAACGGACCGGGCCCCATGGCCGGCGGGGCGGCTCGCGCTGGCCGGCGACGTTTCCGCAATTAAAGGGATTCCGGCCGGCGGGAGAAACGGAGAGCGAGATGGCAGCGCGAGATAGCGGCGAGGGAGATGGCGAGAGACCGAGCGAGAGAGAGAGAGAGAGGAGAGCGGAGGAGAGGAGAGAAAAAGTTCGCCCGGGATTCCGCTTTGATGTTCCTAGCCGGCGGAACCGTTCGCCGTGCCGGGGATCGTTTCGTCGATGCCAAATTGGAATCCTTCTCTTTCTCTCTCCCCCTCTCTCTCTCTCTCTCTCTCTTTCCTTCTCTCTTTCTCCCTTTCTCTCTCTCTCTCTCTCTCCCTCTCTCTTTCGCTTGCAGCAACCCCCTCCGCCGAGGTGATCGGCCCCGCGAATTTCGAGGAAAGGGTTCCGGCCCGCTTCCTTTTCTGCTTACGGAGAGAAAAGAGCCTGCGGGAATTATTGTTCCCTCTGATATCCAATATCGGGGTAAGATAACTCTTTCCTTTGAAACCGGGAGACATCGAGTTATCGAGGTATGAAAGTCGATGGTCTCGTGGACCTTGCAATTACGTGGCCGCCTCCCGGTCGAGCCCCTCCACCTCCTCCACCACCTCCACCTCCTCGTCCTCGTCCTCGTCCGTGGTGCCTCTACTTGACCCCTCGCATGGCCGCGCTATAAGTCAGCACACGATATTCCTCGTGTTTCAAGAAATCCCGCGATCACAATCGCAGTAATTGAAACCTAATATCGACGATGCCGTCTCGAATCGTGGTACGATACCCCGAAGACCGGTCGCCGATACCGAACCTCGGCCTCGGCTTTCTTATGCAACGGTATACCGGCAACAATTTATGAGACGCTCGATCTCTGCCGTTTCGGTTCAATCCTTTATCGTTGCATCCGCGGTCCGTCTTCGTTGCCGGGTCATGCGACGCTGCGGAAAAGTATCGTCGACTCTGCTCTTTCTCGATTTCACGTAATTTTAAGTCATTTCAAAACAGAGATTCTATTATATCGCTTGCGAGATTAAGAAGGGAACGAAGAAATTTTGGGACTCGATAATTCAATTAATAGTAGAACGACGAATTAAATGTCGGAGAAAGCAGCGAGACAAACGTGAAGAAGCGCGAAACAAGAACAAAGGGGGAGGGGGGAGAGATCGGCGGACCTCGTGGTAGATCGAGTAATCGAGGAATAATTACCGCAGCTGGCAGCAACGAAATCGCGTTACGATCTGTTCAGAGGCGGGTAAGGAGGCAAATCGACGGGCTTGAAGCCGAATTATCCGGTTAGCCGGGTCCCCGGTAAATCCGATTCAACCTCGAAAGTGTACGCAACCCGCAGCAGCCCGTCTCCGGCAAAACGTAGTTACCGTCTGGCTGGGAATCGGGTTACGTCAATGTCATTGATAACAGCTCTCCTCTGGCTGGCTCCCGTCAAAATCTATCGCGGCTCGTTTAATACGCCGGGACCTGATTTTCTCACGATCGTGGCTCCCCCGTCGCGGCGCTTCCGTCGACTCCCTCGTCTTCGTCTTCGTCCTTCTCCGTCGACTCCCTCATCTTCGTCGACTCCCTTGTCTTCGTCGTCTCCTTCGACGTCGTCTTCGTCACCTTCATTCGTCTTCATCGTCTCTTTCGTCTTCGCCGTTCTTCATCGTCGTTGTCATCTTCGTCCTTTTTCGTCGTCTTCGTTGCCTTCCTTGTCTTCTTCATCTTTATCCTTCATTATCATCTTAGTTCTCTTCGTCGTCATCATCATCCTTCTTTGTCGTCTTCGGTCGTCTTCGTCATCGTCGCCTCCCTCATCCCCGTCCTCTCCTCCATCTTCATCCTCTCCCTCGTCTTCCTCCTTCTTCCTCCCTCTCCATCCCTCTCCGTCGACTTCGTTCCGTTCCCCCCGTCGCGCAGAGCTTGGGAAGCAACCGAACGGGTCGCCGAGGCCATCCGCGATCGAGGGAGACCGCGGAGAGGATTTTATGGGTTCCATCTAGCTCGCCGCGCGCGCGCGCGCGCTCGCCCTCTCTTCCACCGTAAAATTCTCCCTTTTAGTCGAGTGACAAGAATTGCGATCGAGGTTCGCCTGCCGAGGAGGAACGTGCGAAATCCAAACACCGGGGGCGGCGCGGCGGCCGGGTATCGATCAGCGGAAGTGACTTCGCGTTGCAAGGAAGCCGGCGACCGCGCGCGCCGCGTCACCCCGGGATAGGTAATACGTGACGAGGCGACGATTCACCTCGCTTCTTCCTCGGCTCTTCCTTCCAGCCTTCCACGGCTGGAAATTTTTGGATACCGAACAGCAGAGGGATATATAGGCGGCGACGTTCCTCTGCAAATTTAGTCGCTCGCTGCGACGAGTATGTGCTGCAAACATGTTCGAAAGAAATACCGTGGATGGTGAATCGTCGAACTTGAACCTATGGGTTTTTATCGACATGATCCTAGCTTGAGGACGAGACCCTAAGACGAGACGAAGGCGAAGTTATTTATCGACTCCCGTGGTTGAGATATCAGGTTACAATGTAGGCTTCGTTACGACTAAATTGTTCCTAGCCAGTTCGAGAAATTATCTATTCTGTCAAGCTTAATTTGTTCCTAAATCGTAGTCCTTATAAATTTCCAATCGCAACACCACTTAAAAAAAATTGTACATCAAGGAATTAAAAACATATTTTAATTCGCTCGCAACCTCACGATATCATCTCTGTTCTACAGTTCCAGGTTTAATAGCAACTTCCAATACTTTCGATCCTTTGTGACGCGACCCCGCTGTCCGATTGAAATATGCGACTGAAATGTGACGTTCCCATTGACATATTCCGCCGAGACTGCGCCGCACGCAAAGGGTTAATCGAAATCTATCCCAAGGTGAACACGAATCCGAGATCTGAACCATGGCGCGGTGTAAAATAACGAGTTATTATTCGTTTCCTCTAAATCGAAAGCAAACTGAATTCTTTTGTTATGGTAGTCCAAAAACGGTGGCAAGTAAAGACAATACAAGAAACAAAAAATTCCTTTTTCTTCGAAGAAATTCGTAAATATTCTGATCGTAATAATTGCAAAGAAAATGGCACGGCAAAGGGTTAATAGAATAACGTTTCTCCTGGATAAGCGAGATCTCGATGATATCGTCGACTGTCGTGGAACGCGATCAACGTCATCGCGCCCGGCCGAAGCATCATCGATGACCGGCTCTCACGCCGCTGCCGCGCTCGCGTTCTGTCAAACACAATCTACCGTGTAATACATTGCGCTAGAGGAGTCGCCGGGTTTTTGTAATTAATTCCGGCATTGTTATCGGAACACGTTGGCCGGCCTTTCCGACGCGTTTGTCCCTGATGCGGATTAATTGCGAGCTTTATTCGCGAACTTTATGCCCTCGATGACGCACCTCAGGAATAATTGTTTAATCGCCGGCCCTTGCTGCTGATTTATTAAATGACGAGGGTGCGCGGGTATACGGTTTAATTGTTGAGCAGCCTGGCCGGGTCGCGCGGTTCACCTGCGCTACTTAAATAGCTGCAGCCCTGTGACTTATTTCACAGCAACGCGGATTAATATTCGTTATTAATTATATTAATTATTTATAATGCTAAATTATTTATAATACTATATAATAACAACGATAACGCGTTAGCGTAAATCCGATAATACTCTCTACCCCTAATCCACCAGGAGTATGTCGAAAAATGCTATTTCGCCGCGCAGTTACTTAAGTGTGATTTTATAAATCCAATGGATGTCGGAAAATTAAATTGAAATTAGGAATAACGCCAGGCGAATTTGACGGGAAGTAACGCCATTATGGAAAGCGGCTTATGCAAAATTCGGAACAGCTGCCGGCGGCCGCGAGGAAACGCCATTTTAAAGTCGACCGGATAGACCTACGCGGCCGTTTACATAGGCTGGTTTAATAAATATGCGGCGGCCTTTCTTTTAATCGGCTGAGAGCACTGAATTTCACTTGCATCGACTTGTCAGTCAATTTTCTTCGCCGCGGCGCTTACCAATGAAACCGTCGACCGTGTTAAAACTTTGTCCGCGCTCCGGGAACTTGTTATTTGGTTAGCATTCGGAGGATTTGAATTCTATTCTTTATTTTTAAGATTTCTATTGTTTTCTCTTTTTCCTTTAGAGACTTCCATTATTTTTCTTTCATCTTAACGACGTCAAGTATTTTTCTTTGTTTTTAATATTATTAGGTTACTTTCAAGATGACAATTATTTTTCGTTATTTTAAAAATTTTTTCAAAGTTATGTTACAATTATTGTTCTTTATATGGGTGCAATCAATTAATCATTTTTAAAGCCGAATTATTTTTCGAAGGTTCGACGATTGTTATTTCCATTCAGGAGACCGTGTACCTCTCAGCCAAATGAGAATTCTAACCGAATAAAAATATTAGCAGAATCGTAATAGGGAAAAGACGGAGGATGGATTCGAAGAACGAGAGGGCTCTCTCGCACGCGAAGCGGTTCCAGAGCTTCTCCATCTCCGGCGAAGAATCCGCCGTGCATCCATACACCCATTTCAATACCTTCCCTCGTCTCGTCGGAGCTCTCTGCACACGCTGTGTCCCGTTTCACCTGACCACTCGAACCATCCCGCGACCCTTCGCGGCCCTAGAAAAAAAACTTGCTCTCGAACGATCCGAACGAAGAAACGCGTCACGAACATGCGCGCCGAACCATGACGAAAATATTTTCCACGGCGCTCGGTATCTCTCGTATCTTCTGCACAGGGAAAATGTTCTTCGTGGTCCAACAACGGTCTTTCGCGTTCATCGGCTGGAGGTGTTTTTCGCGATCTATAGTCGGCCGAATAATCGAGTGAACGGGGACACCCGGTATAGGGGAAAGAGCGCGCGGCAGCTTCTTTCGCCGGCTTTGATCCCACCGTAAATTTCCAGCGGCGCGAGATGAAGAAACCAATGGAAAGGAATTGAAGCGAGCCTGTTGAAATTTCTGCCTGCCGGGATAAGCAACCATTTCCGCCGGATTTTTCTATCTGCTACGGCCGCGACGACTCGCGTCTGCGATTAGAGCCTCGACGCCGGGCGTCTGACGCCAACGGTATCGAATAACGTCTTTGATCAGACGAAGACAACTGTCTAGCGTTATTCAGAAAGTAGGAAGTATAGCCAGGAATTTTTTAGAAATTTTTTGAGAGGCGAAAACAGGATTTATAGAGCTGGTTCTTTGGAATAAGTGGAATCGGTCGACGATTGATCAGACACTCGGGTGAAAGTAAATACATTCCCTCTTCTACTGCAGCAAAATGTAATAATTCATTTCCTTTTAACTACTGTTCCTTTTATTCAGACTCTAAGATAATAATATAACAGTATAAGAATATAATAATTTCATAATTTAATAATATAATAATAATAATATAAAAATATAATAAAAATTACCATTCTACGAAAATTTATCGGTAAAAGTCATGCTGATCCTAAAGATTCAAAATAAGTGAAGAAAGTCGACTATTGTAGAATACCGCAGGGAAACGACCAATTTGGATAACTCTGCTGTAACGCGCGGCGTTTAACTCGTAAGGGGAACTGTATAAATCTCGGCGTCGCTCGACGACGATGGACGACTTAGGCCGAAGATTATTACGGCATGATTGAGCACCATAAACCCGGCTCGGAGTATCGTAATCGAGCAGCTTGCGGTTCGCCCGCATCCCCCCGGCTAGGTTAAAGTGCAGCTTCCGGCGAACGTGTGTCAATGAGTAGGGAGAATCCGCCGGGTTATCAGAGAATCACGGTCGGCGGAGCCGCTGATCTATTCCACTGATACAGGCTGCTCGACGATACGGGTCGAGAATGGCAGGCTCTCTCTCTCTCTCTCTATCGATTACGAACGAATCGACCGAACACTCGCGGCCAAAGAGAGCCCGGCCCACATCTTAGACTCCTTTCAACAGTGGCGAGTGCAAAAGCGTCGGACGAAATTAATGAGAACACCGTCTGTCAATCACTTTTACCATTTTCATTCGGCTTTATTCTTCGAGAAATTCTAGCATTAGAAATCCTACTGCAAATATAAGTATTTCAGCTTACAAGAATATATATTGTGTGCTGTTAAATATATTGGCTTCCTGGTAAATATATAGATATAATAAATAAAGGTAAATATATAGTCTTCTGATTTCTTTAAAAAAGTCGCAATAAAATCTGAGACATAAATGCTAAAAAATTATTATCGAGATTTCAATTGAAAAATTGCACTTTCTATCGAAAGGATTGATTTTTCAATATTTCCTCGAAGGGCGTCGGTGCAACGACAGCCAGAATTTCGCCGCTTGCGACCATAAACGATCAACGCGAGCGGCGATCGCCGCATCGATCAGAAACGATGACAGTGGAGCGACGTACGTCTGGCCGCGAACCTAGAAAATGCATTACAGCGAACCACGGGTCTCGACGCGGTGACTTGCGCCAATGGCGGCCCGCTGCGCCAGATTTCGGCGGATTCGTTCCGAATGGAATTTACATTACCCGTTCCCGGGGCCGCCTGATGACGGCGCAACGGCGAACGAGCATCAACAAGTCATCCTAGCCGATTCGATTATTAACGAAGTAAATTCAATTTATACTGGCGCGGGTAGCACGTCGATGACCGATTCGATTAACTTGATCCCGTTGCATAATAGAAGGAACGATCGGTTTGCCGGGAAATCGTCGGTGATCCGTTTAAATCCTTTGGTTACGCAACCTTCCCGCCGGCTGCGTGATTATTTACTGGGCTCGCTGATTATTTACAGGATTGTCTGATTGATTACGGGATTGTCTGATTACTTACAGGATTGTCTGAATATTTTGTAGCCTTGTCAGATTACTAGTAGTCATGTCTGAATATTTTATAGCCTCGTCAGATTATTAGTAGCCATGTCTGAATATTTTATAGCCTTGTCAGATTATTAGTAGTCATGTCTGAATATTTTATAGCCTTGTCAGATTATTAGTAGTCATGTCTGAATATTTTATAGCCTTGTCAGATTATTTGCAGTCTTTTCCGATTATTAGTAGTCCCATCTGATTATTGATAGTCTTTTCTGAATATTCCATACAGTATAATCCAACTTTCCATACTCTGGTCTGACCATTCGTAGTCCTATACCACTTTCCAGATTTATATCCATTCGTCCACAAAACGTATTTATATACGGAATAATAATTTTTTTCTCCCAAACTTACCATTACTTCCTTCAAAGTAACTCCACTCGAATCAGACATTTTCCACGGAAATTATTCCGGAAGGAAGCCGTTCGCCCCGACTCCTCGCGAAAGCAGAATAAATCCAGCCGTCGAAGCATTCGCAGACCGAGGACGAGCGCCGAAAAAATATTCGCCGGTCGGCGAAAGGGCGGGCAAAAGGGCTGCCGTACAACGTTTGCAGCGGGCTCGTCGGATGACGAACGAAGCAACAAGGCGATCCACGAACGGCGCGTTCCGGATGATCAAGGGCGTCGTCGACGTCGACGGAGGGGGACACACAGAGAGAGAGAGAGATAGAAAGAGAGGGTGCTTCGTCGCTTGCGAATTTTTGCATTCGCGGGCGAACGTGCGCGACGCGGTGAACGGCTCGTCGACTCGTTCGTAAACACTCACGTACGATCGAAAGCGAATCCCGGCGGCGCTCCCTCTGTGTGTCCGTGTTCTTCTCGCGGACGCATTTGCGCGGGCGCTCGCGCTCCCGCTCGCGTGTGAGCGCGTGGCTCGGTTCGGTACGTGAAGAAAATTCCCATCGGTGCCGGCAAATCGATTCGGAAGCACAATTTGGTAAGGAAATCGGATTTCCAATAACGACGCGACACTGATTATCATGCGATTGCCACCTTATAGCGATCGGTTCGATTCCGGAATCGAAGAGAATAGTGGCGCACGGGGGGACAGAGACGGAGTGACGGTAAAAGAGAGAGAGAGAGAGGGAGGGAGAAGGAGGAGGAGAGGACCGAAAGTGTCTCCGCTCGACAGCGAAATTGCCGTCGCCGCGATCCTCCATGGAAATCCATAAAATATTTTCCACGGGACTTTCGAGGGCGTTATTACCTCATTATTGAGCCACCGCCGTGCCTGAATCGATTCCGCCTTTCCCGAGCCTCGATCCGCTCGGAAGAATGCCCGGCGACAAAGACCGGCCCTCCCCCTCCGATTGTTCAGACGGCCGACTTTGTTCCGGTCAGCGGTCTATCGATGGTATGACTGACTTCCTGCCCGGGAGAATCGCGGAATCCTCTCTTCAGCCGTCGCTGCAAGATTCCCCCGGCGAGAGCGACCGTTTCTCGGAGATACGTCACTCGATACCGTCGGAATCCCGGCTCTACTCGGGGACGCTGATTTAAAAGCTATCGCTATCTATAGGGACACCGCTTTTTTCTACCCGACTCGATCGACGTCCCGATTCCGCTACCGCGCTCTCGCTCCCATCCACTCCGCGATCTTGAACAGCAATTTTCCGGGCTAGGAGAATCAGAGGCATGTCTCCGCGAATGTCGCAATTTTGCTCGACGGCGAACGTCGCGGCGCTATTGCCACGCCGCTGTCTATTCGTCCATCTTCTCGCTATGATGAGGTTTGACGGATAATCTTTTAAAAAAATAAGATATTTTAATAACGTAATTCCAATATAATTATATTGTTAGATGCGGCACATAAACTTGACATAACCTATTAAAAAGTATACAAGATTTTAACAAGGAAATATAATTCGAATAGAGTTACATCAATTTACAAAATATCATATTAAAAATTATCAATTTACAAAATACCATATTAAAAATTATGATATTACAAAATATCATATTACAAAATTATCAAATTCGAAAATTAGCAATTTTTGCAAAATTATCAATTTTTCAAAATTATTGCCAAAAGTACACGGCTTTAAATTTTTGTGCAAAGAAACGCCTCCACAGGCACCAAAGCATCCCGATTTCCATAAACGTATTTCCATACGCGTCCGGTCTGGTTTCGTTAGCAGGAACGCGGCCGACCGGTGGCTGACCTATACCACTGTCCGACGAACGAGCGAGCGAGAGAGAGAGAGAGTTCGTTTGATCGGGCAAAGGGTGCGAGGACGTCTCTATAAAATCTATTGTCGTGGCGGGGGATTCCGGTGTCCCGGCGAGGGTGGCACACGCCGTGAAAACACTCCTATGGCAAAGCGGCGAAAAATAACAAGCCCGATAACACCGTAGGAACGGTGGCGGGCGCGGCGGTGCGCGAGCAGAAAGCATTATTCAAGAATGCTCCGGCCTAAAGGGCGGCCGGGGCACCAAGGAAAACAGTGCACATTGAAAAGTTGAAAGCTCTCGGCACGCGCGAGGGTGCTCACCCTCTCCCTCCGTCTTTCTCCTTTCTCCTCGCTCCCAATCCTTCTCTCTTTTTCCCTCTCTCCCTCTCTCTTTCTATCTGTCTTTCTTTTATGCTCTCGCTCTCTTTTTCTTTTTTACTTTCTCCGTCTCTTTTCATTATTCTGCCGCTCTTATTTCATCATTCTCTCGCTTTTTCTTTCTCTCTTTCTCGCTTTTTCTTTCTCTTAGTTTCTCTCTTTTTCACTCTTCTTCTCTCTCGCTCTCCCTCCTTATTTCTCTCTCTCTGTTTGACTTTCATCATTTCTCTCACTTTTTCTTTATTTCTCGCTTTTTTTCTCTTTCTTGTTTTCTTTCTCTATCACTCTCTCTCTCTCTCTCGCTTTATACCTCTTTCTCTTTCATTTTCTTTTGGATTCTCTTTCGCTTTCTTTCTCTTCTGGTTTCTCTTTCGCTTTCTTTCTCTTTCTCTCTCGTTTTCTTTCTCTATCACTCACTTCACCATCTCTCTCTCACTCTCTCTCCCTCGCTTTATACCTCTTTCTCTTTCATTTTCTTCTTGTTCCTCTCTCGCTTTCTTTCTGCTCCTCTCTCCCTATTTTTCTTGTCTTCTCCGCTTTCTCTTTCTCTCTCTCTCTCTCTCTCTCTCTCTCTCTCCCTACGTCTCTTCGTCTCTATCTCTATCTGTCTCATTTTCCCTCTCTACCCGCTCGCTTCCTTCTCCTTCTCGCTCGGTGTATCTCGACTTCGCCAATCTCTCTCTCTCTCTCTCTCTCTCTCGCTCTCTCGGCGACAGCATGTGTCCCCGTCGGAGCTTCCGTTGGTATCCGGCGGGTCTGGCAACCCCCCGCGGCACACAACAAGCACGAATCGACGTTCGCGGCGGTACCACGTAAACAGGAGACCTCTCGAAGTGGCTTTGAGGCCGCGCCCGGGGAGCGGTCGAGCGCGTATCTGCATAAAGGGGCGCGCGTACATAGGCGCGCACACCACCCGTTCGCCCTCTAGAAGGATTGAAATGCAACCGTGCAACCGACGCCAGTGTGTATGTGTGTGTGTGTGTGTGTGCGCGCGCGCGTTTATACTGGGTGGGTCGTCGCCACGCGCGCGCTTGTTCAACCTCGGTAACTTCTAAACTGCGTTTTCGACGCCGCATCGTCGAGAGGACACCGTCACGCGAAGCGTCGAACTTTTTCGAGGGAAGATTTGGCGTGCTGAACGTTCGCTATAGCGCAGCCTCTTAATTCTTAGCTATCTAGAGCCGCATCTCTCAGGTGACAATGAAAATTGTTATATTATTTCCAAAATAGTTTTGACATTATTAAAGAACCTTCTCATTTCTTCAACCCCTAAAATTTCTAAAAACCCTTAAAAGATTGTTAAAAGCGTAACAGTTTTACGATTCATAAACGATTTTATTTTATATATTATTTTAATTATATATAGTTTTACGATAAACACCACAAAAATAATCCTCAAAAACCAACCATCCCAATCTCATACATCTTACCTACCAACACGATATTCAATTTCCTTAACACACCGTCGACCAGCTCTAAAAATCATTTCGCAGCACTCTTCCGGCGACAGATTTCGAAGTTCCTTTTTCCCTTGTCCGCCACTTTCAGTTCGCCTAACCGAATTGCTCTGATTCCGGGGAGACGTCGTGCGCGCTCTGGCTAGAGTCCTCCGGTGCCACCCCATATGCGCACGCACAAAGAGAGCGGCTGAGAGAAGGAGCGCGCGCGAGAGAGAGAGAGAGAGGGAGAGAGAGCGGCAGAGCGTCGTCGGCTATGTATCACGAAGTTACGTGTCTGGGTTTTCGCGGAATCGAGTTTGTGTACATGTCAACGTAATAATACATTTTCGTGTACGGCAGCCGCGACGTACGACGCTGCGGGCTGAATGGAAAAGGGGGTGGCCGAACGGGAGCCGGGTGGGGTCGAAAGGGGTCGCGTCGCGCGGCACGGTAGAAGAAGGAGGGAAGCGAAGGCGAAGGCGAAGGAGGAGGAGGAGGGAAGCGAAGGCGACGGCGGGAGGAAGAACAAGCGCCGCGGTCGGAACAAGGAGGTGCGGCAGAACGAGGAGAAGGAGGAGGAGGAGGAGGTGGTGGAGGAGGACGCGCGCGGTCGAAGCGACTACTTGTAGCAGTCAAAGCGAGGTAAACTATCGGTTTGTATCAGCGCATGAACCGGCCCCCATAACTTTATTTTATCCTCCGGGGTTATATCTAGATTTATTGGGCGGACGTTGGACACGCTATTTCGGCGTTATTTATGGGCGCGTCACGCCGCCGCGCGGCGCAGTAAAGTTGCAGCGTCGAGCCCCGCGCGCGCGCGCGCCGAACCACCGCCTGGATCGCTTCGCGCGCCTAGACCAACCATCGAAAAGGTCCGCCGATTTATCTGGCCTGGTTCGCTCGATTGCTGACTCGCGAGCGCCCCTTGCAACCCTCCTCTCTACCACCCAACGATCCCTTGTCTCCTCGCCGTGCACCGCGCGCGACCGGATATATGGTAGCATCCGCTCGCGGCGATAAACGCGCTCGTTCGAGACGACGCGAGCCGCGTTACGTTTTTGGCAAGTTTAGGCTTTGTTCTTCGCGCTTGAGAAGGTATACTTCATTTTTGGTGTGACAGGGTTAACCCTTTGCGGACGAGAGGTGAATCTTGTGGTGAGGAGAGAGGGGGAGAGGGAGGGAGGTGTTTATGTTGAGATGATTTATATATTAGTGATGAATTGTATATAATTGTATATAATTGTATGTGATTTTATGTAATAGTATCTAATTGTATATAATAGTATATAATTGCATATAATTGTATATAATACATAAAGTATAATAGTAAAGTATACTAGAATCTACAGTCTCTTAATTTTAAATTTCAATTTTTATATTTCGCTTCATTTATCTCATTTATTTTCTTCATCACGAAAGACATCTAATATTTAAAAAATTATATAATAATATTTAAAATACTATTAAAATACTATTAAAAATATATTTAAAATACTACTTAAAAATTGCTGTAGTCGAGTTGTTTATGCAGAAGGGAGTCCTGGTGTTTAGTCGAAAAGTCGACACTGTCTTCGGTCAAAATTTATTGAACCGTAACGGGGGACAGCGGCGTGTTCGGGCCAGCAACTTTTTATCGTCTTTCAGGTAGCTTCATTGTTCCGCCCTTGAAAAACTTCCTATTGTTTTTTCCGGAAAAGCTCCCGCGCCTCGAAGAAAAATGAGCGAAGTTTCGGGACCGGGGAGCTTGCATTCGCTTGTTCGACCAAGGAAATTTCATCGCCTACGTACCGTTGTACAGCGTCTTGAAAAATTGACGATGATCACTGACAAAAGCGTGGATCCTCTGCGCTTTGTCCAAAATAAATGAAATATTCGCACGTTGTTTCATTCGATTATTTTTTCACGAAGAAAATTCATAAAATCCTTTCTATTGGTTATCAAGAATTGGAAGAAACTTGCACCAAGAGAGCTCTCGTAAAAGTCTCGCATTTACCAAGTGGGACGCGTACGGTTCGCCTCCTAATCTGCCAGGATCCGCAGCCTAAGCCAAGCCCGGTACAAAGAAGTCAAGACGCAAATAATTAGAGCGGGCACTCGAATTTATGAATTTAAAAAGCCCCGGCGTTCCCGCGGCGCTCTAAAGAGAGCGCTCTAGAGAGAGAGAGAGAGAGAGAGAGAGATATCAAGTGCCGCGGCGCATATTCTTAATTAAGTGTAACGGCGTGGGACAGAGCCGTGGCGGGCTTGCCGGCGTTGGAAAGCCCGTGGCGCACCCGGTGGGGGAGGGTGGAGGAGGGTTAGATAAATTTTCCACGGAACGCGGATACCTCTAACCTTCGCATTAACGTATCACCCGAGGATTAGCCGTGTCCTCTTAATTCGAGGGAGCAGCTTTAAGCTCGCCAGTTTGCGGTTAATAATAAACCTCCTGGCATTATGCCAACTGTTACGATACCGTGGGATGCACGCACCAAGCCGTCGTAAAGCGCCCCCGTTACACGTACCGCACCACCCGGCAACTTTACGAGCTTCCGGGATGTTTGTTATTAAATACGAGCCGCGTAAACGATGGGAACCAGAGCGCCGCGCCACCCCGACGCTTTCTTCGCGCTCGGTCGACCGATCGGGACGCGATCTCCACGGCGAATTCCGTACGCGATCGCTCGCCGCGATGGGCTCAACTTCTGCGAAACGTTTCACGAGCGTCGGAACGACCGCAGATGTTTATCAATTTATATACGATTCGTAGAACGAGATAACAATTTGTCATCAAAAGTAGTTTAGAGAGCCACAGAGCCAACTGAGGAATATTATTTAGCATTTATTTTATACGGTAATTTCGGTCTTGATTATCAATTATTTAAATAATAGAGAATTCCATAAATTAATAATTAATAATAGGAGAATTGTTATTATGCTTTAATCGCAGAGGAAAATTCGTGTTCGAATGTTCCTATAGGAGTCGCGTTTTTGCCGACGATTTTCGCGTCTGACCATTGCAGTCCGTATCTACTTGCACGAATATTCCAATCCTCTTTGTTTTTCTTTCTGGTTCGCGAAATTATATAACGGAGAACTGATAATGTGAATAGGAAATAGGAGACACACGGCGGTCAGTTACAGAGCAAGGCATTCCTCCGTCCTCTCTAACTTTGTTATCTGTTGGTAATCCATTTTGGACCGATCTATTCCTATATGCACAGTTAATTAGTCGATCCACTCCGCTATAACATCCGCCACACATCCGCAAGTTACGGTTGATACTGCCGCACCTGATCCGTTGCCAAATCTCCTAACTTTGTGTTGCTATTTAGACGCCGCCCGACTGTGCAGTCCACCGCGATCTAATTTGTCGCAGTGCTTAAAAAACAATGCGACGACGAAAACTGCTCTCGAATGACAAATAAAGCATCGATGTCTATGTATGTCTGAAATAATATTTAAACGCGTTGTTATTCATGTTTAAACATTGTTCTTATTAATATTTTAAAATATTTTTATTCGTATCGAAACACTGTTTTTATTAATATTCAATCGATTATTCGTATGCGTCATAAAAATTGTTATATCAGGTTTTAAAATCACTTTTACGTTATCAAAGTTGAAATTTAAAAAAAATTGTTTAAAGCGCAACTGTTGTACGTGTCACAGAAATTAATTTCGTATGCACGAAATGCACTTTGACATGTAAAATATAAATATCTTAAATGGTTAATTATATTTATGATACTTTTAATCATAAAAAAATAAATTTAAATCTGAGTATATATAAAATATAATTACCTTTAAGGGTATCTATATTATAATTATATTATTACAATTATTATAGTTATAAACTCGACTCAAAATTAGTTTAATTGCTTGTGATTAGTTGGAACATCTTCGAGCGCAAAGGGTTAGCGTTTAAACTCAAAATTTTGTCTTTTTTTCACGCGATGTTGCTGCAACCGTTCGCGTTAGTTTCCTTTCGGTTTTCGATAGGCTGCAACAAAGTTGCGGCCGCCGTATTAGTACGGTTTTTCGAGCGGCGGGCGTGCCGAATGAAATTCCGTGGGGCCGAACAAAGCGAAACTGGCGCATCGAGGGCAACGTAGTGCATCGCCACCGCAAACGGTGATTAAGAGGAAGTCGCTCCGCGCATCAGCGGGTACTTCGCAATCGTTCGATGTTGATTTTGGCAAACACCTCGAGACTGAATCAACGCCCTTTGTCGGCGCGTGTTCATCGAAAGCACGCGGTCCTCTAATTACATATAATGCCGATCGATACAAGCGCGATATTACGCGGCCCGGCTCTGTTCACTGCGCGCGATGTATTAACCGCGCCGTCGTATTAACCGTCGGCAAAAGTTTCGTTAATAATCCAACTCGTCCGCCCCGTTCTGCCGCTGTCACCCCCTTCTTATAATTAATCGCGCGATACGTCTCCTCTGTATTCTGTGCCAAACGAAATGCGTCGATTATTAAAAAACTGAACTCGCATTTGCGACGAAAAACAATTATTGTGGATTAATAAAAATTTTCTAGTTGCAGCAATCTTGGGAGGATACTGTCAGAATATGATTTTAATTTTTTCAGTAATATTTTATGTTTAATAATTTGAGCACCGCGTTACCTAAACATGGGGGACAATAATTTCTGACCGATTTTGAAAATTCATTTTTATTGCAATATATTCGAACAAGTTGAATTTGACCGGAACGTTTCTGAGGTGAAAGAGTTCCAATACAAAACCTCTTTGGTAAATATTAACTTTCTAGCTTCGCTATAATTAATTAAATTGTTTTAATTATGTGGAGATTTTAATGGTCAATTTCCAGTGCTCCATGTGTTAAAACCAGTTTTATGCGTACAATTTATTATAAATTCTTACTTCTATTACAATTTATAACCGTCATAAACCACTGCAAAACAGTTGAATTCATCGCACCGTAATTCTACCGTCAAGAATTTGTGTCCGCAACGCGTCGGACGGACGATTATAAAAAAGAGAAGCCGCGGGACGTTTACCAAGCCCTATTTAAACAGAGAGAAATATTTGTCGCGGTAAACGGGCGAAGTCGAATGCCTCAGAAAATTGTGCGGCAACAAAAACGTCCGAAATGAATTTTTCGCGGAAGCGCGTGCATGCTTCCGTGTTTATACAAATTGTTGTCCGTTCTACATGACGCTGTTGGGCTCCGTTCTAAGTGTACCACCAAACAAACCACGGTCTCGATGTCCGGCGGCCGTACACCGTTCTTCGTCTCGGTCCTTTTTGATTTCTCTCGGATTGCGTCGATCACCGGTTTGTTTATTCAGACCAAACACTCGTTGCGACCAGATGGATATACGCGGGGCCGAGCCTCGTTCCACCGTCCACTCTCTCCTCTCTTTCGTTCTCTGTGTTTGACTCTGTTTCTCTGTGATTCTCTATGTTCCTCTCTGTTTCTCTTTGTCTCTTTTTCTCTGTCTTTCATTATGTCTATCTATGGTTGTCTGTTTCTCTTTCTGGCTCTCTTTGCCTTTCTATTTCTCTTTGTTTCTCTCTCTCTCTCTGCCTCTCTCTGTCTCCGATATTCCGCTCCCCGTCGCCTCCTTCGCCGGCTATTTTTAATTACCAGATTCTCCGATCTCTCGCGAGCCGGAATAACACCCCGGGAACTTCACGCGTTCCTGAACACCACTCGTAACTTCGGCCACCCCCGGTTGCTTATTCAGAATCGAGCCCCTGTTTAATTTTAATAGCGCCGGGGAAAGTTCATTATTTTGTGTTCGACTTTCCTGGAACGACGGCCAACCCAGTTTTTCCCACTTTTCCCCCCTCGCTGTCCTCGTAACAGAATTTTAAGCAGCCGACCGACTTCGCGCCGCACTGGACGACAACGGGTCTCCGAAACCCGTCCTCGGCTTTTTAGAACGTCGAACAGCGTCGCTATCGGAAAGGCTAGTGCTAAATATCGATTGTCGAGACGTTCTTCGCGTTGTTGCATCAATTTTTAACAATTTTTGACGAGTTTTTGGAAAGCGAGGTTCAATAATGAATTATTAGCTTTTTGTCTCGGTGAACAGGAGAAGAGAAGAGAATATTTTATTTATTTATAGAATCGCTTATTTATTGATTTGTTATTTATTGTAGACGGAAGAGTTTATTTGTTTTAAAGTATAGAGAAAATTGAAAGATATCTGCGAAGAAGAAAATGGAAATATAGCGTAAAAAGGAAATGAATATAGATGTGGAAAGAACGAGGAGAAAAGGTCACGAAAAAATAATTTCATAATAATAATAATAATGATAATAATAATAACAATAATAATGGTAGGCCAAAGGAAGAATTATTTAAAGCATCGATTGTAATATCGAGCAAGTAGTACGTGGCAAACGGGTAGTAGAAGCCAGCCATAGATCAAACGAATGGTACAAGGCACAACTCAGCCATTGTTTAAACAAATGGTAACAGTAAATCGAAATATTGACAAGTAGAATGGGCCGACCAGCAACTGGACAAATACAAATACAGCCTTCACTGATCAGACAAATGGTCAAGGCTGGCAGAATGAATTTATCTGTGTACGGAGAAGTGGAATAAGTCAGTACCTGGTCAGACAGAGCTGGTCCTTTACTTAGGCAGCTAAGACAAGTTCAATCGCGCAACGTCTAAGACGAGTACATTGAAAAACGAATACTGTCGAAATAGTTTGTAACTATCTAAATAGAATTTTATTTCTTCTTTCAATAATTTTAATAAGTAAAAATTAATATGCTAATATTTTTAGTCCTCCTTTTTCTGTCACAAGTACATAAAATCCGTAGCCTATTTACATTGTACTGTGCAAATGGGATCAGAAACCTACCCAATAATTAAATAAACAAATAAGTAAACAATCAAATAAATAACTTTCATAGTTTATTGTACAAATAGGCTACGAAATCCGTCCAATAAATAACTAACTAAATAAATAAAACGTATAGTCTATTCTGCAAGTAGACTCCGCAGCCCGTCCAACAAATAAATAAGTAAATCAATAAATAACAAACATCCAATATCAGAGAGCGTTACCTCGTTCACGGGGGAAGCTCGCAGGTTATGGTTCCATTAAAAAGAGCACGCGATTGAAACGACCGGGGGTGCGCAGGCCGTAATATATTCGCGTTACGAGCTGCCGCGGCTTGTTTCTGGGTTAAGGAAAGTTTGAAAAAAATTAGCGGCATTCGTGCCGGAAGAATTGCAAGTCGCCGTCGTGCTCGGGGTCGGCCGGGCGGCGGAGGAGGAGTGGGGGGACGGGTCTCTCGTTTCACTTTCCGACGACCGAGTTCCCCGGGAGCACTAAACAAGGTCGTTGTAATTAAATTTTTGCCCCGGCCCTTCTTCGCCCTCCACTTTTCCCTTCATCTGGCCAAGGGTGAACGCGAGCGCGCGCGCGCGCGCCACGCGAGGCGGCATAATTAGTGGCGCGGACCGTAACGCCGTCGGCTACCTCTTAGGCCGTCACACTTCACGGAAAACACAGTCCGCGCCGTTTCTAGTCAACTTTCTCTCGCCCGGTGCCACCGATGAAACGGAACAAACGGAGGTCGTTAGAGGACGGTGTAACTAACGAACGGACGCGCCGGTACCCGGGAGTTATTCGGCGAGAGAGCCGGCCAGGGAGAGAGAGTGATAGAGTGGATGATAGAAAGAGACAGGGAGGCACAGAGAGAGATAGAGACAGAGAAAGTCTCAGAGATAGAGTAACAGAGAGGGAAGCCGGAGAAAAGTCAGAAACAGAGGGGGACAGATTGACAGAAAGAAAGAGAGAGAGAGGCAATGACAAAGAGAAAGTAGGAAAGATAGAAAAAGATAGAAAAAGAGAGAGAAAGAAAGGGACAGAAAGAGAGACAGAGAGACGTGTTACAAGAGGTGTTCAGGAACGCGTGAAGTTCCCGGAGTGTTATTTTGGCTCGCGAGAGATCGGAGAATCTGGTAATTAAAAATAGCCGTGGAAGGAAGAGAAGGACAGCGAAAATATTATAGAAAAAGAGAGAGAGAGAAAGCGAAAAAGACAGAGAGAGAAATAGAGAGAGAGAGACCAGAGCCACAAGAATTACTTTATCCTTGACGCGAGAACGGCGTTGTTTACGGAGAGCTCGGAACAATGAACAGCGTGGCTAACAAGGCGGGTAACTTGATAACAGCGCCGGAGAAACCGCGCTGTTCCCCGTGACCCACAACTGCCGAATACATACAGTCGTAGGAGCCGCGCGCGTTTCACTGACGTCAGCGGATTCAAGAAATCATTTTTGCAAACCCCGCGCCCGCAGCATCGCTGTTCCGTCGCGTTTAACTTGAACGATCCCCTGATTTCCTCCGCTCTGTGCATCCGCTCTCGCCAAGCGAGACGGTTTCATTTGCTCGGGATAAACAATTATGCAAACTCGCGTCTCCATAATATTGTCGGCTCCGACGCCCGTACGTTCGTTTGTACAATTATTTCAGACTCCGCAGGAGACAATGGCACGGCACGCGAGTCGCTGCGATTTTAATTTCGATTTGCGTCTCTCGGGTAATGATATTATGATAATAATAACAGTAATAATAATAACAATAATAATAATAACAATAATAATAATTGTCCCATTTGTTAGTTGATAGTTTTCGTTCGCGTCTGTTGTTTATTTGTTTATTTCTGTATCGAAAATAAGATTTATTTTATCAAAAACATGGAATGCCGAGTTGACAAAAATTATATGTTTTAATGTACGATTTAATTTATAATAGAGTGAGTAATTGTTTAAGATCATAAAGTTTCATTTAAACTGCAAATTTAAATCGAAGTTAAAACCTTGTAAAAATAAGGATCGGTTAAATGAAACGTGGGATTAATAATTGCAGACCGGATTCGTATTTCAGTAGTACAAGCCAACGATTTGGCAGACCCTTCGCGACAGATTCTTGGAGAGTCATGCTTTCAGTAGTAAGAGTCAACAATTCATCAACCTTTTTAAAATTCTCTCTATCTTTCTGTGTAGAGTTATTTAATACGTATTATTTAACTTTTGACCTAATTTATTATACATTAGTGTAGATCGAGGATGCTACTTTTCAGAGATATAATTCAATGACGTCAGCGCACAATGGTCCGCTTTGGAGAATGCAGTGACATGTTATTATAACTTTTGAACGATGAGAGATACTGCACTGAAACTTTCACTAAACAATAATAATTCTTCGCTACTGATAACTAATTATTTTCTGCATTCAAGCAAAATATACAGCAGACTATAATTATCTATATTGTACACAATACTTACCAGAAATTAATAACTAAACCCCAATAAATATATATAAATATAAATATTAAAAATTAATAATTAAACTCTTGTATCATCAATTCGACAAAATTGACTTCTTCATTAAGGTTAGCCCAAGGTATCCTAATTGTCCCAACAACTGCTCCCGAAATCAATTCCCCGTTACCGCGAGTCAATCATCGGTCCCATAACTCGCGAACAAATGGTATCTCGAAGGTGGCGGGCGGCCGTGTTTCCGGTTTGAAAAATACTGACGCTTATCGACGCGTCGGTGGCGCGCGGCCGGGCAGGAGGAACTGTCGCAGAAAAATGCATCGCCATGGAAGAAATTTCGATGATTCGCAGTCCTTTCTGATGGCCATCAACCACGGGACAAGAACTGCGGACTCCCGGGACTCGCCACCGACAGATTGTTCAACCAGAAAGACCGAGCGGAACTCTGTCCGATAATTTGACGTTTTACGGCCGGGCTCTCTCCCGAAGGAAGAGGCGTCCAAGGCGCCCTGTCTCTCCTTCCTCCAGGAATTTCCCCGGTTGCTCGGGAATCGTCCCGGCAGAACGAATATGTAGCAAAGGATTCCTCCATCTCCTCCACCTCCTTCTCCTCCTCCCTCTCCACCTCCTTCTTCTCCGCGTTTCCGGTATAGTTTTCCCCGTTCGATCTTAGCTCGATCCATCGCCGAGTGGGCCGGGTCACACGTAATCGACGTTATCACGATTTTATCGGCGACGGAAATGATTCCCCCGTACAAGCAAATATCCTGCTGGCTGTGTTTTATCGCCGCGAATACTTACGACCGTGTTCGAACGACCGGGGACTGGGTGCGAGCGCAGGGTCGTTCTGAAAAATTGCCGGGGTGGGCCGCCGGTGTTTCCTGCCGGTGGAAGGGAGAGAGAGAGGACGCGCGAAGAGATTAGAATAGCCGACTGGGAATTATCGACTCGATCCTACTCTATCTTTCGTGCGAGAAGAAACAGGGTAATCCTGCAATTTTACTTCACGGAGGATTAACGGCGAATATCGATTCGCGTTTCTTAAATCTTATTCGGTGTCGAGGGATCGCAGATTCGGTCGCGAGTTGGGTCGCCTGAAGTTTTAAGCGCTGTTTGCAGTGGTGTGGATCGGTAATTGCTCGGACGTACTTGATATGTCAATAGTATAGAATTATATGTACTATTATCACTATAGAATTATATTATTAACTGTGACACTGTGAGGATAGGACTGTGACCATAGAAATAAAGAATCGGTGCAATATAATTTTAAGACAATATTGGAAATTTAAATGTGATTTTTTAATTGTTGGAAAGTCGATTTTGCAATTGAAAAATCTGAGGAGGTTCTCAAATGTGCATCGAAAGGTATAGGATACGTCTTGATTTATTTCACAATTTTCTGTTGAGGGTATCTTAATTTATTTGCGATTATTATTGTATTTTTATAAAAATAGACTCCTCCTAGATCGCGACGCACATAAAGGGTTAAGCCTTCAAATAAATTCAGACACAAAATGAACTTTGCGTCTCTTCTAAGAAATTATTTTAATCTAAATATTTCTAATCGCAACAACTGTAAACAGATGTTACTTCAAGAAATTAAAACCGTATTTTAATTCGCCGCAACCCCGCCTACACAGTTCCAGCGTTGTAGGGTTAATAGTAACTTCCGGCGGGATCATTAACATACGGCAAACGCGGCTCATTCTGTGCTCGCATCCGAAAGACCCTTTGTGACGCGGCCCGCGCCGTTTGATTGAAATATGCCGGTTTTTCTATTGAGCGGCTGCTCGAGCAACGCGGAGCGGCCGCCTCGATAATGCGAGCGGGCGGGTTTATTTCGCGAGGGTGGCCTGGAAACGAGGCCGCGCGGTATCGCCGGCAAACAGGGTCGTGTCAACGACGCACCGTCAAAGTGTATTCCAGGCGAACCGTGTAGAGAGAGCGACAGAGAGAGAAAGAGAGATAGAGAGAGAGAGAGAGAGAGGGAGAGAGAGAGCGCGCCCGGGGATCCACGAATTTATCTTTTCTGTCGCGGAACCGGCGTTCCCGCCCTGACAACGTTTTCACGAAAACCTCCCCCTCCGATGGAGGAGGGGACCTCGGCTCCGAACCCCGGCAATTAACACCGTTTTCGACGAGGCAACGTCGACGGCGTCGCAGCCGGCTGCAACGGCTCAATGGTCCGGGGCATTGAGGAACTGAAACGACGGCTGACGGCCTCGCTCGTCGCTTAAGATACGCGTTAAATCGACGTGTACCAGCCTTCCGGCGCCTCCTTCCCTCCCTCTTGCTCCATCCCCCCTGGCGCGGCGCACCCCTTTCAGGTGACTACGACACCGGGCTGCTGCATCGTTAGCAGGCGGCACAGAAAACCCTGTGTCGAAAGACGCGGCCGGATCCCGCGAACAATCCCGTCGAAAATGCGATTGTTCGAACCCCGCGAGATACCTTTCGCTGACGCCGCGAACTTCGCTTCGACGAAAGCCGAGCCCCTTCGCTCCCCTCCGCCGACGAAAAATTGGAAAATCACTGGAAATTAATCCGTGAAGCTTAGCTCTCGAAAACGTCGTGAGATAAATAAATAGGAACAATGTTTAAATTGTCGATAAATTATTTAGATTTTGTGGAATAGAATTGAAAGTTTTGCATGTTCGGTTTCGTACTAGAATAGCAAGTGTTTGATCGGTCGTTGACCTGTTCTACTTATTCTGGTGTTAAAGGATTTATTTTGATCATGTGAGTATGTAAATGATACTTCATTTATCGATGTAAACTGAGCTTTATCACTGTTTAGTAGAATAGTGGATTATAGTCTAACAGTTACTGATTGATATAGTGAACCAATTACTAATTATTACACCAGAATCTACTATTGTACTAAACAATGTTAAAGCTTAATTTACGGCTTATTCGAATCGTAAAAATAAATTTACGAATTATTTATCTATTTACTATATATTATAAGAAATTTCTTATAATTACCTTTAAAATCTAACAAATAACAAGCAACAGAAAACAGGAGTCGCAATGCTCTGAAAATAAACGATCGCAACAGATAACGCCGCAATAGATAGCTCCTGGGTTCGATTACAATATAATAGAATGAAATTAATCGAGTTGTCCGGCAGCGGAGCGTGCCTAATCGCGACACCGTACCCTGAATCATCGATAGGTAATCGGGGTGTTTCGATCGGGCAAGCAAACCGTCGATCGAACATTATCAGGGGCCAGGAGTATAAGTAAATATCGTGGGCTTCAATCGCAACCGTGCCGGTGTTTACGATGTACTGAATATTTGAATGGGATCGTGACCAGGACGCAAGTGAACCACCACCACCGCCGCCACCGCCACGGTGTAAATCAAGTCTCGAGCAAAACCGATATCACCCAGGAACAAGTACATATCTCGGGCGAGAGGAGCGCCCGGTCGACGAGCGTTAGTAGTATAAGCCATTAGAGGTCAGACGCAGCTTGCGGTGCCAATGCCCTTAGATCGCGAATCTCGGGGATCGATACCGTGAGTGTGTTTGGCTTTGGTCTCGGATCTGGGTCGGTCTAACCGCAACTGACCTCCTAATGCGAGTACCACTTATTTGGACTTTGTAAGATCACCCTTAATTGGCTCCGAGCTGCCTTGAGTGCAATGCTCTTTGCTAACAAGTGCTGGCCGATCTGTACCATTTATTAATGAAGAAAGACCCTTCGCTATTTTTACGGATTATTGTCTGCGCGGTTCATTGTTTGGACTGTTTATTGGCTGGGCTGTTTAATCTTTGTATAGATTATTATTTGTACAGTTTATCTTTTATGCGGTTCATTGCTTATGTAGTTTATCATTAATGCAGTTCATTACGCTTATAGTTTATCATTTATGGAGTCATACAGTTCATTTCTATATAAATACATCCTATTAGCTTAATCAAAATTCCAGTTTCAGTTCTAGCTTTAATCTCAGTCGCATTACATTATTTATTACAAGTGATGCAAATTAAGACAGTAAAAACATTAACAGACACTATGAACTCCAAAGTACTAAAATAAATTTATAACAACAACGCATAAAATCCCCATACCGATTATTATTACATATATAAATGATTACATATATGAATACACCCGAAACAAATTGAATGAAATCAACTAAAAATCTTCGGCAAATTCAGACAGAATTTCCGGTACGACTTAAAGCATGTCAGCATCCCTGTTCCGATTAGATCGACGGTCGAACGTTTTGCCGGCGATTCAATTAATCCCGTCGAGGGACGGTGCACGGGCCCGCGAAAGGTGGCGCGACGAAACATCGTTCCCTTGGAACGCGTACAAAGGGGGTAGAACGTTGCCAGGAGGGTTTGAAAAAGCACGGTGTTACGGGGCAAAGTTTCCGGGGCCGGAAGGAGGCGGCAAGCATCGAGTCGACTTTATCGAGTCTGTCGTAAGCAAATTTATAACGAGATTCCAGGTGGCCATTAACGAGCTTCAAAGTCGCCGGGGCGAACGCGGAATAATCGTGTTCCGCGGGACAACTTTCGTAACGAGGGACTATTTATAAACGATTCGCCGGGCGGAACGATTCTTTCGAGGCCGCACGAATTTCTGGCCGTTTCGTCGGGGCGCGCTCAAACGGCCCGCGTGGCTCCTGTAGCGTTCTGACGCCCCCCCCCCCCCCCCCCATTCCAGTAGAGGAATACTGTGTTTAATATCTTTACAACCATTCGCATTTTCAAATCGGAAACGAGGCAGTCGAACCAAGTTGGAGGCAGTTTCATAAAAAATCACAGATCCCAATAACAACAATTTACCCGTAGCAACAATATTTCGAAAAAGGTCGAGGGGAATTTGCCGAAACAGTCGAGTGACGCGTAGCGAGGGA
The DNA here is from genome assembly GCF_028453695.1 of Augochlora pura. NCBI lineage: Eukaryota > Metazoa > Arthropoda > Insecta > Hymenoptera > Halictidae > Augochlora > Augochlora pura. Next base: position 30,257,416 of record NC_135774.1, on the reverse strand, counting down.
CTATACGAAAGCGCAGCTGCCTCGAGTGGATTATATTTATATTCGCGTTTGCTTATCGATTGTGGTTTATTTCCTCGCGCGACGACGACAACGACGACGACGAGTCGTTCCATCGACGTTTCTCAGACGTCCTCGAAAAATCCTTTTATCCGTGTTAAGAGAATGGCAAGTGCGGAATGAACGGAAATATTCCTCCGTTCGCCGCGCGCCGTCCTCGAAGAGGACTTCCTTTAAAAGCGTCGTCGAAGTAACGCGGGGAATGTCGGGCCCTGTAAGTAGCGGCGGTCAGCGTGTGCTCGGACGAGCGGAGCAAAATATTCGCTGACCGCACGGAAAAGGTATTCCTCCGGTGAAACAGTCTCGATGGATTCGCGTGTTACCGCACGTATTTGATCGAGGTATAATAGCTTCCTCAAATAGATTACATGCAGAACAAAGTATCGATGGACACTAATCTCAGGAAAATATAGAATTACGAGATATAAAATACGGAAATGGTAGTAAATTTAATTAGTCAGTGAAGCGTTAACCTTACTTTCATTATGTAAGACATATTAATTTTTTTTAAAATAAAACGCGGCCCTGTGAATATTTTGCAAGTCTGAATTGTTTTGGAATTAAAAATAAATAACGCAATAAACCAAACTCGAGCAACAAATATCATCTATTAATTTCGCATCAGAAAGAGGAAGAAACTTATGAGACACCCTGGTATAAAGCAAAGGGTTAATAGGACCGCGAAGGGTCGATCGAACAAAGAAAACACGGTTTTAATCCGCTCGTTGAAGCGTTTCCAACTCCGCCAGCTGTTCGCCATTACGCGGCGCGCTCTCGCGGTCCTCTCTTTCGCCGAACACGCCGGGCGACGGGTAAGTGGATAACGAAGTATTTTTAATTGACGCCCGGGTTTTTCTGCCAATGAATCAGCGATCGATTGACGGGGACCGCTCCCCAAGTTTCGGCCGGGGTCTCTCGTAGCCGGCGACCAATCTGAATGCCAGCCGTTCGCGGTATCCTGGCGTTGTGACGCCACAGTTATTGCATTACCGGGAACGAGCATTCCTCGGGGTTGCAGTTGCTTCGCGCGACGCCGGCGGTCGGCTGCAACCGATCGGAGACACCGGCCCCGGCGGTTTTCCCTGCTAAATACACGGCGAGAACGTTCTTGCGCCGCGAGTCGACCGGCAAGACGCTCCCCGGGCTTAACTTCGTTATGGGCCACGCGAGACACCCTAAGCTGCGACGCTCGTCGACTTTCTCGCTCCCCTGGGCGAAGGCGAACCAGATCCAGGCCACTTCATTTTTCGACCGTCGATCCCCGTCGTCCGCAATTTCGTTAAATGCAGAATTTTAGGTCGTTAATAAATTCACTTATTATTATTACCATTATTATTATTATTATAATTGTTGTTGTTGTTGATATTATTATTGTTAGTTTCGTAGATTGAATGCAGTTGTATAATGCAGGTAATTTTGACTGTAAAAATTGTTAATTATCCCTTCGGTCCCGTGCTGCCAATTAAGATCGCGAAGGGTAGAAACCCTTTCTACCCGCGGCGCGGAAAACTCGGCACCGCAGGCCCGTTAAAGTCGTCGTCGACGTTCGATCAAGTACCCCGGGCCAAGTGATCAATAAACCGTCTGAATCCGAGCATCGAGTGCTCGGCCGTAGAGATCCGGCGGGCATGAAAGCGCGGCTGACAGGGCCGGTGAATGGGTACTCGCGCGGCGTATGATCACAGCCGGTCTGAGGGTGTCGGGGCGGCGATGGTTCGCGGAGGGGGGGCCGACGGCGACGATAGCGACGGTGTTGGTTCCTGGACAAAACCGGGACGTCGAGGAGGACGCGTGGGTACGTCGACGCACACACGCGTTAACGAGCGCGCGACGCGTTGCCTGTGTGCCGGGGCCCTGGTGAGGAGCGCGGCGAGCAGCCCGCGCGAGACAGCCGTCGCCGCACGCACCGAGCGCTCGCTTTTCAAAACCGGGCGAAGAGTCGCGAGCCCGATGATAGAAGGACGGAGAGGAGACACCGCGCGGCGCGGCTCGTCGCGATTCTGCGAGCGCGTTCGCGGATTCCGCGTCGACGTCGCCGTACCAGCGAGCAGCCTAGGCTCCGCGCTCGCCTTTCTACGCCGAGGAGCAGAAAACAGAACGGTAGCTCATTAGCGGTAACAGGCAGCCGAGCAAGAGAGGAAGCTCGTTATCCATGGATACACAAACCCCTATCCACCCTGTGCCTCCACCTCCCCCTCCCACTGCTTGCTCCGCCGCCTATCCACGGACCTCCTTCGTGGATACGCGTGGTATAGGAGAGCCTGTCTGCATCCCCGGCCGTCTGTTTCGATCCAACGGCTTCCTGTTCCAACCGGCTCCCTGCCCCTTCATCCGAGGTCTGTCTCTTCATCCGACCCCGATCTTTTCGAGCCCTTCGCCCGCGATCCCCTACCGAACACCCACCCTCGACCATTTTTGATCACAGAAATATTTTTCTTTACCCTACACCGTGTCCGCGAACCGTCAGCTGCGCACAGGGTTGCGCGACTTTTAAGGGTGAATGGTTACGCGGCTCGGAATTTTTCGCGACTCTTTGGTTGGGAGTGTGGTGTTCAGTTGCGTGGGTTTTGGAGTTTTAGATTGTTGGGTTATGGGCGACGGTGATGAGGATTCGAGGGTGGGAAGCGTACGCTTGGAAGGGCGGCGTTGCTGGCTGACGGATGTCTGGTATGCAAGTAATACAGTATAATAATAAAATTTTATAGAATAATAGAATTATATAAAATAATAGAATTGTATAGAATAATAGAATTATATATAATAATAAAATTATATAGAATAATAGAATTATATAGAATAATAAAAATATATAGAATAGTAGAACTATATAGAATAATAGAATTATATAGAATAGTAAAATTACGTATAGCAGCAAAATCATACGGAATAATAAAATGATTCCGACGGAGAAGCATCGCGGCCGTCATAACCGCGGAAGCGAATGGCACCGGCAAGGGGTTAAACGCGACCGGCCGCCGCCCCATAAATTGTTCTCATCGTCCGTTAGTACGAGGAATAGCATGGTAAATCCGTGCAGCGCTCGCGTCGCCCCCCACTCCCGATATCTCGAATCGTCCCCAATCCACGTACTCGATCTTCCCGCTCTTTGTTTTCCCGGGGCTTGTAAATCGCGGCCGTGTTCGACCAGCAGAAAATTCCTTTCGTCGTTTCTTTATCTATGAAGAACAACGAAGGCGTGCTCGGAACGGCGGAAAGCCGCCGTAGAAGGAGGACGCCACGAGGGAGGCAGGGTGGAAGGAAGAGAGAAAGGGAGGGCGGCTTTGTAATTCGCGTGTCCCCCTCGGCCCTCCGCCCACCCCCTGTTGGTGGGTGTTCCGGGCTTATTTTGTCCCCGGGGCTGGTTCCCCATCTGGACATCAGTCTCCTTGTCTCTTCCGCGTCCGTTTCTCCCCCGTAGCGACGTTAGCTCCTCTTTAATTCCCTTAGCGATGCCCCGTGCAATTTATCTTGACCAGGCGGATCCGGTCATCTCGTCGAGTGCCCGGTGTCTGTTCGTCAATGCCGGGATCGTGAATCGATCGCGGCCGGGAGACCGCGCCGGCCGATTTCTTTTAATCCGTTCCCATTTAATTGCTCCGCGTCTACGATTATATCTCGATCTCTTGCGCCGTTTTACCCCACTCCGTGCCACCTGTCCGGCATTTTAAACAAATCCGTCCGCGGAACGTCACACTCACAGTTCGTCGAATTCTGTTTCCGGACCGAGTCGAATATAACAGTTATACCATGAACAATTTTTTAAAAATAGCCAATCGTGACGATGTGAAAATTTGAATAGAATATAATAATTCATAGAATAGCGCAAAATAATTAAAATCACCTCCCTTAAGTCGATCTACAATTTTTCCTTATCATAGCACGTATTAATCCCTGAAGACTATAAATAATATATAATGAGCTATAAATAAATTTAACATAATTCTGCTATCATATATATATATCATATAACGTCTGCATGCACACGCGATAGCAGATGCAACATCGTCGACGCGCCCGACCACGCCTCCAAAGATTAAATGCAAAGTACACACCGTTTTTAATTAAGCGATCAAACGACGGCACTCATCAAGCGATCAAACGTGCATTAAATTAGATATCGAATGAGGCTCGGATTGCCGGAAAGATTTCTAGAAAGACGGAGTAACGTGGTTGCGTCGGCGTCGACGACCCGTGTTCTCCGTGGAAATGGTGGTTCCCTCTGTCACGGGCATCTATTCACGGTTTAATCTAAAACATAAGAAACGCTGATCAAAGGGCACAATTATCTGTCTGGCACGGGACCGGGGGAATAACGGTGCTCCGCGAGTGCAATTAATTGCATGCGGAACGGGGGTCTCCGACTGGTACACGGGGTTGCACAACAAAAGGGCTAGCGTAGAAGTCGCGCGCGCGCGAAAGGAGAGTCGTTTCGCTCGGTTCGAACGTGTGTATTTGCCGCGCGACGGAATACGGTATAGGTGTTTTTCGCAAACTAACACTGAGACCAATGAACGGCCTACGACGGTTGTGAATTCTCGATTCTAAAATGGCAACGTTATTGGCGATACTCTATGACAATTTATGGTAATAGAGCTGGTAGAGAGGTGAAGAATGCGGCACACTTTTAAACTTGAAATAAATACTATTTTCTAAAAACAAGTAACTCGAATACACGGGTCTCGACCTTTGGTTGCCGAATGTGGAGAGTAATTTAGAAAATGCTAACAGATTTTTTACGAGACGATTGTTGCTACGGTAATTTGGTGTTATCGGGGTCTGTGATTTTTTATGAAACTGCCTCCAACTTGGTCCGACTGCCTGGTTTATGATTTGAAAATGCGAACGGTCGTACAGATATAAAATACAGCAATATGCTCTTTTCTGACGACGAAACAATTCGCGTCCCCGTAATTCCGAAATATCGAACGTGCCGCGTGTTCGGCACAGTTTCGACGAGGGATTCGTCCGGGTCCTCAAACTTTCCTCTGTCCGAATAATCGCGGGCTCGTTCCACTGCCGGCGACGCTCGATAGCGGCGAGAGAGAGAGAGAGAGAGAGAGGAGGAGAGAGAGTGAGAGCACGGACGCGCTCATCGCCGGAGAGGCCTCCAATTATTTATCGAGCGGGGCCGCGATCGATTTTAATGCTCCACTGCAGGACAAATCGAACGACCTGCACTCCGAGACCGGCGGTTCTTTTTAACCTCGTTAAACCGACACCGAGGTTAACTATATACGGTAAAAGCGAATTCGAAGGCTGAAAGTGCTCGCAAGGATTTCGTTAGCCACGCGAACGCCAAGCACCGTCGAACTCAATTCTTACGGTCTTAGGAAAAAATTATGTCCGAGGTTAGAGCAGTGAAGTTTGATTACTGTGGGGGTGAATATTGCTATAATTTTGAGTTGGACATAGTTGTATTTATATTTATCGAATGTAAGGTGTATTAAATCTTTCACTCCAAATTTACTGTGCCTTTGCTGTGCTTTTTTTGCTGTAATTAAATTCTTTTTTACCGAATGAGGTATATTAAATTTATTCATTCGAAAATTCCAATGCCTTTGCTTTCTTTTCTGGCATAATTAATTCCTTCTTATTGAATGAAGTATATTAAAATTTTTCGTTCGAAAATTACTATGCCTTCAGGCTTAATTAACCTTATATTTATCGGGTACGGCATACTAAATTTCTCATTAAAAAATTACTATGCCCTTCGTTTCTTTTCGAGCATCATCTTTTCGAGTCTACAGGGAAAGTGTTCCACGGCGTCAATGAATAATTCGCGGAACGCACGGCGACCAAAACCGCGTTAATTAAGAGCCGCGGATCGATGGAATCGACTAACGGGGGCGAAGGGTACGCGGGCCGGCTGAAATATTTACGGTGTACATCGGGGACGAGAATTCCCCGACGGTTTCGACGTCGTTTCTTCTCTTCCGAAATTAGCGAACTCGCGTTAATCCTCGCGCATCGCCTTCGACGAAGGACCACACCGGAAGTGGCGCGCGACAGAGTTCGACGAGTTCGCCTCTGGTAAATTGTCGCGCGCCCGGTTCTGTCTCGCTTCGTACAAGCGAAACGCCGCGCGGCGCGTAGCGGATTTTATGTCAAGGTGTTCCGCGGAATTAATTCTCCGTCTAAAGCGGGGAGAGGTGGAGGGGTGGAGGGTCGCGTGACAGTGTAACGCAGCTGTCAAAGAGTGTCGCGTTGCAGCCGGTGTCCAGTAATTTCGGTAACGAAAAACGCCGGCGCGGACGCCGATTTCCTGAATTATCCCAGCGAAACACAAAACCGATCCACTCTCTCTCTCTCTCTCTCTCTCTCGCTCTCTCTCTCGTTCGAGGAAGCTGCGAAATGTGCAAAACCCCGTGCGCGCCCGGTTTGAGCACACTTCGACTTTTAATGAACGAAACGGTCTGTTATAATATACAGTGGCGCCCTGTCGTCCCTCCTCCCATCCCCTCCTCCCTTTCTCACCCACCGACCCCCATTGATATTATTCGGACACATTTTAAAACGCGGGATAACGTTTCCACGGGATTTAATTCGAAATAAAACTGCGCGAGCGTGTTATGACTGGACTGACGATCTTTATGCGGTATAGAGATTTCACGCATCAATTGCGATATAGAAATTTTATGCGCCGATTGCTATATAGAAGTTTTATACCAACGATTCGAATGTGTATATGTAGAAATTATACGTCGATTTCAATTGCAGACGTTTTTTCGTATAAATTGCAAAATACGCGGAACAGGTGCGATTTTTGCCTTTAACCCTTGGACCACGCCCTTCCATTTTTTTGGCATAAGTGAGGTCGTAGGGTTGCGAGGATCTCGACGTAAAATCTTGAAAGAGTCTGCAGTGCATTGAGAAAACAATTTGGAATGCTTTAGTAAAAAGACTACGAGTCCGACGAGGGTCAATCTCGAAGTTGTCAATAAACTTGTTCTATTCCTCGATTACTTCTATTCTGCAGCACGGCGCGCCGTGTGCGCTGTCCAAAAAACATGGTAGCAGCTTTGTTCCGCGATTCCGATCGCGTCGTATCGCCGCGGAGCAGGACCCGTAACTTTTTATTCGAAATTTTATTCGGCCGGCTTTTACGAGAAATGCGCTGCTTTATTGAGAATCGTTTCCTTCACGATGGGAACCGTGCCGATCTATGCCACTCTTTTTCTCTGTGCCGGAAAACCGAACCCTATCGTCTACGATATCGTATCAAACTCTCCATAAAAATTAATAACATGTTCGGTTAAAGATGTACATACATAACTTGTATCCTGCAAAATCAAAGCTAACCCTTTGTGATATTATTTTCTTTGTAATTATAATAATCAGACAATTGTCGATTGCAATCATTTTTTAAAAGAGAAAGAAACTATGTACTATACTATAGTATACAGAAATTATATTTATATGTATATCTATTTTAATATCTAAATATCGATAGCAATTTAATAATCCAAATTAATTCATATTTAACTTCGGAACAAATCGAATCGAAGTCTGAAAGACGTATCCAAATTAATTATTAAAATCTAAAAAAATTGTTAAAAATTACTAAGAATCAAAGTACCGTCCTTCAAAGTGAATTTCGTATAAAATATGCTGCGAGCTAGCGGCAGTAAAATTGAAAATTAATTCGGAGCGAAAGGGTTGAAAGTCGAACGCAAACGACCGATCGCCGAGCAACAACCGCGCTTATTATCGGTAAATAAATCGTCGTGCCGTGGCCGGACATGGTTGTGTGTACGGTTAAGGGAATCGATCGAATTACGGCCGGTCCGTCGTCCGGTAGGGCTCCTCCACTTAAGGGCCCCCATAGCTATCCTTCAGCGATCTTGCGCGTATTGACGTGCGGTTAATCAAAGCTGGCCGGCCGCCATTGTACCAGCCGACACCGGGATTACGTCGCGTTTCGATAATTGCTGTCTTAGGTTATATCGCTACTAATTATCCTAATACCGGGTTATATTGGCCGGGGCGTTCGACGAGCCAGCCCCCGAACGGCGCATGACTAATAAGTCCGACAATTAACCGGGCCACGGCACGACGACGGATTTGACGGCGCGACGATGCCCAGAGAGGTTCGTTACATGGCCGACGTTACGTCGTCGACGACCAAATATAATAATTTCTAATAGATTTTTTATAATTTTTCAAAAGCATTAATTTAATTGCTACGATTTTATATTTCACGTTAAAGAACGTCAAGGTTTTGCCAATTATTTTAATTATTAATTTTGTTTATATAATTACAGAACATTGTAAAATGTAGCGCGTTGTTTAAAGAATTTGTATAGTTGAATATTAATAATATTGTTAAAGAACGTATTAATTATTTTGTTGTCATTTATATCGTCGCTCTAGATTCTGAAATTTGTAATGAATACTTTAAATATGTTAGAACATAGTAATAATTGATTTATTAATTTTGTAGAGTACACTTAAAGAGGATTAAACTGGGTGTCCGATCTTTGACTGACTTGTACTACTTAAAACCTACTCTTCTCTCTCCTTGTTCCCCTTCGCGCCTTAGTAACCGTATTTAGAATATTATAAATAATAAATCCCGATTTCTCGAGCCTCTTTAAACCAATTCATCCATTATTTACTCATCCAATACCGCCGAAATTTCCTTAAAACTTATTCCGTATTTCAAAACCGTGTTTCAACTCGGTCCGGCGCTCGAATAAAACAGTCGACAAACACGCGACACACAAAAAAACGTGTAAAGAGACAAACGAGCGTATTAAACGCGAAAGGTAAAAGCGCGGCCGACTTTTGTCCGAAGTCCAAAAGGTACACACAGAGAAATCGGAATTAGTTTCCACCGTTTCGAATCCGGCGATTTATCGAAGGGCTGAGCAGCTTTGTCGTTATGTATTTGCTGCGGAAGAGCGGAGAGAAAGGGTCGACTGTCGCGTGTGTGCCCTCGGTGACGATCAAAAACCGTGGAGGCGACGGACGTACCGCTTGTAAACCGAGAGCGCCCGACGAATGGAAAATATATGCAACAACGCGTCGCAGCCTGGATCGGATCGATCGTCCTCGCAGGGGTGGAGGGGATCGATCGTAATCTGTTTGCGAACGGTGTATATCGAATTACCGGGCACCCAGCCCCCCACCCCCTCCCCTCCCCCCGATCCGGTTACGGTTGCGCTTGTATTCGGCATAATGGCCGAGTTTACGTCGATCAAGTATTGTTCGCGAGTATTGTATCGGCGTCGGCGTAACGCGATCCCGGCAGATTCGCAGAGGCCGGTCTTCGGGTTCGGCGCTCGGTCTCACATTAACCGTCGCTGCGCGCGGCAGACAGCGGGAGGAAACACCCCGCCGATGATGTTCGATGCCAGATGATTCCCGCTGAATGCGCCGACTAATTTCACGAACGGCCGGCGACCGCGGAAATCGTGTCCGCGACCCGGCCCCGAATAATCCATCGGGGAGATAATGAATCCTTTAACCCGTTGCGATATCGCTCTTGCTGCCTAGCGAATTAGTGACGCGCGTCGTGCTCTGAGAAAAAGCTGTATACGTCATGTATTAATAAGATATGAGAATTAGTTAATTATTCGTGATAGGGAAATGACAGATTCTTGAGATCATTCCAAGCTACTTTTTCCATTGCAATAATGCTCTACGAGACGTCGTTAAGGAGTTATTAAGGAAAAACGGTGGCCAATGAGTGGCGAGCTCGGCTGGCGCGGTCGACGAGTGGATGACGCCCAGTTGCGCTCATTGGCTCCACCGCTGCGCGCCAGCCGAGCTCGCCTCTCATTGGTCACTGTTTTTTCTTAGTAACTCGGAGAACGTTATTGCAAAGGAAAAAGTTGCTTGAAATGATCTCAAGAATCTGTCACTTCTCGATTTCGAATGATTTTTTTAAACAACCTGTATAATTTAATATATTGATAATTTCTCATTCCACAGTCTCATAGTGCATACGACAAAATAATTTTATTCTATATTCAAGTAGTCATCACTATACTTAGGTATGACGACGAATATGACCGATTACATTAAAAAATATAAATATTAATAACAATCATGTTTGCTTCAAATAAGAGTAATTGTCTTCTATATTGAACGAGATGCTGGTTGAAACGCTTAATTGATTTTATTAACATGTAATAAATATTTGTAATATATATCTTTTATTATACGAACCTGAAATACTTAATTGAAATAAATGTTCTTTTTTACATTGCGGCGGAAATAAAATGCTAGAACATCGTTTCCATCAAGTTTTGCTCACCGAGCAACAATTATTTGATATACGTGCATTGTCGAAAGCAACCAAAATGTTCGGTGCACCAATTATATTCATTGATTAAAATAAATACAGACTTCGACACAGCTAAAAAAAAAGTTATCTCACCTATTCCACGCAACTAATTTATATTTTTATAAAGAGAACAAGAATGCCGGAGGTTTGTGCTCGATTTAAAGAAAGTCGTCGCCATAGGGTGGGCGATAAATCCGTCGGGACACATCCGATTATTGGCGCGCAGGAACAGTCGGCGTTCGCGAGATGATGCGCCCGGCTCCTTCGCGGACGATTTATGAAGCAATACTAAGTCTGGCGTTGACCCAACCGGCCAACAAGTCCTCGACACGTCGAATAAACAAATGCGGAAGGAACGTGCGCGCCACCGGTGAATTCCGTTCCCCGCCGCGTCGAAACGAGTAATTTCCGGCACGGCTGTCGCCCCTTGGATAATCTATGCGCCTTGCCATCCACCGTCTCCCCCTCTTGCGAGCTGCTGCCGTGCACCACGGTATGACCACCTTCTTTCATTCCTCTCCACGTGCTGTGCGATCGGAAACGTAAATAATATTCGCCTTAGACGCCGCTTGTTATGTCAGCGGCCAAGAAATTCCTCGGTGCGGAGGACACCTTGCCTTGGACGGGGACCAAGTCCCCTCACAGGGACCCCCTGCCGTGCATTTTCTTTTTTAATGCTTATTGGACGATAGATTTTTATAAGCGAGATTTTCAATATAAGATAGATTTTTACTGGTTTCGTTAAATAGAACGAGAAATCCAACGTGTACTAGCTCGCGCCGTAAACGAATTCACGGAACACAATTTCGAACGCGAAAAGAACCAATTCTCCCCGGATCGGAAAATACGAGTGTGCCGCGCGCTCGCCGAGATAATTGCAGCGAAATAAAAAGCAACGCGGGGGACATGGGGTGGGCGGTGGAAAACAGTCTTTAATCAGGGATAAGTGGCGCGGCATTAGTGGCGGCTGTTTACCGGGGCCAAGTTCCGGCGTTAATTAGACTTGATTAAATTCCGGATCAGTGGATCTAATTCGTAAGAAAAATACGGTCGCGACCCTCACTCTCACGACGCGGCCGGTTAATTAACTAACATAACGCGGTCCGCGGCGGGCCGGGGCGCGTGTGTCAGTCTTCGCGGATCATAAGAAGCAGACTGTCTCGCGCGGAACGCTCGCGAACAAAATTCCGCGGAAGATTGCGATTTTTTAATTATCCGGCCGTTAATTGGCCGGCTGATGGCTGCGACCCGGGTCGATCCGGTTCCCCTCTGCCTCCCCCTTCCCTTCGCCGACTTTTTTGCGATCGGGAGAGCCGGGTCGCCGTGCTCGCCGCGCACGGTCCGCGGGGCAAGAACAATGCCGGATTGAGTGCGTAAGTTACGAAGAGCAGTCCCCCATCTTTCGGGCAAATCGCTCGGCTTAATTTTATCGCGGCCCTCCCGGGCCGCGAAGGAAGAGAGAGGGTCTCTCGACCCTCCGCTAAAAGGGCCGGGCTAAATTAAAAGAAAGGATCCCGAATGAGACCGCGGCCGCAGAAAGTAATCACTTTATCTGCGCCCGCCACTCCGGCACGCTCGCTAATCTCAGAACCCTCCTCCACCCTCCTTCTGCGCTTTAAGGCTGAATTGTCTGCTCGGACCGGACCCCCCCCCCTGGACCAACCCTCCGGGCTTCCTCGTCCGGCACACCTCATTTCCATACACGGTTTTCGACCGTCCGCAGACGTCTACGCCGTGTGCTGCCCGGCTGCGCGGACCCTGCGACGGGTGGCTGCATCTGATAACGCCGGCTCCATTATTTCCTCCAATAATGAGCGTTTGGAATTGCACGGAAAATAGGGGCGACGGAGACCGGCGGTGCGACGCGATTCCCCGCGTGCACGTGACTATCCCCCCCTCTCTCTCACTCTCGTCTCTTTCTGGAGAATTAACGCGGACTTTCTAAGGACTTTTTCAAGGGACCGAGATGATAAGGAGATGAGTTGCAAAGAGATTTGGTGTGAAATATTTAATCTTTGGATTTTGGAATTTATGCTCTGCGTGGAATGTTAATTGATGTGTCTAGAAGGTAACCTGATTGCGAAATAATTGGCTCGGCTTTTCAGTTGTTTTCAACCCTTTCCTATCTACTGTCTAGGAGTGATGGAGATTGAGGGCTAGAAAATGAAGACTTTTACTTTTAATATAACATTTATTCGGTGGATTTTGAAATAGAAGCCGAGTGTGGGCTGTGTCTAGAATGCAACCTTGATGCGAAATAATTAACTACTTGTATAACTAAAACGTTTCTAGGATATTTCTAGAACGTTACTAGGACGTTTCCATAACGTATCTAGGACGTTTCTAGGACATCCAAAGTACACTCGAGACATCTTACAATTATCCATATGCTCGCTAAAAATAAACTCACAGCCACGTCAAATCAAATTCAAAGGGTTCGCTACATTGTGCACACCTAATCGCGCGACTCGATTAAAAATTGAAGGAGAAGCTCGCTCCAAAAACTGCGAAACACGACGGACATCGAAGCTGAGCGAAGCAAATCGAATTGTTGAGGAACCGCCGTCGCGTTTCCGTGAACACGGGACTCGAAAGAGATCCGAAAGTGTATCCGGAGCGAACGAGGCGTGGGACGACGGCGTCCTGGCCGAGGAAGGACGTTCACGGCATCATTTGTCAGTTAGATCGAGCGTGAACGAGCGAAAATCGACGCTGACCCGGCCCTCCGGCTCCGCCGACGCCGCTGCCGACGCCGCCCGATCCTTTCAGCCGGAATAAAGAGAAAAACAAGACAAAGGAGTGCCGCTTGAATAATAATTTGACGGCGGAGCGGGGGCACCGTAGAAAGCGAGGCTGGAAAAATTAATCTCCGCTTGAATTTTCGGCAGTGTCGACGAGAGGCGGTTCGGTGGAGGGGGTGCGGGGGAGGGAGGGAGCCGGGTTGAAACAGGAGCGGAACACGGGGGCCGAGTGACATCGTTTATGAAGGATAGAGTCACATTGTAGGGTCGAAGGGGGGAGGGGTTCCATAGAAACGCTCGGCGAACGAGCGGAGCTGTTGACACGCCGGCCTATTATGGGCTGGCAGCTTTTATCCGACGAAAGAGGGCATTTAGAGGGGGGGGGGGTGAAATTGTAAATTCAATTTCCTGGGAAGATCTACCCCTTTTCCCACCCTCGGCACGACCCGCTCGCCCCCCACCCCGGCCTCTTCGTTTTCCATTAGCAACCCCTAGAGCTTTTGTTGGCCGGCTCTTCAAAAAGAAATTTGTCGGTTTTCGTCCGCCCGGCCGCGGCATTTATGAAAACGATTTCAGTAATCGTGGATAAATGGCGGACAGCTGACATTGTTCAATTCCGACGAAGAAATTACCCGGGGCGAAAGTTAACAGATCCTCGAGTTTAACAATTTTCACTACTGTGTTGAATTTAGATCAGTTTTCGTCTGAGGAACTCATTTGTCGAAAAACATTTTTAAAAATTGTATTAAAAATTAAGAACAGTCAGAGAATTAACCTTTTAAAATAAATTTCAGATGATTAAAACAGTTGTCTTTTGCTTATAATTAAATTAAGAAATAATTCCGAATGCTAAGGGTTGATATTACATTCGATATTGCCTTTGTATTGTTCTCTTTTGTTAACTGTTTAATGTCTTTATGCGCAATTCATCACTGAAAATTATACGACTTACGCGATCATGTAAAGTACGAGGTCTGTTACCAAACCAATACCGCGAAATTTGATTTATTCGTCATGGAAACCAGTTGCGCCCTTCGTTGCAGAAACAGTAATAATATCGATTATATGAACATGAGTGTGTACAGTAACAATACTAAGAATAATCGCGGCGGTAATAACGGGAACAGTAATTCTATGCATTAGTATCAAAAATGAATATATGAAACACGAATAAAAAAATAACCATTTATTTAGCAGCTTTCTGTATCGTGCAATTAACCCCTTGCACTGCGATCTTTTTCGATTAGTATTAGATTAGTATTTTATTGTTCTTAATAATTTACAATTTTAATGACTGGCAGTAATATTTATTAAATTATGCACGAAACATTAAAGGGCACAAAGGGTTAACGCAAGCAACTTTAGCATAAAAATCCGCAGTCCTATCGTCAACAGTACTAGAAGACCAAAATTCATCCGGGCCAACAAATTCCACGGAAAATAATGATCGTAGTTGCGGTCGGCGAAGGAAGAAGTTAAAGAATGATGGCGACTCGATGTACAATGAATAAATCAATAGAACAATCAGCCGGGCGGAGGCGGGCAGCTCGTCGACGAAAAAAAAGAAAAAAAAATCGAGGACTTTTTTTTTATTCCATCGGAGGCCGGACAGCGATTCGGGAATTATTGATCCGTCAGAATCAATAGAGTCGGGAGGGGGCGGCGGCGGGCGGCGGGCCGGACAGCGATCAGAATAGTAATTTTAATTAATCTGAATATTGCAGTGTTGTCTTTCGGAAATGAACGGGCCGGTATCGCGAGGGCGGCGGCGACAAACAGCCGAAATGAACTTTAAAGATTCAGTTTCTCGGCTGGCGGGGCCGGAGGGGGAGGGGGGCAGACCGGTGACGACATTAAACGAGCGTTTCCGAGCAGCGAACGTAAATTGTTTACCGCGCGGGCAGGCGCGGAGATCCCGCCCCCGGGCTCTCTCTCTCTCTCTCTCTCGCTCTCTCTGTTCACCCCCGTAGAAAATTTCGCGCCTCTTGAATATATTCATGATTTCCCCGCAGAAATCACGGACGCGCGAGAAACGTCGGTCGCCGGGCTGAGGCCCGAGCCCGCAGACTCGCGTGCCGACAACGCCGCGTTTTAAAATCGCGTTCGAACGACCGTGCGACGAAGCCAACGGCGGGGCTGCCTTCGAATTTTCTACGGACGACTAGAGCCGCCGTTGGGACTGGCAACCGTCACGAATTTATATTCCCGGTCGCTGGGAAGAGCGGGCGGCAGGGAGGGAAGGAGGAGGTGGCGAGAAATCGCTCGACGCCGCCGCCGCCGCCGGCGTCGGCTGACTTCGGCCTGGAATTTGCCGAGCGGATTATCGCGGGGAGGACGGGAGAGCGGACTTGGTTTGGTTGGCTACGGAGCGGCCATCTTCCAGGCCCTTGAAAATATTCGTTGCCCGGGAACAGGCTCGCTCGTTTGATTACTGCCGGGAATTATGCTCGTCTGACCGATGGTCGACCTACATCACTTGGATGAATAATTCGTAGCTGTTCGTTTTCTGCGGATTTTTACTCCGATGCTCGGAATAAATCGATCTTCGTATCGAATCGTTCATCTTGATGCCTTGCCGTGATTTAATGAGTTCGAGTCATTATGAAAATTAGTAGGAATGAATTGTTAAGTGTGTTAGTTTGTTCTTCGTAGTTTGAACAAAATTCTAATACCTTAACGCTATTGTTCAAACGTTGACATTAATTTCTGTACCTTCTGAGAAATTATTGCGATTGAAGAACTTCACAGCGAAGAAAATGACACGTTACGGGGTTAAAAATGAATATATTATATCTTATAATCAGTAGTATAAGTCGACTTGCGATCAGACAAACGAGAAAATTATTCGAGAAATCCTAGCAAGTGTAAACTTTCCCTTAGCAGACTGAGAATAAATAATACAAATTAATACTTTCTTGTCGAATTTATATTCTTCAACCAGTGAATTAGGTTAACAAATAAACCAACAGATATACAAATTATTAAATCAATTTTAGAATACATAAACCATTACCAAGGCAAATGCTATTCGAGAAACGAACCCAAGCGAAATCACGCTGCGCGTCTCTAATTTCCAGTGATATAAACCGGTATCTAATCAGACCAAAATAAAAACCCTTCCACGTAATAGCGTTCGCAAGAATGGTCGCAGCAGCGATTCAGAAACATGTCCCCCATACCGTCCGCAGAGTTTTCTCCGTCAATTTCGATCTTAGACCATGGGAGGGCAAAACTCGAGGCAAGCTATATCATTTAGGAGCGGTGAAACGAGATGAGAATGGTTACACGGAGCGTGAAGCAATAGCGAGTTCCGAAAGAGCATAAACGGCCCCGAAAAAAAAGAAGGAGAAGAAGCCACGCCTGTTTCGATCAGCGGAATATCCAGGACGCGATGAGGCGAGGGAAAAAACTCGTGGAAGAAGTCTGTCGCGGGCTAATGTTCCTGCGAGAGGGGCGGAGAAAGGGGTAGTGAAAGTTTCGGGGCAAGAAACGGCGAACCAAGTCCCGAAATTATAATCGAGCGAATTCCGAAGCTTGTTTGCTGTTTTATGAAAAAAATTCCAACGATTTTTATGGACCCCGACGAACAGCACCCTATCTCTCCCTCTCTCTCTCTTTCTCTCTCTCCCTCCCTCCCTCTGGACGTCTTCTGTGAAAGTCAGACGACGGACAGGGGAGCCAAGGGGGGATGATGTAAGCTTCTAACCAGGCAGACAATTCTATTCCCGGGGTCTCTCGGCTATGACTCGCCCCGTCCCGTCACTGTCAGCGCGAATTGATGTTTGCCTCCATTCAGGCGAAACGCGCGCGCCTCCCTTCGTTTTTCTACCATTAGGGGAGAGCGCGCGCGCGCGCGAGGATATATACGATGATGGAGACGTCTATCTTTTGCTTTCATTTCGTTCTGACCAGAAACGAGACGTACTTTATTTCTTCCAGCCGCGAGACGGATGAAATTCTGCTTCGGAAAGTTGAACTTTGTCTCCGATGCGAACGTGTCTCTCGTTCTATAGGAACGACCGGCATCTATGGGATCAGGGTGCGGTAGGTCGATAGTCTCGACTATACACATATTACATGTATATTTCAAGTTTTATAACAGAAACATGCTTGTTTAACCCTTTCTGTAGTAGCAGCCATTTTAACTGGAAATCCAAGATTTTGGAAAACCAAAATCTTTTTATTTTCAGTGGTTTCTTAAAAAGATATATCTTATTTTGTATCATTTATATTGTATCTTTTCTTTTGTCTTTTTCTCTTTCTTTTTCTGTGTTTGTATTTCTGTGATTGCTGTATAAAATCACTTCTTCGATAATTAAGGTTTCCCGTAGCTATATACAAATAATATAATAAATTATTACTACAATTATAATTATTATTATTAGATAATTTTCTACTCTCACCTTGCGTTCGAATCGACAAAAGCGCCAACACCAAGAACACGTTACCGACGTCAGCGAAAATGGATAAACTCGAGGACCCTTTAAAACAGTTCGAAACTCGTCTGACCATAGATCGACTCGCGCCACTCGTCCCGCTGAAAATCATCCGGCACACTCGGCAAACCAGAAGCGGCCCTCAAAGACGAAGCAATTCCAATCTCCCGTATAGAAGGGAGCGTCGAGGATTTAACCGGTCGGCTGCCGAGGCGGACCGAATCCGACGATCGTTTCCAGCGGCAGGCAGTGTCTCCTCCGGTTTCGAAAAACATTTTCCTAATGTTAATTCAATAGTTCCGGAATCCGGCGCGCCGCTCGGAGACGAGCCCCGCTCGTATTCTAACGAATGCTTTCTGCCTCGGAGCGAGTTGAGGGTGGCACGGGGGGGGGGAGGAACGAGGGAACGGCGCGGTCGCTCGGAAATAAATTTCCCGGCCCTCGAAGCTACCCTCGCCGAGTCCCGAGGCTGCGCCCACGCCAATGTTCCGCCGCGCTGCGAACTTCTGTTTACAAACGCGCGGGCGCGGGCCCCGGCTGCTTTCGTTGTCCTCGGCCGTCGGGGGCTGCGCGCGATTTAAGTCGTGGAGCACGCTGCGCCTCGCGAACGAACCCGCATAAAATTTCCGCTCCGCTCCGCTCTGCTATGCTCTGCGACGGTATATGCTCGGCTCCGCTCGCCGAGAGGGCGAGCGAGACGAAAGACTCGCCGAGAGCGCGAGCGAGACGAAAGACTCGCATCTCCGACGGGTTCAAGCTGTTCCGGCCGGCGATCCCCGTGTTCCGCCGAGATTGCACGGTGATCATTGAATACCTACAACGTCGGCGAACCCATAAAACCCCGCAGCCGCCGGTCCGCTCGACGATTTTACGACGATACAAAAATAAGAGAGAGAGAGAGAGCCGGCCCGCGGGACCCGATCGAAGACGACCGACGTGTTTCGATATGTCGATGCCGTCGTAAAAAAAAAGCATTGCAGCCGCGTTCCAGGAACTGTAATGGCTCTCCGTCGATCCGTAAACGGAGGTGTTTAAGACGCCTATTAACATCCTCCGCTCGCGAATACACCGATTGCTACTCGACTTGTACCGCCGAAGTGTTAGACTCGCTGCGAGCCGTTACGGAGGCCAAGTTGATTTCTCCGCCGTCTGGGTAGTGGAGTAAGTCCGCTATAAGTCGGACCATTTGCGAGGCGAGGATATGGCCTCTGAGTTTAAAGAGATTTATTTCGAGGTAAATAGGTAAAATAATTGTGGCTTAATATTCGTGTATTTAATATGAATGTTTTCTGCGAAATTAACAGATCATTCTGGTTATTTTGTTGCGGAAATCTAGGCGGTGATAAGTAGTAGGTGATGGTATAGAGGGAATCAAAATTGTATGATTTTGTTGGGGAAATTATTATGCACTAAGTCGAGGTTTATATAAATTATTGTATTTTGTCTGAGTTTAAATTGAGTTTGATTTATCGTACTTTATTCTACTGGGTTTTATCCTATTTTATTCTGGTCAATTTTATTATGTTTTATTCTGTTCAATTTTATTGTATTCTATTCTATTCAATGTTATTGCCTTATATTCTATTCAATTCTATTGCCTTTTATTCGATTCAATTTTACTGTATTTCAATCGTCTATTCCAATGTCTATTCTATTCTACTCAATTTAATTCTATTTTCTCGCTTTATTTTATTTATTTCATTCAACCATTCCAGGATTGCCCGTAAGGCTCCAATAATTTAAAAATGATTCTAAAATACTTTTCACCGCTCGACAAGTGAAACGAGTCAGTCATAAGTCAGACCTCGGTTCGCAGCCTCGGAGCCAGTTCCGTAAAAATTCTCTTCCTCTCGGACAATGATTCGAAAATAACGAAAACCAGCGAGAGCATCTCCCTCCCTCCGAGGTCTCCGGGGTGGAATTGCAGGGTTAATCTCGGCATCTCAGTATCGAGCCCCGATACTTCTTTCCGCCGTTAATCCAGGAGTCTTGTAGCGCTCCCGATTACATTCTTCTCAGTCGCGAAAGGATCCGGGAAGTGGGGCCGCGGGGCGCGGCCGGGTGTTTTCTTAAGCAACTACTTAGTCGCATAGTTAAATCCCGTCCGGTGCTCGCGAGGCTCATTGGGAATTCTGCTAAAGGCTGCTCTTCCTCCGCAGGAGCGGCGAGAGCAAGCGAGAGAGATAAATAGAAAGAGAGAGAGACAGAGTGAGAGAAAGACAGAGATAAATAGATAGATAGAGAAAGAGAGAGAGAGAGAGAGAGTCGATGGTTCAGTCGTGGAAACGAGGGGATCGATGGGTCGCGCACACACGCCTCTCCGGCGCGTCGGTGCGCGTTTGCGGATCCCGGATTCTGGACGCGATCGTTCGCGGACGAGAGCCGGTTTGAAAGAAAGATGGCGGGAACGTTGGTTCGGCTGTTCGGCGAACGTTAATCCCTGCGACTTTGTTAATCCCGGGGTGGGGTTCTTGCCGGGGTATCGGCATCGGGCACCCGGAATCAGAATGGCAAATAAGATTTAAATGAAAGGCGCCGTCGGTGCCGGCGTGTACCGGGAACTGGATCATCGATTCCAGACAACGACGACGGCGGCGATGTCGACGACAGCGCGACGTCCCGGTGAAAATATACAAGCGACGGCGAAGATTGTAACGGTGTACTTTGCGGAACCGCGAACAAGAAGCCTGCTTCGACACTTTTTCGGATGAGGGATGACTGTTTGCGTTTTTAGCGGCGGATACGAATCTGTTTAGAGTGTCCGCGAACGGTTGACGCGGCCGACAGACTTTTATTATCGGGCGAGCGCTCACCGCCAGCGTGGGATTTATGATTCGCCGATAAGAAATAGGCGGTAACGAAAGTGCTGTGTTGCTTCTGAGAGAGATCTAAAACGGCAGACTTTGCCGAACTGACTGCTCTCTCGCTGCTCTTCGCCCATTACTTTGGCGAACACGCTTCGCCGTTTGCCCTCCCCTCGGCTCGTCCGTTTCGACGCGAGCGATGGGAACGCGTTTGGACGTGTCTGGATACGAAGAGACTTTCTAAGAGAGAGAGAGCGAAGACATTTTTTGATCGCTCAGGTTAGCGTCTTTTCCGCTCCGTCGGGGTATTTGTATAAGACGTTGTATTCATTCGATTAGGTGCCGGAGCGACAGCTTAACGAAGCCTTGCAAAAACATCGCATCTCGCGTGTCTAATCAGCGAAAGTTCTAATCTACTTATCTGCTTAGCAACTTGCATGCCTGTTACCCGGTCTAAACTAATTCTGAGAGAGCTCCGCCTCCACGGTTTTCGACGTAGACGTCCCTCCCCGGCAAAAATACCTGTCGCAACCTCGCTGGCTTGTTTTAGTTGTTTGTTTGGGATCGAATCGTTTCTAAGCTTTTGATCTATGGCAATAAGTAATGGACGGATTAACGATGCCCGTTTGACAGTAAGTTTTGGACAGTAGTTTCAGGTCTGGACACGTTTTATGATCCAACATGATCGTCTTTGAGATATTTTATTTCTGATTGTAAAAGTCAGTTCAATATGGGACGTTTTAAACTGTCTCAGAATTCCAGCGGACCCTTTTTTCGAGGCGGCGCGAGCACGTTCCCCGTATTTCGAGGCGGCGCGAAATCAAGCGAAATTAATTCCGCCGTTACGGCGTCTGAACTCATCAGGAGAATCAAGCCACGCCGGCGTTTCCACTCGCGGCGCCGGGCGACACGTTGGATTTGATAGGGAAAGCGCTGGCTCGGTCGGCAGTTACACAGGGGTTGCCGCGGGATCCGAAAATTCTCGGTATTAAATCACGGTTAATTTCCTGTTCCGCCCGGCCCGGCTCGGTAACTCTCTCTCCCTCTCTCCCTCTCTCTCTCTCTCTTTCTTTTCCTCTCGCCTCGGTGTGATTGAGCCATTGTAATATTTTTTTCTCCGGCCGGTTGGAAATTGCGGACCTGCAACAACCAGCTCGGACGCCCTACGCCTTGATTGTCCTACGAAAAATTTGTTTCGCTTGTCCCCGTGGACAAATTGTCGCGCCTCGCCTTCCACCTTTCCATCAGACCGTCGAGGATGAAGTTTGTAGGGAAAAAGGCGAGTTGATAATTTATAAATATAAGCAATGGATTTGTGACGGTCTTGGTGCTGGATTCTGGCTGTGATATGCGGAGAGGAAAGGAAAGGGATTGTTCTGTCCTAGGATCGCTGGAGGACTTGTCAATGTGGCGATTACCGTTGACACTCGCCAACAGATCGGTTCCTTTCCCTAAAGAAACCTAAGGCAGTCCCTGATTCTATATATGCGCCGAAAACGTCGTTTTGAACTTATCTAAGGCAAGGCCCGATAGTTAGCCTTATTGACGAGTCCTTTAGCGGGCCCAGAATCAAAAAGCTCCCTTTCCTTCTCCCCACTGCCAAACCAAAGCCATGAAACCTAAAAGCGCGCCATAGTTGGTTGACAATAACAGTTTATTAACGATAACTCACAGTATTTAAACAACCTAAGGCATGGAATTTTAATTCATTTCGTTAAACTTTATCTGTTTCAATTTTATTTAATTTTACTTTATTTTCTCTAATTTAATTTAATTTGATTTAATTTGATTTAATTTAATTTGATTTGATTTCACTTGATTTTATTTGACTTTATTTCATTTGATCTGACTCTATTCGATTGAATTTTATTTAATATCACTTCACACACACGAGTAAAAAGCCTTTGTTACAATGAAATACGAAAATTAATATTAATACAGACAGAGAATCCGTGCACGTAAATTCATTCTCCTCGGCATCGTCATCGACAAATAGCCATAAACGAGCCCGCCGTAATATCGACTGACAAGGCACCGTCGCAATCTACGAAATAATTGCATCAACGTCAACCTCGAACTCTATCCGCCGTGGCAAACAACTTTCGACCGTAACGCAACAATTTGATTCCGGTTACAAAACACCGGCGAAAGTCTCATTAACGGGCCGCGGGAGCGCGGTAGAATAAGCGGGATCGCCGGGCGGACAGGTAGAATGCATGTTGTTTCGTGCTGTAAATTAGGTCGGCCCGTAATCAGACAGCGAGCGCGTGCCTTACATAAGCAGTAGAATAGCCCTGCCCCGCGCCGGTCAGACAGGATAATATTGATTCTACCGAGGGAATTTAGCGGCCGACAAAAGCGAGCCCGCCATGACTAATCGCCGGTTTAATGACGTTATTCGGCACGCCTGAACTTGGTCGTGTGTGTGCGCGCGTGTCGGTTCCGGTCGTCCGCGCGCGCGCGTCGGCAAAAAGCAAACGGTTATCACTTTCCCCGTTGGAACGGCGTCATCTGCGCGCTTCTCACGCGGTTCGAGAACGCGGGTTCCGTGAATATGGCTCGTGAACGCGTCCTGGGTAAATGTGCCCGGCCACGGTGAACCGGAGAGCCCGGCTAACGGCCGGGCATTTATACGCCCTTCGAAAATACTGTCTCCGATGACGTTCTACTCTTTCCGAGGGAGACGAATGTTCGAGGACAGCGTCAAGCTCGCCCGATCCCCGGTGCACGCAGAGCAGACGTAAGCCGAGCCCACCTGGTGATGAATTACCGAGCGCGAAACCGCGCTCGCTGCCAGCCGATAAATTATTTTTATAGGCGTCGTTTATTCATCACGTGTCTCGCCCCGCGGTGCCCGTTCGTTTTCTTTTCCTCCGCGCCCGCCACGTTATTTATAATCGCGCGAGGAGAGCACAGGCCCCCCCCACCACGGCTTTCGGAAAAAGTTTCGTTGAAACTGTCCGCCCCCGTTCTTTCATTAGGCTAATTGCAATTAAAGCGAGCCTTTTCG
The DNA here is from genome assembly GCF_028453695.1 of Augochlora pura. Lineage (NCBI taxonomy): Eukaryota > Metazoa > Arthropoda > Insecta > Hymenoptera > Halictidae > Augochlora > Augochlora pura. The sequence continues at coordinate 30,234,080 of NC_135774.1, read as the reverse complement.
CCGTTCCCCTTGACGGACCCGCGGAAACGCTTAAAACCTTCCCGCACGCCAGCCGGCTTCGGGTTCAAATATATTATTCCCGGCGTGCGCGCTCGCCCGATGCCGCTTTAATCATTCAGGCCCGATTTCATCGGCCGGGTTTGTACTACTTGCCACCGAATTTATCTTTCGCCGCGTTAATATTCCCCGGTCTAATTGACGGATCGACGATTCCTTGTCAATTTTACATTACATTCGGTCGCGCAGTTTGTCAACTGTCCCGTGAATCACGGGGCTGACTATGTTTCGCGTGTTTCTACTTAAATTCGGGTCTTGTTTGAACTGCTGTAACTCTCTTCAAAAAAATCGTAGAACGAATATCGAGAGCTCGTTGCAAAGGGGAAATTACGTTCTTTGAGATGATATTAGTCTGATTGGGACGAAAAATTTTTTAAACATTTCTCGAGACTTGAATCTCGGGACTCGAGTCTCAGCAGATTCTTGCAAAATGTATCCTCAGTTCCTCGTTCGCTGTACCACGTAAAAAATTTTTTCGGACAAAATAACTTATATGGTACAAAAGTAGAGACTTCAAGCTTTAAAATAAGCCAAGGCTCGTCGCCTTACGATTTTTTTGTAGGAAGTTACAACAATTCCAAGTGCAGCGTATATAGCGAGTATCCAGGTCTGACTAAACAGCGTTTGTACTACTTAACCCTGCTATTCCTTCTAAAAATACAAATATCCCTCGTCGCAACGATACTTCTCTGTCACAAAATCGCAACCTCGATCAATTAACCTCGCGATCCTGTCACAGATCATTTCGGATCTACCGGTAACCGCGGCGAAACGGCGATCGATGAATTCCGGGGCGCGACAATTAAACTCGGCTTAAAGGGGGGCCAGTAATTTTCGGGTTCTTCGAGCCGCTTTTACAACAGTGTCGCCGCGGGGCTAGCGTGTAAACGAGCTCCCGCGGGGCTGCGAAGACGCCGGGAGATAATCACCCGGGTAACACTACGGAGAACGAGTTAATTGCCGAAGGTTTGGAACCGCGCTGGCTGGCTGGCTGGCTGGAGAGGGCCACCAGCCCCCGACTATGGTAAATAAAAGGAATAATTCGGGATTCGTGAAAAGGCGTGGCGCCCTTTCGCGCAGCTGAACGGGGTGGCCGGGCCACGGGCAGCTAGGTTTTCGGGGACGAAGGACGACCGTGGCGCGGCCGTAGGAGGAGGCGGGGATCGTTTTCATTTGCAAGCTGTTACGAGTGTAGCATCTGCTGCTAAACGCTATAAACAGCTTTACTCGACTCGTAATGGCGGGAGGTGGAGTTTAACTTTGGAATAGGGTGGCCGCGTCCGTGCGCCGAGCTGCGAGACGAGACCGTCGCTCCTCGAGCACTCCTCGGTAATGGAATGTAAGTGAAATAATAGAGTCGCCACTTACTACATCTACGAAAACCCTATTTCGTCTTCCGTTTCCCCTTTTTCCGACTCCCCCCGACCGACCGCCCCTTAAAACTACATTCTGCCCGGGACCGTCCGAACCCTTGTCCTTTGCGTTCCTCGTCCGTCCGACGCATACTCTGCGCGTTTCTGTCCGGTCTCTCCTTTTCTAATTTCCTTTCTGCCTCACTCTCTATCTCTCCCTCTCTCTCTACTTTGCTTTTTTCTCTCTCTCCAGCTCTCTTTACCTTGTTCTATTTCTCTCTGCCATCCTTACTCTCTCCTTCTTTCTATCTCGGTCTGTCTCTCTCTACCTTATTACCTGGTCTCTCTCTGTCTCTCTCTCTCTCTCTCCATCTCTCTACCTTGTTCCCTTTCTCTTTGCCTTTCCTTCCTTCTCCCTCTTTTCCTCTCTCTGTGTCCCTGTATGTGTGTGTCTTTCTCTTTCTGTCCTTATCTACCTGTCTCTCTCTCTCTCTCTCTCTTTATCTCTTAGTCGGAAGACGAGGCTCCGAGAGGACGCACTAAAAATTCTACGGGCCACCGACGGAATACCGAGTTTTACGAGGTTCGTTTCTATAATAACGAGAATGATGGACAAGGCGCACTTCCATTCCACTTGGCTCTCTCTCTCCTTTCTCTCTCTCTCCTCTCTTCTCTCACTCTTTCTCTCTCCTACGCCAGGATTTGTCGTCTCTACGGCCTGTGTTTTATTCCCGACGAGACAGTCGAAAATCACTTTACCCGGCGGCGGGATCAGCTCGTAAGCTCGGCTCCTTCGACAGATGTAACGTCGGTTACACAGATTCGAGCTCTCTCCGGCTTGTTTGTCCCTCTTTCGGGTTACGGATCCCCGAGAATCCCTGGTTCTTTTCGTTCGCGAACTGTCTCGAGATTGCGGGAGTTTAGTAGATTAGGGCCGGGCCCTGTGATAATGCGTCAAAGGGATACGCCGGTTCTACGGTGGAATTGAACTGGGACTTGGAAGGCTGTAAGGAGATGCGAAGTACTCTAAGAAGAACTTCATGGCTTGAACACGTCTGGTTTACGGTGTGGAATGGACGTCTTTAATACAATTTATTTCTAACGTCAAAAGGACGTTTTTTTGATATTTGCAATTATTATATTCACAATTATCGTTCAAGCTGTTATTATATATACAGATCAATAGGCAAAGAGAATATTTCCAGTGGTGTAGATCTGTCAAAAGTCAGACAAATATTCTACATTAATATCTCAACAATTTTAATAATCAGTACCATTGTCCGAGCAAGTAGTACATGTCAACCATCGGTCGCACACGTGAACTGGTCTTTAAACAAGCGCGCCGGTCGGACAAGTGGTATAATCCGATCGCATCTCGCACAAATAGAATCTCCGAACGGGAAAGTGGAATGCGAGCAGGAGGATACGGCGCAGCGTAGAAACAGTAATCTCGCGGAAGCCGTGTAATAGGTCCGACCACTAGCATAAAGGGCCTCGAAAATCTCTGTTCTTTCGTTCAAGAATTGCCATCAGCGCAGCGGGAGGGGCGCTCCTCCGTTTCGGGCTAATTACTTTGTTTGTTCTCCGGCGCCATTAGACCCGATTAGGCGGCGAACTATTATTGTTACATCGCGATAACAAAACGCCGGAGTAATTCGGAGGAATTGCGCGGGGACACGAACGTGGGTAGGGGGGAATATTTAACGCACATTCGAAGCACACGCGCGGATCGTTCTAATGGGGCCGAGATACCATGATATACATCGGCACTTAAGCCGGGCCACGGCATTGTTCGCGCGCGGAGAGACCGTAAACCGAGCGCGCGAGGATAACGACGGTAATCGCCGCGCGCGCGCGCGCGCGCTGGTAAGACACACGCCCGCCCCGAGGAACGTCTTTTTGCCAGTTTTCCCGCGAGCCGGGGAGCCGTCGGATCGGCCGGAAGTGTTCATTAGGCTCCCGCTTCAATCTCGCGGTTAGGGGACCGGCTGTTTCCTTATTTCTCGGGGAAATCGAGATCGTTGGCGGAACTATCGTTACCGTGGATGAGCATTTTGACCAATGATTTTTAACTGATTTTGAGACTGTAAAATAAGAAGTATGACATCAATTAGGAGGACAAGAGAAACCTAAATGTTTTAGAATTTATTTTATCTGAATAATCTAGCATGTATTTTATTTTATTTCATTTTATTATAGTGAGCCACAAAGCTCATTTTATAAAACTTGTATTACAGACTAGGATAACAAAACTAAGAAATAAGAGTACTTATCTCTCTTTCTTCATCATTGCAAGCAATAGTAAAATTGTAACAAAGTAGTTTAATACACTAGTCCCTCTATTACCTAACAAAATATAAAATACTACCCCAAGCCCCTATATATAATTAATTCCACATACTTACCGAAAAATCATGTTCCCCATAACAATCATTTTATCCCGTCTACTACTCACCTATGCAGATATACAATGCTATTTCACTGGCATAATTTAAAATGATCCTACCGCTCGCGACCAAGCAAATACAGTAATAACAACAGCCCCGGTAAAACGTGTGTCCAGTTATCGCGTAGCTCGCCGCGCGCGAACCTAATCGATCCGAACAACAGGCAGAGGGATAGAGAGTGTGTACCGGAGATTGCACTCGGATTTGTCCGAGTGTTTCTCAGTTGTCAGTCTCAATCTGGTTCGGCTCGGCGCGGTATTAAATTACAGTCACCGTCCGACACACGCTTCTTGCCAAAAGCTCTGGCCGCATCGATCCGGTTCCCGGCTAATTGTCAATTTCCTGGCCGATAAATCATGCAGCGGGGCTCTCGCGGCCGCTTGCCCGCGAGATTGCCGGCCACTGTATTATCGGCGCAATTGCCGTGTCGTTAGACCTGGCGCGCGCAATTATTCGGATCTCGCGTCGTCTTCCCGCCGCTCGATCGAAACGATTTTCTCTCGGATCGAAGCGATGGCCGACGCGACGATTTCCCTGGATCGTCGCAACGACGTCAGACGAATGCTCGTTCCATCGATGAGCCGATCGAACCTGAAAGCCGACGTTCGTTTAACTCGATCGCGATTCGTTATCCCGGCGATTGTTGCGGTCGTGGCTGAATCGGATTTGACCGCCGCCGCCGCGCAGGGTATCAAAGATACTTTTAACAGAGCGGCGAAGTGATTGAGGAATGCCTGCGGTCGGGCACGCGAGGATCCGGCGAGAGAATTGTGGTCGATCAGCAATTACGCGGGCGGAAAGATGCGAATAACAGGGTTCCGCTGGAATTGGAATAATTAAGAGGCGGATTAAGCGTTGGTGGTTGTTCGAGTGGGAACGGTATGCTTATGGTCAGACAAAATGCGGCCGGTGACATGCCGCCGGATGCATGGCTGATTCAATTTAATCGGGCAAAGTGTGCTGGAATTATGTTAACGGGGAAGGAAGCTGGATTGGATCGGCTACGGTCGCGAGTGGATTGAGTGTGCCTGTGGTCGGACATGTGAAAATCGTAGCTTATTCTTAGTTAAAACTATTATTAGAGACATTAAAAATTCGTACATATTAGAAAATAATTATTAGACAAATAATTACTTAATTTCTAACTAACACAAGACAACAATAATAAATAATTACTACCTACGTTGATCGACGAATAAAAATTGAAGATATAATTATTAAACTGTGTACTTTGAACATTTATAAAAAAAATTATTAAGTAAGAAAAACCATTTAATAATTTCAATTCTCGCGATTTATTAACTATTTTTACTCGAGTGGTAACTGTGAGGCACCATAAAATTGTTCTGTCACGTTGCAAAATACTAACAAAGCTTGTATTTTAAAAATGGTTAAAGTTATGTTATGTTCACAATACGAATGACAAGAATCGATTACATATGCATAAAATGCACTTTGTTATATAAAAAAGTAATACTGAAAGCCAGAGAAATTACTTCGAATTCCAGTTGAAAAAACTTCGAGTACAAAGGGTTAATAATACTAAAGCAGCAATGCGTCGTCTAAGCGGTACCAGTCTTTTTCGACAAATGTTAAAAACGTCCTATTTGAGGTAAGTATTCCTACACGGACAATCATAAATAATATAACGAGCAAGCATAGCAGTGCTGTCTATTGTCAGAGAAGGAAGGGTTTCGAATTGCAGCGTACAATGGTGACGAAATCGGAGCACCGACTGTATAAATCTCCGTTCTCGCTCGCGCTCGTTTCCCGTGTAGACCAAATAGCATTACAATCCTCGATATTAGAGGAATTACAGTTCCCGGAGATTATCCTGCCGAGAGTCCGGCGGCCAAGGGGGAGCCGTAAAAAATTCGTGAAACATTTATACGTTTCCAAGCGCAGCCCGGGAGGAGGGAAGCTGTTCCGCTTCATTTATTCCCATTCTGCAGAAGATGAGTTTGTTCAACGACTAACCCCGGCGAAGCTTGCGCGACAAACGGCCGGGGCAAAGGGTAGAAATGTAATATTCCGCAACGGTGTTTTCCCTTGTTCCCATTTTAACTCTTCACTTTTCGCGACTTCGATAGCCCCGCTGTTCCGCGTGGACTGTCGCCCCTCTTCTCTCTTCGTCTCTCTGTCTTTCTCTCTTTTTCTTTGTTTCGCTAGCTCTTTTTCTCTCTTTCTCTCTCTTTCTCTGTTTCACTCTTTCTCTCTCCTCTCTTCCACTCTCTATCTCTTTCTCTTTCACTCCCACTTTTTCTGTCTTTTTTTCTTTCACTCTCTATTTTTCTCTTCCTCCTTCTTTTTCTCTGTTTCACCATCTCTTCGCTGTTTCTCTCTTTTACTATCTCTTCTCTGTCCTCTCTGTGCTCCTTTCTCTATTCCACTTCCGTCAAGGTATCTCCGGCGACGTTTACGCGCGCAAACCCTTCGGCAGCGCCTTAACCGTCGTCTTTTATGCCAGCAGACTAGCTGCTTTATAACCGAACTTATTTGTCCTGCGGACAACTCTTTTGTTATTCGCGGCCTTTTGTCCCTGTTACTTTATCGACTCGTCCGCTCCGTCGTCTTCAACACTGTCGACTTTCCTTGTTCTACCTCGTCCTCTCTCCTCGCCTCTCATTGTCTCTCATGGTCTCTCCTCGCCTGTTCTCACCTATTCTTATCTCCGTTCATTTCTTCTCGTTTTTCGTCGCCTCCCCTCGTCATTCCTCGTCTCTCCTCGCTTTTACTCAAATCTTTTCATCTCTCCTCGTCTCTCCTCATCTTTCTTCGCCTCTTCTCGCCTCTCCTCGCCTCTTCTCAGCTCTCCTCAGCTCTTTTCATCTCTGTTCATTTCTTCTCGTTTTTCCTCGCCTATCCTCGTTATTCCTCGTCTCTCCTCGTCTTTCCTTCTTCTCGTCTCTCTTCATTTTTGCTCGTCTCTCCACATTTCTCCTTGTCTTTCCTCGTCTCCTCTCGTCTCTCGTCGTCGAGATCTCGCAACATTTTCAAGTTAATGGCGGTCGAATCGAGATTACGCGTCGTTCGGTGGCAACAATGCCTCCCGGATACGTCCGACAGCGTTTTGTTCTATCGCCGGGAGCAGTTAGAGCCGACGGATACGAGAGAGAGAGGGGGGAGAGAGAGGGGGAGAGAGAGGGAGAGGGAGAGAGTGTATACGCGGCGGAGATGGAGTCCCGGGAACAATGAGGCCAGAATTTTATTAGCCAGAAGGGGAGGACGCCGGTCCACGGACTGCATATTCGTTTATTTATCCGGGCCGCGGCTCGTCCGCGAACGATAAACCCCCGGGTACTTCTCCGTAAACAAAACTTTATTCCTGTCGTAATTCAACGGTTTCGCGAAGGAACCGCCCGCGGACTTTCTATTAATTAATGCTGGACTAGCGGGGAACGGTGTGCAGTTCGGTACGGTCGTCAAGTGGAAATAGATCGCTCGAAATTTGACGAAATAATGGACGCGAATTTAATAAGAATTCGAGGAATATAAGTGTTGGCGTTGGGAGGAAACCATAGATAAACATAGTTCAACAAAAAGAACTACCAAAACCAAAAAAAGCAATTCAGAACATCCGCTACACTTAAAAAGATACAATCACGCATCCTCCGACCAACCAAAGACATCACAGTAAAATAAGACGCGTCGCACGAAGAACGCAAGTAGTACAAGACAACAAACAGTCAGACAGCGCAGGTGGAAAGGAACGCCGGCAATCAGCTTTACCTGCGAAAGCTACAACGGTGCCGCGCGATCAAGTGCAAGCGAAATGCGCGCAGTCGGATACAAAACGCGAGTGGAACGAGCTTTAATACGGTCGGACGAGGCGCGCGTTGCGTGTTCGATAAATATCGCGGATATTCCAAGGTAGCGGAGGCGTTGACAAGCGTCGTAAAGAATAGACGAAAAAAAAGAACAATAAATCTACTATGGTAGATTGTTGCTACTGTAATTTGGTGTTATTGGGGTCTGTGATTTTTGGTGAAATGTGCGACGCGGATGAGGTCTAACTATCTCGTTTATGATTTGAAAATGTGAATAAAGATATAAAATACAGCACTGTTCTTTTTTGACAACGGAGCACCAGGCTCGTTCCCCGCCGAAAGTGTATTAAAAACCGCTTTCCCCGTAAATATCTCGTCGCGTTCGTTTTTCGAGCGAAGGATAAGCGTGAATCTTCGCGGAGGGTATACAGAGGACGAAGAGCGTGCAGGATGGGCACAGGGCGTGCACAGGGCAAGCGGGGGGTGTGAAGGCCGGGAATTTCGCGTACGTTTGACACGAGGGCGGTGAAGGGCCGCGCGCGGGTTTGAGGATATTTTTTGGCCGGCGCGGACACGGGCAGCGCGCGAAGGAAAGTTGGACGACTCGTTACAACTTTTTAATGGACGGGAGATTAGTTTTTAAACGACTTTCCGCGTTGCCCGGGAAAATTTTCATGATACCCGTGGCCGAACGTTCTTTAATGGTTCTTGACGCGCGGCGTCGGAACAGCGCCCGGCCAATTAGAGAAACGCGCGTAGGGCGCTCCGTCGCGCGCGTACCACCGCCGGGGACTAATTATCGATTGTTGCGCGCCACTCGGGGGACACCACCCGCTTCCTTCTTCTTCTTCTTCTTCCTTTTTTTTTATCCTCCGTCGGAAACGCAACAATTAAGGGGACAGCGCGACGAGCGATCTCGCTCGCGAAGTCCGATATTTTTTCAGGCGAAACGCGCCGGCCTGTTTGGAAATGATCCGCTCGCTGCTAATGAAATTCCGAAGTGGATATATTAATACATCCACTCGCCGGGTGAATTTTACATCGGCGATATTAAAACGGCGAGCATCGCTACTCTCGTCGATTCACCGTCGCTTCCTGATTGATCTTGATTATTTCGACGTTACCTCAGCGCTCGGCTGAGGTAACGGATAGCGCCTGTTTGCGAACGGAATTTTTTAACGGGCTACGAGCACAAGATCGTCTTCTTTATCGCGGGATATCCGACCGGTAATTCGTTTTCGTCGCTCAACCGAATCCTAAACCGAAGGTAATGGGATTCGTATTATTCTGCGATGCATTATGGAATGTTGCATATGTATGAAGATTTTTTTTTTAATGAATTGTAATTAGTTCGGTTGCGTGAAGCGCTTTCGCAGGGTTCATCAATTCGGTTCTTGCGAAATGTTTGAATTATTAATATAAAAGGATATTCGAATTGGCTGAATGAATAAAATAAAAGACTATTTTAATTGTCCGAATTATTATAATCAAAAATTATTCGAACGAAGAGCGTAGTGATTTATTAAAATCAAAAATCAGTCCAGAAGGTACATTTCGAATTATTAAAATTAAAAATTATTCCAACGAAAAATGTTTCGATTTATCAAAATAAAAAATAGTTGGGACAAAGAATTTTCGAATCACTAAAAAAGAAAAATATTCCAACAAATAACCATTTGAACAAAGAACAATTAACCTACATAAATATTTATCCAAACTCCAACTTCTACGTCTGAAAATTCCAAAATTCAACAGTAATAACTTCTAAGGAGTATAAGTCGGTCTACAATCAGACATACAACCGAAGCTCGAATTCTAAGCACAGCTCGCAGGTTAAAAATGCTAAACAAGTGAAATTCTCGCGCGAGGCAGCAGAAAATATTCTCCGGGCGAGTGGCAGAGGTATTTCTGCAACGAGTTCGACCGTTCCCAACGAGCCTGACCCGGTGAAACGGAGCGAACTGTAGTTACAACTCGGCGCTGATTATTTCAAACGGGCCGGCATCCTGTGTGCGGCGTAGAACGTTTTCTTCTTTTTTTCTCCCGGCGGGGCTTTTTCTTCGAGCGGCTGGAATATAAGACGTTTGAGAGCTTTGAGCGGCTTTCACGGTCCACGTTCAACGATGAATGTTAAACAAATTCCTTGCCCGGTTGAATATCGCCGGCAGTTCGGAATTCTTTTACGCGCGGGCGCGCTCGTCCCTCCGGAGACACAGACGGTGCTAAAAAATTGTTCCCTTTGTCCGGAAGATCGGGACGAGGAACGACGATTCAAAAGCGCAACTTCGAATTATAACCGTGTCGCTCGTGTTTCGTAAATGCGAAACGAGAGTGAAGGACCCGAGGCCAGGTCGCGGGTAAGGGAAACAAGTCGCTTATGGTCAGAAATCTTTTGCAAATGACTCTGTCAGTAACATGTTCGAGCCGGTTTCCAGTTTCTCACATTTTTCTTGAGTGAGCAGGAAAGACGGATAATTTATACAGTTTATTTTTAATATTGTATTTATAGTGTATTTGATACTATGTTTAATACTGTATTTAATACCATATTTAATTCTAGATTTATACTATATTTCTACCGTGCAATTAAGCAGAATTCCAAATAATTATCAATAGTTCACTAATACTACAATTCTAAATTTTTCCTACAAATCATCATATCGCAACAGACATTAATTTATCGCATCGCACACATAATTACAAAATTTATTCAACCAAGCTCAACATATTCATCTTAATTTATATTACCCATCATTTTATTCCCTCGCTTCATTTAGTCCACACAATTTTATATTACGCGTTGTACAAAGAATAAATCAATTACTTATTACGTATTATTATTACTTTATTCTCTCGCTTCGTTCGATCCCCCCACCGTACCGTGCACAACGAAATAAATAAATAGACGATACGTAAATCGTTGAACAGAAAATCGCTTCGGTTTCCTTCGAAAGAATCGCCGATGTATTCGCGCGATGTAACTCGATCACGGTGTCCGCCCCGTCATTGTTAACGAAAGTTTGTTCTACTTTTTGAGCACTTCGTTAAGTCCGCGACGGGTTCTCGGATTTCGCGAGTAAAAGGGCGGGAGACGTAACGAAGCGGTTAGACCGGGGAGTCGGCCGTACGGTAATTAGGGTTCTTCGAAAAAGCGGCTGTTCCCCACCGGGGGCGCTTGCGACGTTTTCCTGCGCGCCGTGTCCCGATGGCAATTATTAAATTACTTTTCAGACGGGTGTATCTCGCGAGAGGTTAGCTGGAAGCGTCACGCGAAGGCCCGGGCAGAACCCCGGCGTTAATTGGAGTTTTAAGTTGTTCGAGAACTATTGACAGTTCGCGTTCGCGATATCGTCGCGGCGACACGGCGACGCGGCTGTTTACCGGGTCGCCGTGAACGAGAATAGACGGTAATAATAGGCACGGATTAATGTTGCTGTGATTAAACACGCCGGAACGCCGCGACTCCCGCGTAATTAAAACTCGAAACGGCGGCCGGTAGACGCAGCTTTACGAGAGAAAAACAGAGAGAAAAACAGAGAAAAAGAAAGAGAAAAACAGAGAAAAAGACGGCTCGCCGAGGATGCCGTTTCAGATTTTTTTGCCACCGATCTTTTTCCCGCCCGAAAACTGCTCTTTGCTCTCCCACGCGCGCGCCCGCGCATCCGAAATGTTTAATCAGTTTCCCCGTCCCCGGCAAATTTTTCACGGTTTGATGCCTGGCGAGTCTATCAGCGTCCTTTTAATTAATTCGTTCTCTGGCAAAGTAAGGTCGAGCCAAAATATTAGCTCGTCGCGTTACTACCGCGCTCGCGCTCTTTACTTTGTCCGACGGTGAATATATTAGCCCGGTGAAATAGATGTTAAAATGATCCCCAAGAAAATGAGAATTTCCGTAAATAATCGCATTAACCGGCGCAGCTTAACGCGCGGCCGCGCGAGCGAGCGAGCGTGCCGTTTATATCGGCGGAATCCGCGACTCTTTACGCCCCGTTCCGCGCAGTCGTCTTTAATGCTTCATCAGGAACCGTCTCGTTGCGTTTAATTAAAACTAAAGAACACACCCCGGGAGAACGGGTATCGGATGTTTCATCGGTCCGCGGAGGAACGTTAACAATCGCGGAAATCCGACGGGAGGTTGGTTCACGGTGCTCGAAACTCCGATCTCTTGAACTTCTCGAGCGAATCGAAGGGGCGCGCGGTTTATTTTGTGAGAAATTGAGACGAAATCGTGCGTAAATTACACGATCGAACGTGAGAAGAATGATAAAATATTGTATTAAATTATAGCTTAGTTTATTATTATATATTTTATTGTAATTATGGTATTATATTTTATTGTGATTATATTATTATACTCGATTGTAATTATATTATTATAATTATATTATTATTGCTATGCCAGTCGTTATTTTCCGGTGACACGGTTTTATATTTGTACGTTTTAATAATTATCGCACAAAGGAATAAATATTGTTGTACAATAACGTTGGATTATTTCATGAATTTACGTGAAGTCATTTTCAATCGAAGAAACGTTTGCAAACAGCGCGGACGACAAAGTGTTTCTTCAAAAAAATTGCCGGCCCCGTGGAGACGTTTCACTGCGCAAACATGCGCGTGTTAAAGTGTTAAAATGCTTCCGAGTGCAAAGGGTTAATTGCGCCTGGGTTGCCGCGGTTGTATTCGGGTTCTCATCGATCGACGATACACATCGAAGCCGCCGGCTTGATGGATGGGTAAAGTGTGCTAAGACCCGTGTTAACTCCGCGAGAGGAATTAAGCTATCCCGCAAAGGAGAGAGAAAGAGGGAGAGAGAGTGAGAGAGGACGCGGGGAAACCATTTATATGCGTTAAGACGTCTTAGCTTTCTTAGGGGAAGTTTTAACGACCGCGGACAGGGGGGAGTTTCGCCGACCGTCGTGGCGGAGAGAAGACCTCGTGAAAGTTTTAATCTTAGCCAACCGCAGAGCCACGATTGAGCCTGCCGACATTTTCGCCCACGCGACGCCTCCCCGTCTAGCGACCCTAAACTCACCCGGAAATCACGTGTCGACGACTGCGGAGCACCAATGAATTAACGCGCATTAGGAAGCACGTCCTCGCGTCTCCCAAATCTACCACGATCTCCGCGATCTTCCTGCGCGTTCGTCACTCGAACAAAGTGGCTGCAATTTCGACGTGATAAAACGATTGAAGTTGATATGATTGTCGCGGTTCATTTTGTGAAAGGAACGAGTTAATTCTTGTGGTTCGATCCAGCATATTTTTGTAATAATTGTTCTGGTTTTTTAACTTTCTTTTTAGTGAAGGTATAGTGAATTAGTGTATATAACGGTTATAGAAATATTTGAGTTATTTAGGTTAGGTTGGGCAGAGTTATAGCAATTTCAAAGTGTAAGATATTTTTACAATAAAAATAAAAATCGTCTCGTGAGTAAAATTTTGATACAAACACCACCCAAAAATCCCATCCTCTTACTAAACCTAAATCTAATAAAATAAATAAATAACTACCGCATAGCATAATTGCTGAAAGCTATTGCCCCAAGCCAATTAAAATCATCCAACTGCCTCCAAAATAAACCACGAACCTACATCTATCAGATAAAACCCTAAAACCTTGCTTACAAAGCCTGTAAAGCAGTAAATTCTCGCAGCAGTCTCGCGGCTAATTTCCGTTCACGGAGATTTCCGAGTTCGCCGAGAGAAACGGCGTGCAACAGCCGCGACACCCTAATTTCACATACGAATTAGCCGCGGACGTGATCGAGGGCCCCGGCGACCGGTTTCACCGAAGGAGTATCGGAAAAATTTCTTTACGTTTGAGAAAGTCGGCGCGCACAGCCGGGCCGGCCCCCCCATTCATAACACACCGGCTGCAATGCACTCCCCCGTAATTCTTACTTCGTTCCTTTCCGGTCGCGATTGCGTGTTACCTATTGATCCGCTCTTTGTACGGGGCGGCTCGTAAAGCCGGGATTGGCCAGCGGCTATCGAAGCCGGATCGGATCGGTCCGAGCATCGTGAATCAGCAATTTAGGATTTTATGGAACGATGCCGCTCGTCCACCCCCTCCATCTCGCCCCTCGCCGTTTAAAGAGTAATTGGAATTCCTTGTGTGTCGATTTGTCGGCCGAGGAGAACGGCGTTTTGTTTCGATGCCGGACAGAACGGAATCGGCAATCGACGACTGCGAGATAAACGACCGGGATACCTTTTTTTCGTTCGTGGGGGCGAGGCCTGGGTTGCCGGCGATTGTCTCCTACGGCTTTTTGTTTAATTATTAACGTTTCCTAGAGATTCGGTGTGGTTTTCGAGGAGAATTTTATACATTTTTTTATACAGAATTTTATACGCTTATTTTATACATGACAATGTATAAAATCGAAATTTGTAACTCCTACGATAGTAATCGTTTTGAACAAGCTCTTAAATATAAACGAATACGATAATCTGAAAATTAATTCCTGAAGTGATATGATAATTTTCACCGATGCCTCAGAATCACCACTCCACTGCAAATGATTAAATGAAATGAAATCAAATTAAACGAAATTCAATGAAATTAGCAGAAATTAGCTGAAATCAAACAAAATCAAACAAAATCAAACAAAATCAAATAAAATCGAATAAAATGAAATGAAACCATTAAACGATTAGTAGACTCAGTAGACTACTGAGCTTAGACTACTGACTTTCAGAGCTTATTTTGAAGAGGAAACTTCGCTCTTTAAGATCAGTACAGCTTTATTACAGAAAAATAAATTTTCAACTTCGCTGAGCCGTCAGAATTAGCCTAATACGCTAGCAATTGAAAGTGCTATAACTTCGCAAGAAAAAATCGTATCGATCAGTTTGAGTGCTCATTTTAAAGGGTAAGCTTCATTCTTTAAGGCCACAATTGCGCCATTTTACAAAAAAATTTTACCATGTTTCTACAGATGATCGAATTTGGCCAAAAATGTAATAGGTCATAAAGGTCGTCTTGTAATCTTTCTATTCAAAGTGTGATAAATCCGTAAAAAAAAATCATATCGACTAGTTTGAGAGCTCATTTTAAAGGGTAAGCTTCACTCTTTAAGACCACAGTAACGCCATTTCGAGAAAAAATTTTACCACAGTTCTACAGATGTTCAAATTTGCTTGAAAATTAATGGGCCAAAACCGTCAGGTTCTGCATCGTTCCTGAACGCTTCCAATTGAAATTACTATAACTCCGCAGAAAAAAATCGTATCGATCAGTTTGAGAGCTCATTTTAAAGGGTAAGCTTCGCTCTTTAAAACTACGGTAACGGCAATCCAGAAAAAAATTTGACCAAGTTCCTACAGAAGAACGAATGTGCCTGAAACAATGGATCACAAACGCGGGAACAAAAATTGTCCGGTCCCATTATAAAAATTATTAAGTACGAACAAGTGTTAATGGTCACAGCATAAAAGGAGCGACGGGTTAAACAGACCGGGCATCGTTCGGGAAATTTGCCGGCGCGGTCGAAAGCTGGCCCGAGCGCGGGCGCGGCCCGTCAAATATTTTGCAACAGCGTGTTCCGGCGATCGGTGTTTTCGTACGGTTTTATGCGTTCCGAAACAATATTTGGTATTTGCGTTCACGCGGCCGGTTTAGAAAGCGACCGTACGCGCGGGCACGGATGAATTTTTCATCGGTCCGCCGACGATCGACCGGTTAACGACGGTGAAAATCAGCGGCGGCGACGACGACGACGGAGGCATCGAATAAATTTTCGATCGGCGGCGCCTTCGCCTATTCATCGCCGGCAAACTAGGCCCGGCGTGTCGCTATTACGTGTTCAGAGGGGGAGGGGCAACTGCACCCTCTAACATGTGCGTCGCCGCCTAACCCCGGGGATAATAATGTTAGGGAGGCACGCCGGCGATCACCGTTAAAATTTCAAGCATTATAACCGGTTTATCGATCGTTACCGTCGCGCTCCGTTCCTCTTCCGCGGCGCGGCGGCGTGCGCCCCGCTCTCGCGAAATTTACTGGAAATTTATCCGGTCGCGTATCGAAGTCACGTAATATTTGCTTAGAATACGCTTCTCCCTCTCTCTCCCTCTCTCTCTCTCTCTCTCTCTCTCTCTCTCTCTCTCTCCCCTTCTCTCCTTCGAAGTATCGACGCATTCGCCGAGCCAATCCGCCGTCCAATATTGCCCAATTAAACTTTCAGATCGTCGATTTTACCGGCATAAAAGCAAATTGCTCCCGGGGAAATATGACGGCGTGGCTGTTCGAAAGTTTAAAGGGCGATCGCGATAACAGGGCCGCGAATATTATTCGACAACAATGCAAATCGAATGCTTCGCTCTTTTGTGTTTAAAGCCCCCCCGTTCTCGGATCGCTCCGACGATTAGTCCGCGGAGTTTCGCGGACGTGAGAACAGGATCGAAAATTTCTAGCGAACCCTTTCGCCAGGAGAGGGACAGGGCACGTTGCAATTCGATGTGGTTGATACGTTACTGCGAATCTGTATTTTTGTTTGACGAGAATTAGAGAAACGTGTATTTGGTTAAGTGAAGGATTGTTCATTGTAAAAAGAAAATTAATTGCTGTTATGTCAGGTTATAACCCTTTTCACTATGATTTCTTTGACAATTGCGTTGACTGATACTGTTTCGTTTTTAATCATTTCCTTGATGCAAGTAGAGAATTCTTCTGTTCCTTGATTATAGGATTTGTTTCTATTTTATATTATTATATCCATGAATTAAATGAATCAAGTAAATAAAACTCACCTCTAACAAGAAGATTACATCACCCATATTTGGGCACCCATGGAACCTACGCAGAAATTCTCCTATAAACAAATGCCTAAAAACCGAAATCCCCTTACCAATAATTCCAATAAAACAACAGAGCTTCGCTCGAACTAAAAAGCTTCATTAAATGACTAAATAGTAACCCACGCCCGATTAAATTCCTTTCAACCTCGGAATCAAATCACGGAGATATCCGACCATTGTTGCTCGCCGTACCGGCAAAGCAATCGTGCCCAGAGAGGATCGTCGCGGAGTTTCCACAGCGGAGAGAAAATCCCTATAGGAGGATCGTAGGGTAAAATGACAATACCGCGAGTAAACGAACGATGACCCGCATTAAATTCCATTGAGCGGCGGAACGGCGTCTCTCGCGCTGTTTCTTTCATAAAACCGGAGAAAGCGAAACGAAAGCGGACGACTCTCTCCGGGAGGCGAATGTTCGGGTTATGCTAACTCGATCCGTGCCGCGCTGTATTTAGTCGACCCTTCATTCTGGTCAATTGAAGCTTTAAAAATCAATATATTATGTTTATTGATCAGTTATTGTTAATATTAGGGTGTCACATAAGTTTCTTCCCTTTTTTTCATGCGAAATGAATACACGATATTTTTTGTTTAAATATCGTTTTTCTGCTACGGCGGCTTTTTAATTAATCCAGTTGATTGCAATATTTGTCAGCATTGATCGTATCACCTTAAGGTAGTCGCTCGTAGTACACTACAACTTTCCAGTTCCACCAAGTGCACAAAGGTACCTTCTTCGTATGAAGCAGACGTAGGATCAATTCTTTTCGTGAAAATTACTTCTTGGATTCTAATCTGTCGTGAAATATTTTTTTAACGCATTGAAGAGCTATTTAAGCGTGTACCAGCAATAGTACACGCGGCATGGAATGTGTTAAGGTGCACGAGGCAAATTCAGAAGGCGAATGAAAGCCCGGCGAAAAAGTATTCTCCATTTGCCGCGTTTTCAAAAGCCGACCTTTGACGTTGCACGTATAATTTTCCATTCTTTTCAACGGAGGGTCTCGAGTTATGGAAACACTTCGGGCGGTTTTTCAAAAGGGGTGTTTCCCGAGGAGGAGGTGGAGGCCATCGGTCAGGGGCGGTTTCTGCGGCGCGTATTTTCCGCGGATAATATCCGGGCGAAGAATCCGAAAAACGCGGCGGCTCGAACGTCTCGCGGGCACTGCCGGGAAACCGGAGAGGCACGCCTCGGCAACCGGACGAACAAAAAGCCCAATAAAAACTTCGGAGAATGTTTAATGACGCGCGGCCGGAGACCCAGGCATTCGTTTAATTTGTTCGGAAGTTCGGCTAAGTGTTTAATTAGTTAACTTCACATACTGCGCGCTCGGCCCGCCTCCCTCTCTGCTCCTCTTCTCTCTCTCTCTCTCTATTTCTCTCTCTATCTCTCGCTCTCTCTATTCCTCTCTCTCTCTCTCTCGCTCTCTATATTCCTCTTCTCTCTTTCTATTTCTCTTCTCTTTCTCGGTTTCTCTCTCTTTCTATTTCTCTACTCTTCCTCTATTTCTCCCTCTTTCTATTTCTCTCGCTCTCTCTCTCTGTTTCTCCCCGAGTCCCCCCACCCAGGGCCAGGTACGCAAACACTTAGTAGGTAAATTACAGGGCCAGCCATTCCATAACTTTCCAGCATCCGCAGGAGCAAGTGTGTACTGCATAGCAATATCACCGTCTACCGACGAGCCGCCTAATAATACCGGAGAAGCTCCGAGCCCCGTAGACACTTCGAATTCCCATGGCGAACTTTCCCTCGTACCTCTAGTCTCTCTCTCTCTCTCTCTCTCGCTCTCCCTCTCTCTCTCCGTTGCTTTTTAACACCTTCGACGTCCCGGCCAATCGAACATCGCGTCTGGCCGAACCTTTGAGCGAAACGAGCTTCGGCAGCCCTTTCCCTACGATCCACCTCCCTTCTATCCCCTTTTGCGTCTGAGAATTTCGCAACCGCATTATGCATCTGTAATTCAATCGTGTTTCCCACATGCAAATTTCCGACCTATTTAGAACAGCGGAGAAATACCGCGGCGTCCGCCCATACGCGTAATTGTTGCATTATTCGAGGAACGCGCGATGTAAATCGCCGAAACGAGCAACTATTGGATTGGCAATCGAGTGATTGCGGATTTTGTTAATAGATGGTCTTAGAACATTCTTTTTTATTTAAGTTAAATTGTTTTCTTACTATCTGGACTTTCATCTTCAATTTGGTATGAAAATTGTATCGATTAGTTGTTTAGTTTCGTTTTTATTACAGTTTGAAGATGGAAATAGAAGGAGCGCATTTCAGACATATTTTATTACATTATTTCCAAAAAAACAAGCGCCGCGTCTAATTGAATAAACTTATATTTTTAGGCAAAATAATTGAATTTTCCTTCTTATCTTGAATCCGCAATTACTTAGTTGCCAAGGCAATGTTAGCGGAGATGCCGGCGCGCCGGGTCTCTCGTTCGACGTACAAGTACGTGTTCCCCGTAATTCCGTGTGATTAGGTTGCGAGCTTTGCGCGTTATTTATTTATGTTATTAGCGGTGGTATATTATTTATTTAGACGGTTTTCGGGAGCTGTTGCATTGTACAAGTGGGATCCGTATTAACCCGTGATTCGGCACTGAATAAACGTTACAGATTTTCCGGCGGATATTGCGGAATTAGTGAAATGGATCAGGGTTAGATTATATTGTTTGCGAGTTGTTATAAACATATTCCCGAGTTCGAACGCCGGCTCGAATTTCCATAAATTGTAATCGCTCGTGAACGGCGGTGTGTCTCTGTATCGTACCACAGCGGTGCGATGGATTTGGAATGTGATGCGAACGCGAGGAAAAATCGTGGCGGCGAGTTCGACGGCTTATTGGAAAGCGGACACTTCAATCTTTAAGAGGAATGTTGTTACATTGCGGAGAAAAATTTTTCCGGCGGCGTACAGGTGTTCGAATTTCTATAAGATGCGATCGGTTTTAAGTGTCGGCGTCTGACACCGTATTAGCATACCTTGCAGTCAAAGTTTCATAAAAGCGCGAGAAAAAATCATACGTCGGTGTTCGAGGACTCATTTTGAAGAGGAAGCTTCACGCTTTAAGATCAGTATAGTTTCATTGTAGAAAAAAATTTTTTAAAGTTCATACGAGTGTTCGAATTGGCATAAATCGTGACCTATGACCAAAAGGGATTGGATATTGCTTTGCGTTCAAAGTGCGATAAATCCGAGAGAAAAAATCGTACGTGGACGTTTGAGGGCTCAATTCAAAGGGTAAGCTTCACTCTTTAAGACCACAGTAAGGCCATGTCGGGAAAAAATTTTACCAAGGTTCTACAGATGTTCAAATTTGCTTGAAATTTAATGAGCCAAAACCGTCCGGTTCTGTATCGTTCCTATACGCTTCCAATTAAAATTACTATAACTCCGCAGAAAAAAATCGTATCGATCAGTTTGAGAGCTCATTTTAAAGGGTAAGCTTCACTCTTTAAGACTACTGTAAGGCCATTTCGGGAAAAAATTTTTCCAAGGTTCTACAGATGTTCAAATTTGCCTAAAATTTAATAGGCCAAAAACATCGAGTTCTGCATTGTACCTGTACGCTTCCAATTGAAATTACTATAACTCCGCATAAAAAAATCGTATCGATCATTTTGACAGCTCATTTTAAAGGGCAGTCTTCATTTTTTAATCCCATATTATCGCCATTCCAAATAAAAATTTCCCCAAATCCCTGCAGACACTTATATTCGCAAAAAGTAAGCTCGACAAAAATGCTCTCATTTCATCAAGTTAGCCTTATTAAGAAAGAAAAAAAGTAGCAATCCACGCAGTTCCGTACGAGGACGTAACGCGAGGGGTTAATCCGACGATGCCTAGGGAATGGATAAGAGCGACCGGGTTCCCGGTTTTCGTCGCAATATCCGTGACCAGTTAATTAAGCAACCGGTATGTGTACGGCGGAGAGTATCTCGGCCGTGGGAAGAGTTTATGGATCGTTCGGGCGACTTAACGCCGCGCGCCGAGAGGGTAGCTGGTAGGCGTTGAATTGTAATGAGCAGCCCCCGTGAACTTTCGCCTGCTCGTTTCGCCGGATGAATCATCGCCGGTTTTAATCTTCGCCCGAGCAGCCAACCGGTCCGTTCTCTTTCTCGTACATATATATATATTGAGAAAAGAAAACAAAAGGAACAAGAGGAGGAGGGGGGGGAGGAAGGTGGAGCTACGGTGTAAATGACCGGGCGAGCGTCGAACGGAGGACGACAAACCGGCGTTGCCTCGCCGGGTCGAAGCGCGACGAATTGGCCCAATCAGCCAGGTTCTCTGGTAGGTAGCTGCCGCGTCCACGATTTCGCACCGTTCGAGCGATTTCTTTGCCGGGCAACTTCCTAAATTGGGAATAGTTCCGGCGGCGTTCCACGGCGACCGGCTCGGCAAGCGGGTCGTCGCGCTTTTAAAGCCGCGACGCCGAGTAATTTGTCGATTAATTAGCCCCGCGCGTGCCTTTCTTCGGCCGCGTAGTCATTTAACTTGCATCCACGGGGCTGCCCGACCCCCGGCCGAGAGAGAGCCAACCCGGGGAGAACACGTTGCGTGAACCTCGTTCATCGATCCGGCGAACCCCCGCCCCCCACCTCGGCAAATATCCATTAACACGTTCGCCGGCACTCGCGCACGGCAAATATCCATTAACACGTTCAGTGCCACTTCGGTGACATTATAAAGAAGCAATCGACCCGGCAGACTTCAGCCTCGCACAGTTCCCGTTTTATTAACGAAATTGATTAGCTGCGACGCCGCGGGTTCCTGCACGGCAATTAAGTCGTCGAGGACCTGTTAATCCTTTGCTACGCGATTTCTTTCGCTGCGACGTTCGTCGGTGCCGCTTTCAAGTCGATGGATTCTTTTAAGACAGTTTATGTTTGCCGCGTGAATATGGTGATTGTGGTGGATAAATGGTGAGGATTTAAATGGGGAGTTTTATTGTTATTTGAGAGGGAAAACTTGAAAATTTTTCCAAGTCCCTACAGACGTTCAAATTAACAAAAAAAAAATTAAAGAAACGAGACTTTCTTCCACGTAATGACAAAATTAAAGAAAAAAGTACATAAATCACAGTGCAGTAAATTAAACCCTCCAGTATTTAGAAAACAAAATATCAGGTCCAGCAAAACAATACCAAAAAATGTAATACAATTTAAAAAGGAACTCAGTCGCCGTTTCTCCTCACAGTAACTCTAACTCCTCGAAAACGAGTCTTAACGTCCTCATAATTCTAACCCGCTAAAACAACGTAGCTCGAGTCTGCTGCCAGTACGGCTGGCTTCTATCGAGTCCTATTGGATCCCATCGAGCCCCATTGTGGCGATCAGGAATATCCGTAATAATGAGTGGTTAGCGGTTCGGGTGTCGAACGTCGCGCGTCCTGCGAAAAATCTGCCCATTCTCCGGGCGGCGGTCTCGCGGCTCGGCGCGGCGCGCTCGCATTGTCAGCCTTAACCGTGAAGCCTATTGTCTCGAAACTCATTTATCTGGAAGAGGGTAGCCGGGGTGGTCGGCTGGCCGCGACAATGCCGTTCAAGAACTCGACCGGCGCGTAATGGGAAAGAAGAGGGAGTGGAGAGGAGAGGAGAGGAGAAGAGAGAAATCGGCCGTTGCGTCGCCGTCGGAGATCTCGCGCGAGCTTCGCCGCGCCCGTTATCGCGCAAGCAAATTCGAACGACGCGCGCCGCGCGTCAATGCGGCTGTTTTCAGCGCTCCGTCGCGACCCTCGAAAGGGTGAAGACTCGCCGGGGGTGATCGCCGAGCAGAGGAAGCGACGACCCGGCGTCCCGCTGGCGGACGACGCCAGACGTCGAGTGCCGACGCCGCGGACGACAAGGATACGTCGAACGGCATTACGGATTGTCGACACGCAACTCGCGGGAAACTCGATTCTCGTGGCGTACGCCCTCTGCACCCTCTCCCCGCGGATCGGAGTGGGCGACGCATCCGCCTCTGAAATAACAAGAAGCCGGCTAATTTCTGAAGCGACTTCGACCGTATCCGCGGCACGACGTCGAGTCGAGACACGGGAAACAAGAGCGACGGAGATGTTCCTGGTGCTGCGAGAAGCACCTCTCTGTCGATTATTTTAACGAATTGATTGTTATAGGAATATTATTGCAAATATTGACGCAACGGTCGCTTTGTTAAGTATTGACAGCCGCCCTGTTAAATACAGTGCTCGTCGATCGATCGAATGAAATGTGAAAATATTAAAAGAAATTCTGATGTACAGAATTTATTCTCGTTAATATGTGAGCGCTTCTTTAACTTCTTTAACCCCTTGACATACCATTTATTTGAAATTGAATAGTAAAAACATAGAAATCAATATTATAAACTTAAGATAATTATTTAATTTTTGTAAATTTCGGGCGCCGACTCGCAGAGAAAATCGTGAATATCGACGCCGGCGTCGACGTGTTAAATAAGGCGTCTTATAGGCGTCTCAGACGTCTATAGGGCGTTCCTGGGACGTTAATAGGGCATTCTAGACGTCTTTGAGCATCTTAAAAACGTTCTATCTATAGCGCTGGCAATTCTACCTGTACCTTACACGACAACTTAATTATGCCAGAAAATAGAGAAATAGCACAGTAATTGGCCCAAATCACTTCCGTTTCAAGTGACAAAACGCAACACAAAGAAACCGTGATCGCCGACGAAGCCGTGATATCCATCGATCTCTGTCGCTCGTCGAACAATTAAGTTTCCGAATGCTTTCTTAAAGTACTTCGGCAAACGGGGTCGGTAGCGGGGAAGGGGAGGAATTGTCCCGAGGCGGGGGATACGAACGTGATCCTCTCGCCAGGCAGAAGTTCCGCGGTAATGTTTGCGCACGCCGGGAGACAATATCCACAGCGTGACATAATAATCATTGGCGGAGAGGCGCGCGACGGCGGAGCGACGATGCACCTGTGCGCCAGGCAAAGAAACCAGCTGGAACAATATTCGCTGGGTGGCGCGCGGCGGTACGCGTGTTCGACTAACCCGGCATTAATCACGGAGTAGTTCGCGGAGAAACCGCATTAATTACACACAATACGCAGGCTACGCGGGAATTTGCATGGGACGTGCTAGCCCTCTAATTAATAGTATGTAAATTGCGGTCTCTTCGCGCGTGCCTTCCACGAGCCCCTTGATTCCTGGCACCGCTCTCTCTCTCTCTCTCTCTCTCTATCTATCTATCTCGTCGTCGTCGTCGTTCGAAGCGATTAATCGGCCCTCTCCCTCCTCGCGTCGGAAAATAAGCGTCGAAACCGAGCGGAAACCGTCGCGGATCCGCGGGGCCCTTTGTGGCGGCCGCCTACCGCCCGATACGCCGTCGCGATGTTAATTAATCGGCCGTGTGAAATGTTAATTAAAACGGAAATTAGTGTCGCCCGGCCGCGCGGAGCGTTGCGCGGCGCGTTCTTGCGGTGCTCCGCCTATATGCGAGCGGAACACCGCCGTCGCTCGCCCCGCGCGCGCGCGTTCCCTGAAATTTATGCCATCCTACGACAACGCCGTGAGCGTATTGCGCCCGCTGTCGCGCGGCGTTTTATCGTTAAACATTATACCGACAGCCGGAGCGTGTTCCTTCAACCCCTGTGATCGGCCGTATTCCCACGGATACCCCGAATTTTGGACCGTGAAAGACGTTTCATTGCGACCAGATTGTGGAACTTCGCACGGTTTCATGTTCTACAGCCTAATTCATTTTTATTTTTTTCCTGTTCATTTTTATTTTTTGCTCTTTTTCTTTCATATATTACATATTACATATTACACTTTATATCGTATTTATTCTGTGATAAAAGGTCTTTTTCGCCCACGAACACGAACAATTCCGCTCTGGTATAATTACGCGTCAGTCAAAATCATATTTTAATATTTATTATTTTCAAAAAATGCAGAAAATTATTATTACATCCTTTCGTAAACTGCACCATGAACGAAGAGTGTAAGAAAACCCTTTAACGTTAACTATTTGCTCCAACACTTTCAACACTTTCTTCACCAAGCTTTCTACAACACTTCCTCGCAAATACCTTAGAAACGAGCATCGATATCGCCCGTTCCAAATTCATAATTCAATCATTTATTCGATCGTATCGACTGAAACTGTACTCGCCGATCCTTCACCCGATATCCGTCATCCGGATAAAACGCCGGCCGTCCCTGAAAAGAACCTATACATATACACATCGTTCGGAGCGAAGCACCGCCGACCCGTCGGATCGCGCGCAGTTGTTCCGGGCGCTGGCGGACAAGTTATTAAAACACCGCTCTAATTGTAACAATTTCCGGGCAGGGGGAGGGGGGGCGATCCGTGTCGGCGTTCCCCTCGCGGAAGCATCGTGTTACACGGCGCGGGCGGATTATACGGCGGGCGCTTGTTACGCGCGCGTGTCCGCCCGCTGATAAGTGTGGATCGCGTGGAATCGGTGTCGGTGAACGGGCCCGGAAATATCGCGTTGCTGATTTCGAATAAAATATTCAAGCGGTGTTTTGCGCCGCGTCACGCGATACCGGCACCGTGTCCCGCGCTCGTTCCAATCGCCGCGAACCGCCCGCCCCCGCGCCCGCGCACCCTGCTGAGCGGGGAACACATCGGGCTCGCATTATCGTCGGCACGGCGAGGTTCCGGCGCCGCGCCGTGCCGGTTCGATCGTCAAAAATGGAACCGGTCGAAATTGCCCGGCCGCGCGGCGCTCGCCGGCACTCCGACGCGCGGCGGGAACGCGCGAGCCACCGTCGGCCCCCGCGCTGATTTCTCTTTTAATTAACATTTCATTCGGCCGCCGCGCAATCGAACGCGCCGCACGCGGTGCTACAAACGCGCCCCACCTCGCCCCGGCCTTCATACCTCACCCTAAATGAAGGATTCTTCGGATTCTTGCGGTCTACGCGCGACACGCCGTCCGCGATCGCCGCGCGTTTCCCTGCCCGTGATTCCACGGGATGAATCACAGTGATACAGCCCGCGCATTCCCGTTGCATTATTCAGTCGGAAAGATTGCGTGCGAAGCCGCGGCTGCCGCTAAAAACTGATCAACCTTTACCGGTTTTTCGACGGCGCCGGCCGTGGGCGATCGTTTATGCAACATGGGAGCGCACTTTGCGAAACCGAGGCGCGATAAAGCCGCCGGCGAACGATCGCATACGATCGTTCGCCGGCACGTTGCAAAGGGGAAACTACAATCTTTAAGATCGTAATGGTTTTCGTTGAGGGAAATCATTTTTTTTAAGCGAGCAGAAGCGAAAAGGGGCAACGGACGTGATCGATCGTGAGTAGCTTCTTTGTCGTGAATGTTGCATTGGAAATGTTATACAGAGGCGAGAAAAAATTGTAACGGCTAGTTTGAGGGCTTGTTGGAAAGAGGAAACTTCAATCTTTAAGATCGTTATGGTTTCATTGCGATAAAAAATTTTGCCGAGTCCGTACAGGCGTTCGAATTTCCATAAAACGTAATCGGTCATAAACCTTGGAGTCTAAAGCATATTAGCAGACCTTGCATTCAAGGAACGATAAAACCGCGAGAAAAAATCGCATAGGGTCGTTTCAGGACTCATTTTTCAGAGGTGAAATCACTCTTTAAGGACGTAGTAGCTTCGTTGCAAAAGAAAATTTTTCTAACTTTGCACAGGCGTTTGCTTAAGACGTAATAGATAATAAACGTCAGGCTCTAGGTGGTACCTGCACCCCTTTCCTTCAAAATACTATAACTCCGCGAGAAAAAATCGTATCGACCAATTCGAGAGCTCATTTTAAAGGGGAAGCTTCATTCTTTAAGACCACGGTAACGCCATTCCAGGAAAAAATTTGTCCAAGTTCCTGCGCATTTTTGAATTTGCATAAATCACAATACGTTACAAGCTTTATCGTATCGGTAACCCTTTCCTTCAAAATACTATAACTCCGCAAGAAAAAATCTTATCGATCAGTTCGTGAGCTCATTTTAAAGGGGAAGCTTCATGCTTTCAAACAGTAATGCTTCCCCACGCGAAAAAAAATGTACCCGCATCCTTAGAGAGCTTCGTATTCACCAGACACCGTGTAAGAAGAAATTAAACTGCGACAGCATAGATCGCCGATCGTGTACAGTGATTTCCAGACGGCCGCATTAAAATCTCGGGTAACATGACCCACATGGAACGCGGGGCTGGGCACAATGAAAAGTAAACGGACGGAAGCGCGCGGATGAGCCGTGTCGAGGGCGCACTGACGCAGAAGAACGACCGGCGAAGTATGTTAAGTGATGCTCTCGACAGGTGTGGATAACGGCCGGCGGGGCCTCGCGCATTCACGGACCGTAACCGCGAAACTACAATTGATGCGCGACTCTCGGCGGCAAGTTCACCGTGGAACAGGCCAGGTAGCGAAAACAGAGAAAGAGAGAAAGAGAGAGAGAGAGAGAGATAGGCGGAGCGAGAGATAAATAGAGATTCCCGGCCGCGCCTATTGCGGACGCTCTCTTCCCGCGGAGCGTAAATAAAGTCTGTTTCTGCTCCCGCGGAAATATGTATACGCTCGAGAAAGGAATAGCGGGCAACGCGAAATTCAACGGGGAAATACGGAAACCCGAGCCAGCCGGCTTGCGAGCTAACAAGCACCGCGGCGATTCGCGAGATTTCGTCTATTTTTCCTCCTATTTTTCCAAACAAAAGATCGCGCGGACAAAACTGTTGTGGTTTTCAGCTACCTGACTCCGATGTCTAAGCTTTCGCTCGTTCCGCCCGAAATCGACGTCTACCGGGATCTCCGCGACTATAATTCTTCGGATATCGGCGAGATTGTTCGGCAAATTTATCGCCGGGACGCTGATAGTGACGGCGGAACGATGCTAAAACAGCCGTGGCTGCTATGACGCCCGGAGAGATATTTCTCCTTTTCGCGAAGATAATTTTGACGGGGTATTTTCTACCGTAGCTTGGGCGAATATTTATTAATAAGATCAAGAAGTAATCTGTAATGACGTTAATATTTCTTATTTATGGCAATATGTAATTTATGGTAATATTTTATTACTTATAACGACGATGATACGTAATGTATAGTGACGTTATATAATATATGTATAATGACGTTATATAACTACTAATAATCCTCAAAAATTCTACAAAAATACCAAAAAGAAGATTTAACGAAGACCAAAGGACTGCGACCACGGTATTCGGCATGTGGCTCGAAATCAGCATGCAACCCCCACTTAGAATCATCCCCGTCGACTGCGACGGAAGTTCAAAAATTCAAAAGAATAAAGGCATAAACTGGAGGAGGAGGAGGAGGAAGTGAAGTGGGAGGTGGGGAGGATGCGGTACAAGGGAGGACAGGGTCGAGACGCGCAACAGCGAAAGAATACGAAACATTCGATTATGAAAGTTTCATGGGGCGGACGTGACAGGACGATGGGGTGGTCGGGGGTGGCAGCGAGGGGGAGGAAGGTGGAAGCGTCCTCTTTACACGCTGATACGTCAGTCAGACGTTTTCCGGGGGGGTAGCAGCGTGCAGCCTCCGGTTGCGCGGCGATGCCGGAACTCCGTCCGGCCCCGGGAGGGTGTTTTAATTAACCCCCGAGCAAATATTTATTTGTTTACCGAGGTTAGAAGCCAGAACGTGGGCTAACACGACAAGCTACAAAAGTTACAAGCGCGGGGAGGGAGAAGCGGATGCCGTCGTCAAAGCGTGCCGAAGAGGGGGGGGGGGGGGGGGGGGGAGGGGGGGGGGGGGCGGGAAAGGGTGGGGGCGCAAGGGGGGGGGGGGGGGGGGGGGGGGGAGTGCGGAAAAACGAAGAGCCCGCGATAATCCTTCGCCGCCGTTCAATTATTCCGGACGACAGTTTAATTAATAGACATTCGGGGACGCGTGTCCGCCGAGTTCCATCGAGTTTATGAGTCCGTCGCGCCGTGCCGGAAGGAGGGGCGAGCGCGGGGAGAGGGACGGGTTAGAGGGTGGGGGTTGGTTAAGCGACCGAGCAAGGGCTCCCGCTCAACTATCGGCAAATCGCTCGTTGACTTAGCCCCCTTTGACCGGTAAACCGATTACTCGACAAAACACCGAGTATTTAACTTGGCCCTGCCGACCTCCCCCCCTCCCTCCGGCAATTAGAGTGGAAACGTATCAAATTTGTGCGCGGTTAATCGAATAGCGAGGACGCGTTAACTAGCGGAATCGTCGGAACGAGATTGGCCGGATCTAGCCATTTTTCGGCTTGCGAACGCGATGCTATTGTTGTTATTTATTAATTGAGCGGTTGAAATAGCACTTGGATTACAGGATGTGATACGTAAAGGGTTGTCGGTTGGCTATTCGTAGTGTGGGAGGAACAAAAAAAATCTATTTTATTGCTGAAGAGTTTATATATCCGATAATTTTGTTAAGTCGATTTTACTGTACTATAATAAAATTAACAGCGCGTTGTTATGTAGCGTTGTTAGAAAATTAGTTCTATTCCTCTGTGAGAAAATGGAAGACGACGTTTTAATATTTCTGATACTTTTTTAGACTTAAATTTTGTTAGTTATAGCTTTTGTTAGCAAGCTCTACTCAGCAAGCTCTTGTCAGCAATATCTAAACTTAATTTATAATTTTGTTCAATATCTAAATTTAAGAAGTCGCAAATGTATAATAAATATAGTTCCTTTTCCTTCTAGAAAACTATTAAAATTAACCCTTATATTATGTAACAACTATGTATATAACTAAATACAACCGCGAAGGGTTAAGGAAGCTCTAATCGCTGTAATTATAAAAGAAATACGAGGGGTTGTACGCAGCCTATAGTAACGCGAGTAGTACGAGATGTTCCTGTTCAGACGCAAGGCGATCGAACGAATCGGGGCGATCAATTGGCCGGAGAATATTTTAAGCAGAGGCATCGGGCAATTGGCCGGACAGCCGTGGAAACAAACAGCCTTCTCTCTCTCCCGATGGCAATACCATTAGATCCGGATAATTTCGCGACCGGACGACGACGGCCCGGAACGGTTAACGACGTAGCTAACAGTTGTTCGATAGTCTCCTGGACGGAATCAATTTTTTATTTTTAAGTACGTCCTTCCCGGAAGGGGCCGTGTCTTCCAGTCAGGATAAATGGATCCGACGACGTGAAAAATCTACGGGCGCAGAACGGAACGAGCCTGGCGAGGAAATAGGGCGAAAAGGAGAGAGAGGAAGGGAGAGAGGAATAGACAGAGAGAAAGAGAGAAGAGCACAGAGAGAAACATGCTTAGGTAACGCAAATATTTGGTCCTGTTACTTCGGTAATCCCGGGGGGACGGACGGATCGGTATCGATCGGTCCTCGAGCAACGTTTTAAAACCTGGCCCGTCCCGTCGCCGGTTGTTTCGCCGGGGCAGCGGCCCCGAAATTTGCAACTCGATTGCATACCGTCTTTTATTCATCAGCGACGAGCGCCTGCATTTTCGAAAAACCGTCGACAGGGTGGGGGACGTCCCCCGTTCCCGCGAGCAGAATTTTTTAAAATAAATTATAAACGCGATGGAGAATCTGCGATGAAAATGTTCGCGGGATCATCGTCGGTTCTGCCCCGGCACACTTTGCAGTCGGAATGCCGGGAAATCGTGAGGAAAAATCGTATGTGGAAATTTTGGGAACGGGTTTTAAAGGGAAGAGTGGAATTTTTGCGATGGAAGTTGTCTCGTTTGAATAAAAAATGTTGAAGAGGCGTAGAGGCGATATGCATGATACATGATGATTGACTGCAAGCTTTCGGTTGTTTCTACATTATGTCTGCATTTGATGAATTAAAACAGAGACAAGTACGCGAGAAAAAATCGTATCGTCAAGTTTGAGATCTCATTTTAAAGGGTAAGCTTCACCCTTTAAGACCACTGTATCGCCATTCCATACAAAAATTTTTCCAACTCTCTACAGCTGTTTAAATTTGCATAAATCATAACCGGTCAAAAACATTAAATTCTGCAGACTTTGCGTTAAAACTGCAATAAAACCACGAGAAAAAATCGTACGAAGTATTTTAATATCTCGTTCTAAACTTAAAGCTTCATTTTCAACGTCTGTAACAATAATTTCACCTATAACGAAGCAACAAATGCAAGAACCGTTCGATAAGATCCGACATCCGTGCACCGAAATTCGTCGCGCTAATTTAGAATCATCTGCTCATCTCAGCTCGATTAATCCTTCACGGCGACGGTAATGGGGTCCCATAGAAATCCGTGCGACTGCCGTAAGCCACGGAATCTCCACCGGGATCCCGAATCGAACGCCACGGATTTCATTTTCGCCGAACAAAAAGGCGGCCGCCGGGGCCGGCGTTTCCCAAGCCGGACCAGGGGTCGCTTGCGATTTTTGCGCGCGACCCAGCTGCGTCCTGTCACGGTGGATCATGTCGGATAATATTGGATTATCCTAAACGGCTATATTGCCGGGCCTGAAATCCTTGCCAAGGCCACCTTCAACGGACCGGCTGAAATAGTTCGAAGTGCCGGGCCACCGGGTCCCGCCGTCCACCCCCCGACCGCTTGCCAGCGCTTTAAATACTGTGTGCACAGAAAACCGGAGGAAAAAACAATATAACACGGGGGATAACAATGCCGGATAAACTGGCGATCTATGCAAACACTGATATATCGTTCCCTTCTTTTTCGAACGACGCGGAAATTATTTTGAAAGCTGTCGCGTGCGATTCGCCTACCTTTTATTCGCAAAGAAACTTAACCCTTTGCGTTGGTATATCTTCTCTCAGCCATTGAATCTATTCATTTATTTTATTTTATTTTTACATCAAATTAAGATATATTATTGTGTTACATATATCTAAATATTAGGAAAAAAACTATTAAATTCTGGTTTTTCCACTTAATAGTTAATACATATTATGTATGCAAGATTATTTAATCAAGTTCATTCCGAGCAGCATAAAGTCTCTGTATAAACTTAACGCGACCGCAAAGGGTTAGTGCAGTTCTATTGGTCTCTCTATTGTCCCGACTGGTAATGTTGTTTCGTTCTGCTATTACTATAGTATGCAACAACCCTTAATTCTCCTCTTAGCGGCGTTATCATCATTGTTATTCTTATTGTTATAGGGTAGGGTAGATTACCATAGTTGTGACTGTTGCATCAACCTACGTTGATTCCATGAAAGAGAAAACGCTTAATTGGTTTTTAATTTATTTACTTAATAAATTAGAATAAGATTTGATCTGTTCTAGAGAAAAATATCTAGTTTATTCAAATATATATATTTTATTAAGTAGAAAAGGTATTAGCTTATATTTACTATTTCTTTTTTAATAAAATGGTCAGTCATTGTATTTAGATCATCGACTGCCCTATAATTAACTTCATATTTATTAAATGAATTTGGACAAAATTTTTCCATTCTTTTATATTGTTTATTTTCGAACAATGAAATTGAATATATCTCATTCGACAGATATAAAATTAATTATGCCTGAAGAAGCTCATCAAAAGCGCAGATAGATAAATAAATTAAATCAAATTAAATCGAAATAAATTAAATTAAGTCAAAGTAAATCAAAGTAAATCAAAGTAAATCAAATATTATAAAACGAATAGTTAAACGACAATGTAAATCCACTACCAAGAAATAAAAGAGAGATATCGAGAAGATGAGACAGTATCGAATAAGTAAGGTGTACCAGACCGACGGTGGTCGATCGCGGGCGGTCGTTATACGGCGACCTTCATCCCGCCGTTAAAAACGGGTCGGAGGACGCGGCGTCGCATTAACCGACCGTTAAAAGTTAACTGCATCCTCGGCCGGCACCGGGGGCGGATGAAATAAGACCTAGCGTACGAACTCGGACGCGCGGAGTTCGCCGAGCTCTCTCTCTCTCGCCGTGCACACGGGGGTGGCGCGATCGATCGTCATAAAATGTGGAAATGTCGCGCGTACGTCGGCCCCAGACGCGGGAATGTGATTCACGACCCGACGGAAGTCCGCAGTTCACTGAAAATCAGTGAATACTTTTTCCCCGATAAACTACTGTTAACGCGATCGAGCCACCCTCGACGCTCCCATCCCCCCCCCCCCCCCCCCCCTCCCGCCCGCCCCCCCCCGCCACCGGTAAAACGCCGGACGTCCCTGAAAAACTCCGCCGCGATTTTTCTGTTTGATTAACTCCTTTGCACCGTGATATCCTCGAACCCCCTTCTTCCCCTAGCACCGATCCACCCCCGCCCCCTCCTTCTGTGTTTTATATTCAACCGGCCGGAGCCTCTATTTTATTGGAAGTTTTAACGAAACCCGACGTTTCGCCGTGCTCTTTAAAGCTGTTTTACGCCCTCCGGCCTGTCTTCGCGATTTATTCCGCAGCCCGATTCCCTAAGTATCCTAACGGTACGTGCGGAAGTTTGCGCGGGTGTGACCCGTGCTACAGGGACGTTCGAGACGATTTTATATGGTGTAATCGCGCACGGGTGTCGAAGGGCGTTCTTCTCGATACCGGTGGATTTATTCGTCGAGAGGTGTCCAGGTCCGTTCGCCGATTTATTGACGAACGTGTGGACGGTGTTTCTGCTGCGAAGTCGCGCACCTTTTTCCCGATCGTTTCGATATAAATTTCATAAATAATTTTTGGATGATCCTTTTTTCTTTTCTGCTGGACGGCAGCGATACGAGCGATTCTTGTGACTGGTTTAATACGTTCGCTGTCTGCGTCATGTGTGCACGACGATCACGATTTTATATTTTATATCAAGAACGTAGAATTGTGAATATTGTTATTTTAGGTTGCAACACATAGATCGATGGTTGAACGATTTATTAATTTTTATTTAGTTGGAGAATTCGACTTCTCTCTCCCTTTTTTGGCTTCTCTTTTTTAGCTTCTCTTTTCTCCTATTTTATAAGAGTATATTGGTGATATTAACCACCCTCGCCGAAAAAAAATGTATACATTGGAAAGGGTGCTGTGTATTCAACAAGACAATTATAACAAAACTAACTACAACGTAGTGATATTAACCACCCCCGTCGAAAGAAAATTCGTACGTTGAAAAGGGGTAGTTCGCCTATTGTTCCGCGATGGTCTCCGCTTTCAGCGAACATTCCACGGAACGTAAAAGAATGTACAAATGATTTTCCGTCCCTTTTAGAGCAGCCTTTACAGCGTCGCAAAGGGATCTTCTATCCGGCCGAACGGGGGTAGTTTAAAAATCATTGTAACGTCGCGCGGCAATGGCCGTTGCTCTCCGAGGGTCGCGCCGGCATCGTCCGCGGTCCGGGGTAGAGAACGTTAATATTGTGCTTCCGGCGAGAGTTAAAAAGACGAGGGACCCTTCTGTCGCATGCCGACACGAGCCCGAACGGAATGAGCTGGAACGCCAGGAACTCGGGGGTGGGGGGTGCACGCGGCCGAAATCGTTTTCGCATTACAGCGGGGGAAATGCATGGAACTTGCCGCAACCGGGAATCGTCGTTGCTTTTACAGCGGGGCGCACTTCAACCGCGCCGTAAAGCGAGAGTTTAACCAGCATTGTTGCTGTGCTCGGTGTCTGCCTTTAACGAGCCGGTATTTACCCGTCGCAACGCCCCGGTGCTTCATCGACGAAAAATCGCGGGGACCGTGAATTCTTCTCGAGACAAACGCGCGAGGAACACGCGACCGTCTGGCGAATACGTGTGAACGGTGCAACGTACTTTAAACCAAATACGAGTGACTTAAAATCACAATGGCGTGAGTCGCATTCTTCTCATTGGAAAAAGTACTGACCGAATTTACTGTTAAAATAATTCAGAGTTAGCTTAATTCCCTTCGTTTATCTTTTCAATATTTCACCGTTTATAGAGTACATTTTCAGATATAATTAATCATTCCCTCGGTTATAGTTGCCTTCAGCGGACGAAAATTGGTATACTTTTCATGGCGCGTTATCGAGAGAACGCCGAAAATGGAAGTTTCAATGCGCGGTACTCATCGGTCCAAAAGTTATACGTACCGAAAGTCATGCGAATTTCCAGCGGATTTTATGCTTAAGCTCAGAGCGAATTGATTCGTCGCCGGCGACGTTAAACATACTTCGGTTCGAATAAAATTCGATCGATCCGAGGTAAATAACAAATTCGATCGAAACTACGGCGTCGCGCGGCCCGCAATTAACAGTCGAATCATCCCCTGTTAAAGACGAGAGGAGGCGCGTTCGAATTCCGCACGAATAAATCCGCCGGGCGAACTACACGGTGCTTCCGACGCGCTCTAACCGTTCCCATTGTGCCGGACTGCCTCTCCGATAATCCTAAAGAACAGCATTATGTCCGCGGAGAAGCGGCGAGATACCGTTTCGTTCGGGCCCTATTTCTCGTTAGCGTTAAATCGCGCGCGCGGGCTCGGATGTCAGAGGACCGAGGCGCGGGGCGATAATCGATCGCGGCTCCGCCAACGCTCTCCCTGCTAGGTCCTGGCCGACAACGGCGAAGGGCAGAGGGTGTACAGGGAAGGGGACGTCAAAGCGCCCGGTTAAAAGTTTTATTCGCGGCCTTTGACACTCGCGAATCTCTATTTTCGCCGCGATCTCTCTCCGCTCCGCTTCGCGAATGAGCCACCGATGAGAACGGCGGCGCTCTTTAACGCGGTTATTGTTTCCCCGGCCGCATTTTCGCCCGGCAATTAATTTCCTTCGCGGGGGTCGGCCCCACCGTCAGCTTTGAGAACTGAAATTAACCGGCGGACAAAAGGGCGCGCATAATTAGAGTACTAGTTTCACTCGCGTGCTCGTCCCGCCAGAATGGAGTGCCTCGGCCCTTTTCCCTCGCGCTCTAACCGGCTCTGCTCCATATATATGTATATATGTATATATCCCGACATATTTTCCACGGCTTTTAAACTCGACACCGTTCCCGCGATTTTTCCGACGGAGCGAAATCATGGTTTTTCTCGTATTGGATTTTACCAAATCTGTGTCAGTTCATGAATGTTCGTCAAGTTTGATTATAATGAAATTAATAGAATTTTGCGAACATTTTTATACGGAGATTTATTTCTGTAATGTACTGATAGCGAGACGTTTTATATTCTTTCCTGAACTGTCCAGGGGTGCGTATTAAATCAGAGGGGAACCGTTCGCGTGAAATGCGCCGGGCAGCGGCAATTCGCGTGCGGCGACCGGTTGCGAAACGCTTTTTACCGGTTGCGTCGCCGCGGTAAACATTGAAAAGCGAGCTATTTTTCGCGCGACTCGCCAGAGAAGCGGGCGCGGCTACACATTTCATCGGCAATTTCCGCGGAACCGACAAGATAACCAAGAGACCTTGTTTGCCAGTTTATCTTCCGGTCCCATTGACGTCGTCGGCAAACAAACGTCAAATTGAGTTCTTCGGTAGCCATTGTCGCCGGGGAACCCCAAGAATTCAAGGATGCGCCATCGGGAACCGCCTCTCTCTCTTTCCCCCTCTCTTTTTCTCTTTTTCTCTCTTTCTGTTACTTCTCATCTGGAATTCCCGGCGCGACGATAGATAAGCGTTAATTAATCAGAAGAAAAAGTACGCGTCGGACGGGAGGGGACGGGGAGGAGACGAGCCAGTAGGTGCCTTTTTCCATTCTGCCGGCGAGGATCGGTCGGTGTCGATAAAAAGTTCGGCTGCCGGCGGACCGTGAAAAAAGGGGAATCGCCCCCGGAGTTTCTTAGACAGTTCATTACGGGGAACAGAAGGTCGGTATCCATTCCGGTGTCAGACGGTACCCATCGGAATGTAAAAATAATGAGGAAGCAGCCCCTAAACGGCCGCGGTATCGATGCGCCGGATCATTGCTCCAGATAATTTCTACTCGTTACAATTGCTCTGGAACCAAACAGAAACGTCGCAAAATAGTTCGCGTTGTACGGTGATGCGGTTTTTACTTCTTTTCTTTTTAGAATACCAAGTTTCGCTTGCTATCCTTTCATTTACGTTTACGCGTCCAGTGCAATTGTAATAAGAATTCTGCCATCTCTATCCGACTATTATAAACCAGTAAATGCTATGAGAAAGATCCACGAAAGCTCCACGGGAACTTCCTTAAAAAATTAATTTCATTCGCGAGCTATAGGAAATAAAATACAGCTAAATGCGTAGAATGCGTCGAAATGCAGGACGCCGGTACCCGCAGCGAAATTTGGCTTAGTCAATGAATTTCCGAATCGTTTCGCATCGCGGACAATTAAATTTGGCTCGGCGCGTCTTCGCATTGCGGCGAAGAGCGTTGAATAAAATCCGTCAGCCCGTGTAGGAAGCGTTCCGCGACGGTGCCGGAATTTCGATGATACAGGGCGACGAGGAGAGAGTGAGAGAGAAGGACACTGACAAGCGCACCCTTTGGCAGCGAGCGCAAGAATATCGTGCCAATTATCCCGTAGCCGTTTGGTAGGGAGACACGCGTGGCGCGGCGGAAATTTCTGGCACGCGGTTTACCTTTCGAAGATTAGCCAGCTTTCGGGCGGCGCTCGGTCCCTCGGTGCGCCCGTGTACGACTGCGAGAGCCCGCAATTGCGCCATAGGCTGCTGATGAAATAGGGCGACGGGAGTGGATGTGGGTGACAACTGCGCTGTTCGTGGTTTGATGAAGCATCAGCGTTCATCTACGCTCGTTACGCCGCTTCTACCACTGTTACCTTTGCCCCCCACCGCCCGTCACCGTTTACACGATACGCTCTCAAACGTTTACATAATGTTACGCGCCGTTCCGACACCGTAAAAAGATCGCGCCGTTGCCGCCTGTCAACAATATTCCAGACGGTTTTACGATAATATACGTTGCGGTCGGACGAGGATGACAGGTGTGTAAATTATTCCTTTCTTCGACGCGAGATAAAATCTTGTGAGAGATGAAGAATTGAAGACTGATAATTTAAATTTTGGCTCTATCGAATATATAGTCAATTAAATAAAAATTATTTGATTAAAACTAATAAAAAATAAAACTTTATTTTCTCTATAATTTCTTGATATATTTATTCGACATTACCTTTTCGAATTAAGCGAATAATTCAAGTAAAGAATTGCTCGATAAAATGCCTTTCTCACGACACACTAGACTTCTCTAATAATTCTTTCAACACATTCACACTCCCTTAAAGCCACCGACAAGTCTTTATTTCATGTAACAAAGAACTTTTCCATTAACACTGTCAAATAAAGAAGCATACAATTTTTCCGCGAACGCGAACAAATCCGCGATTGCCCGGCTCATCGATCCGTGGCTAGGAAATTGGTTCCGCAGACAATTGCGCGGGCATACGGAACGACCTCCGCCCATCTTGGTAGCAGAATAGAGGACGTAGACAAGAACAGCCGGGATAAAAGATCGCGTAGACATCGCGGAGCAATGACGCGGCGTTATGGAGCGGGAAAGGAGGCGCGGAAAAAATTCGACGGAACAAAAAGATGGAAAAGCGAGAGACCGGAAGGAGGCGAACGAAAGAGAGATAGAGATAGAGAGAGAGAGAAGAATGGTGCGCCGACCACGACGAGGGGTTCCGCCGTGGCTGAAGTGGCATTAAGTTGACACACAAAGAGGGACGGAGCTTAACGTCTGATAAAGCTGACGAGCAAACACGCTTTTTGTCCCCGCGTGCACACCCCGGTATAATATGTATGTTAATGTGTCGTGAAATATGTCGGCTGTAATAAACGGCAGCGTGCCGAGCGCAATTGTCGTCGGAGGTCTCGGCCGGAGGGGCGACGACGTCGGCGAAGGTTAAAAATAGAGGAGACGACTCGGCGTCGGGTTCCTCGACGTCCACGACGCCGACCAAGATGCGAGGACGACGCTTTGAAGCGGCCGGGTGAATTTCGCGGTGCGTTTCGCTTTCACATTCTTATCCGCTCGCTGGAAACCTTCGCGGGGAAATGCCACGATCGTTGTGGACCTACATGGTCGATTTTTTAACCTTGGTATGATGACGTACTTCAAATGGTCTTCTAACGCTAGTGATAATGTAATGATGATTGCTAAAT
The DNA here is from genome assembly GCF_028453695.1 of Augochlora pura. Taxonomy (NCBI): domain Eukaryota; kingdom Metazoa; phylum Arthropoda; class Insecta; order Hymenoptera; family Halictidae; genus Augochlora; species Augochlora pura. Next base: position 30,195,707 of record NC_135774.1, on the reverse strand, counting down.
CAATCATTGGAAAATTAAATGCCGTATTAATTGATGGTGACTTGATGTCAGATAGGCTCTATATTGTTAATGGCAGATGCTATTTATATGGAGTGAATTTTTATATCAAGTCACTATTTGATAACAATTGATAATAAGATAAAAATAAAAATTAATGCACTGATAGTTCAATAACAATTTCATAATGACTTCACGTCAAGCTGACTTCATATAACTAGCATTACAGAGTCAACTTGGCTCGACATAACATCAAGTTGGTCCCGTATCAATGATGACGTTTTGTCATCAAAAGGTACTTTCTATCAATATACAGAGCCCCTAATGACAACTTGACATCAAATCATCGCTATTAATACGGAATCAACTTGACGTCGCGTTACCACTAGAAGATTGACCCAGTGATATTAAAACAATGACAACTATTCGTCGGTTGTCCTAGTGACATTAAGACAGGGCTAACCAATTATAGGTTAAATCAATAATACTAAAACAGAGGCGACTATTTAAAGATTAAACCAGTGGTCATCGCTTGAAGATCAAGCTAATAATATTAGCTAAATCTAAAATAATTCTCCTGGCTTATAGCGATTCCACTCTATGTATCTTCGAATATTTCAAAACCACTAAATCATCGACATTAAATTGAAAACCGAAGAAAAAAAGCAACAACCCCTGAACCATTGAGAAAATTGCATCGACGTATCCGCGTGCGCTATATCGCGCGAGCGGAACAGTCGGAGCATATCATTATCCTTCATCGATGGAGCAGCACGCGTTCACCGGGATGGAATAGGGCTACATTAAGCACTAGCACCGTTCTCTATACGATTACCATGGTCTGTTTCGGAATCAACGTGCGGGCTACAGATATATAACTAGCGTTCCCTAGGCTGGGAAACATGCACCGTTGCATACTGCAATTGAATTTGGGAACCTCTACTTTCACGAGTTGATTAGCCGCCCCGAACATTCCTCTTGGCACCCTGTAACGAGATAATAATGTATCTCGGGTGGATTCGGTATGAATCGACTGATAGTTCACTTGTTCTAGCCGCGGCGCGGTTGTGTTCGATGATAAGTGGATCTGAATCTTCCTTGTGCCGCGCACAGCGCTGACTCGATTGTTTCGCATTCTTTTTTATTTATTTTGTATCTCGGTGGTATTGCCTATAGGTCTGATAAAATCTTCTGTTCATTGAATTTTTCTGTATTATACGTTTTTAAGTATATCTATCGTAATTTATTAAGTACGCTACTAGATTTTCTTCTACTTTATTTTGTGTTGTATTTGTCTCTTTCTTCTTATTCCTTCTTCCGTAATAAATGGCTCTTTAACCCAGTGCGTAAATATATAAATAATAATTATTATTTCATTTTACGAGACCTGGTTATATTCCTGAATAATTTTGAAGAGTACGATTTTATTTTCGTCGCGGCCGGTATTTCTTCTTTCGAAGCGGAATCCTCCGGACCATTTTCGCTGGCTCCGTCATTGTCCAAGGGTGGAAGCTACCCCCTAAGCTGACTGCTACTGACACCGGCGGGCGTCAATGTTCGCTCGCGACACCGGGTCACCCCGTAAATAATGAAGCTACCGGTGAAGCTGAACGCCGCGGAGCCAGCGATTTCTCATACTTAAACTGATATTTATGGGGTCCTTTAGAGCATTACAAACGCCGTGGCTGGGGGGGGCGGGCGCGCTGAAAAAAGGAGCACGCGCGAAGATAACTCGAGATTATGAAACGTTAGCCCGCCGTAGGAAATTATTTTCCGCGGGTGTACACGGAAAATATCTCAGAGGAAAAAAGGAGCCGCCGCGGTCTTATTCCAAGAGATTTCGAGTTCCAGAACGGTTCCACCGCTCGGATGCGTTTCCACGCCGTCGCGATTTATCCGTTAAATATTTCCTCCCCGTTACGGACAGTCAGATTTTCGCCGGTCAGCCTCGAATTCGCCGCGGTCGCCGCGGCGGAAACTCGAGAGCAAAAACGGATCGCGATACCTCGGCGTCCCGCAAACGTTTAAAAGCCCCGGCGATCGGAATCCGAATTGAAATGTAAATAGCCGAGAGAGTCGGCGCGAAACAACGCCGCTGCCAGGGATCCGTTCGAATCGCTTCATCGCCGTTCACGCGGCTCTCTGCGAGACGACGGCGGCAACGTTCCCGCGCGACTCGACGCGTAACACGCGCCGGAAATCTGCTCCGTGTCCGAGCGTGTTCCGCGAACGCAATTACGCGCCGGAGCGGATGAAAATTAAATACAAATATTTACAGAGCGACGGAGCCGCGCGGCGACAAAACCGCGTTTTAACGACGGTCTTCGCGACACGCGGCATCGGTCGACTTTTCCTCGATATTTAACGCGCTTCATTTGTTTGTTCAACCGCGTATCCGTGACGGACCGACGATACGGTATCGACTTCCGGCTGGAAATCCTGCCGCGGATAATGGCGTTGTCTATTTCATCGACGATCTGTATTGTTTAAGTTACTAAACTGTGATAATGAAGCTTCTGTAATCTGTTACATGCTTGTTCAACTATTATTGTTATTTGCGAACAAATAATTAATTGATGATAAGCTTGCTAAGAGAGAATGTAATTACATATAGAGAGAAAGCGAGATCTGTAGATTATGTTCGAATATATGGCTAGTAAATGTCATGAGTTTTAGAATAATTTACTGGCGATATCGTTGAATAAATATTCTTGTAATATGTTATGCTAAAAACTGAAAATATCTTGTTAATGGAATATATTTTATTTTCTCTTATGTTTTTTATATTTCGATATATTCCTGAGCAATTTTCTATCCACAGTCTAGTCATCCGTTTAAGAAATAAAAAAATGTCATTAAGTTGTTAAACTATTCCAGTCTCAATCCCACCTAAGAAACTTACGTTCTCATCGCTTTGTTTTCCGCAATCCGCCGCGCTCGGCCTCTTTAACTCGGAGATCGTGGCACTAAGAGAAGCAGCGCGATTTCTTTCCCCGCAACCATAACTCCGCGCGCGCGAAACAGAGCCCCGCAGATGGTTAGAGGCGCGAAAGACGTCCGGCTGGCGGACAGCCGTTCCACGTCGCGATAAAAACCGCCGTCAATGATGAAGTTTGCCTACTAAAGCCCCCGGGCATCGCCGCGGCCATTCCCGTCCCGCGACTCTTGTGCACTCGATGCCGCCGCCGGTTTTATTGGCGAGGTTTTACGTCCGAACGTCGAATCGGACGGAATTCGCGGGACCGCCGTCGCGCCGGCAGACAGTCCCCGTTTGCTCCTTGAACGACAAATATGCGGACGCGGGTATGCGCCGCGACCGGGGGAAAAAAAACGGCGCGCGGCTTTATGGCTCATTGTCGTAAACAAGAGACGTCTGATTTACCGCGGCCGGAATTTCTTGCCGTCCCGGCCGTATTTCAAACGACGCGATTCACGCGCGTTTTATTTACCCTCCCCTTGGTCGCGGCGCGGCCCGAACGAAACATGGAACACGACAAATTCCCTCCACGGACGAGGCGGGGCCCAGATAACGGCGGAGAGAAGAAAAAAAAACACACGCCCCGGTAAAATTGGACGGCGCGACGCGGTTCCAACGTCGCCGCGGGATGGGTTAATGGAACGATTCCGCGGCGTGGTTGACCAATTCGACGGGGGGGAAACAGCCGTTTCGAATAAAGGCGCCGCGGTGCAATTCTTCATCGTTTCGAGGTCTCCTCGAGACAACGGTGACGCCGATCGACCGGATATTCTTGCGGCGTAAAACGCGTCGTGCCGTTGGCCAATTCCGTTTCAGAAGCGATTCGAACGGCACGCAAGAAAGTGGTACGCCGTTGGCCGGCTTCATTGTGACGGCGAAACGATTGTAGGTTTATTCGAGCTGTTCGACTATTAGGGAAGCGGCGCTGGACGCTTTTTGTTGGCCATCAAAGGCAGCCGAGGATGATGGAATCGGCGCTGACTTTTCAGACGGCGGAAACCTTTTGTTCGCGATCGGACAAGACAATGACAGATCGGGAGATTCAACGTTGAACCTAGCGGCATAAATGGTGCGCCACTTAGGGTCTTCTCAATTTTTTTAAAATCCTTATAAAATCAAAATAATATAAAGAAAATTCAATCGTCGTAGAAAAGTACAAAAATTAAATTAAATTGAAATTGTACTAACACTATTTTTTATCCCATCTATTTTTAGAATCCCATAAATTATATAATATTATTACAATTTTGCAAATGGAATCCTTCGTTTTATAGCGGCAAAATAAACTGCGAGGCACGCCGCTTTATCCTAACCTATCCGCCCGCGGAACATGTTTGGACGATGATTCGAGTGCGGAATAAAATTCGCAGTGTCCCCGGATCGACGATCGACGGAGGAAATGAGGTCTGCGACGGAAGAGTAATGCGACGGGAGCCTTCATTCGGTAAAACGCGTCTAAATCAGGATGAATTTGCGAGCCATCGACGGGCAAATTCCCGGGGCAGGAGCGCCGCGGGGGGTGGGTAAAGAATTCGCAGTTTGTTACGGAAATCGGAAGCCCGGCCCGGAAGCCTGATGCCAAGCGGCTTCCAGCTTGCGTTACCATAACAATAAATCCGTGGAGGAGGCGGGGACGGGATCGTGGTACTCTCGATCCCCCGCAAAATGGCGCGTCAGTTTTCTCTGCTTCGGCGGCGCGCGGGGAGGAAATGGTCGCGCGCGCGATTCCTCTCGATCTATCCGAATTTCTCTACCGTCGCGCCAACCCCCCGCGCTAACCGGACTTTATTTCCGGTCGGACGGTGCCCGGCCGGATACGCGTAACCGCCGCGGAACTATGCGACCGAGCAGCAAAACAGCTGGAAGTCGCGTGCGCGGCAAACTAATGGACGACCGGCGCGACAAGAAACAAGAATTCCCGCGGGAGTCGCGTTCCAAGGGCTGCATTCGGAATAACGCGTCCGCCATTACGGCGGCCGTCGACCACGTTTTTTCCGTGGACGTCGCGGAATCCAATTTCCAGCGGAATAACCGGGGGATTACGGGCAGGAAGAGGGAAATCCGTCGAATGAGACAGCTGCTGCGAGCCATGTGTAATTGCGACGCTGTTTGTAACACTATAATATAACAATATTTATTGTATAAATTGATCAATTTTGCTGGCCATTTTTACGATGCAAAAATTATTTCAAGCGTTTATGACATTCAATTGTCGAACGATTCTTTAAACCCTTCAGAGGCATCTTTCAGTACCGTTTATTAAAAATTAATATTTTATTTCGTCCATTTCTTCAAGCGTTTTTAAATAAAGAAAAGAACTTTGCGTACGATACTATTTGATAAAATTATAAGTGATCTATAATAACCAACGAATTAAAATCGTCAACCCTTAATCAAATTACATTCTACACAATCACTTCCCACACAACTATTACAAATACGTTATAATAATTAATCGGATAACAATCATTGATCACACAACTTTTTTCCCAGTTCTGTAAGGGACTCTCGGTAGCTGGTACAAAAAAAATTGCGGAGAATCGGATGGTAGAACGAGTCCGCGGAACGGGTCCAGTTTCTGTTCGGGTCGCGGGAGCATGCGTTTCATTTCCGGGGGCCCGTTATCGGCGGAACGACGGTGGAAATTGCTCGCGTTTTATCACGAGGCGGGGGAGGGGGGCGGTCGGGTCGTCCCCGGTTCGAATAAAGGACGGGTTTTGCGGCCGCGATCAACGGTCATTTCCAGAAAAGCCGCGAGGGAACGAAAGGATGACGGTCGAGAGCCGCGGCCGCGGTCACAGGCGGTCACAGCCGCCCACGGCGGCCCGGCTCAGGTGAGACCGTGCCGGAAAGAGGGGTATGGGGGTAGGAGGGTCGACGGGCACGCGGGACGTGTGACGGTAACGGGCGTTCCGTGACGTTATATAATGGCCCCGCGCCGCTGCAAAACTCCAAAACAAACTCCTTTATTCCGCGAATATAGGCGGCGGTGCGCGCCGCGCGAAACCACAATCCCCGCACATGTATCAAGCTGTCCGCGACCCGCTCTCTAATTTGCATTTCAACGCTTGCCTCTCGTCCATTATTACCAACGGAACAGCTTGGTTGAATTTCACAGACGCATCCACCGTCCCCTCCAACCCTTCCTCCCGCACTTTGACCGCTCCCTCGCTCTCTCTCTCTCTCTCTCGCTCTCTCTCTCTCTCTCTTTTGCTCTCCCTATCTCGCTCCAACTAACCTCGCGCGCAGAACCCTCCCGTAACCCGTCTTTTGATCCGTTCCTACCGTCTCGTGCGTGGAACCGTTGCGGAGAAACTTTATATCTTCCCACCGATGCGGAAATTCACTTGGCCTCCCTGAATACCTGCAGCCGTTTCTTCCCCTCGCGCGAACGCCGACTGTGAATTAGTCGCAGATGGAACACGCGGGGGCTGAGCAATCGTTGTTGAACCACCGTGTCAAATGAAAACGTGGCCGAAACTATATGTCAAGGTAATATATACAGGGTGTATCAAAATTATTGTAACTCTGGGGAATGAGAGATTCCTGTGGTCTGGGAATGAAACTTTCTAACACTTCCCACGACAATTTCCACGCGCGATGCTTACTTGGAGAAATTTTAAATCTCTAAATTATAAATACAAGTACTTGCAACGCTTATTATTTGCAACACTGTTACAGCAATATTTGTCGCGTGAATCACTTCGTCAGCTAGTTTCATGGTGCGGAAATTGCAATAGCATTTGTAGAATGCTCGCCTCTGCGTTTTCTCCTTCTTCCAGGTTTGTAAATCGTAAGCGCGAGCATTTGCTGTAATTTATTACTTTCCACACGGATATCCGTTTCTCCTCTCCGCGCTTGCGAAACGTAGAGGCGCGTATAGGTTTGACATGGTTACATAAAAGAAAAGGGAGAATGCGATTGTTTCATTGACGACACGAGAAAGACGCACACCTGTCCTTCGACGGAGAAAAGCTTGCAGAATAATCGTCGTGGTCCCTTTGTTTTCTCTTTCGTACCGTCGGGAAGATGCCGGGGCCAACCGCGCCATGGGAATCCCGTCCTTCGAGGCGGGTTTAATTTCATTTTTTCACGGCCGTCCAGTCAAGGCAGCCCGTAACACGGCGGGGGCACGGAGTAATAGGGTTAATGCAATTTCGCGGGCGGCGCCGCCAGGGGTTTTGTTGGCTGTCGAGAGAATTACGACGTTGTCGCAGTATCGTTTACAAGTTTCGTCTCCTAATATTTAGACGCGACTTTATCTGGAACTTCGAGACTCGACACTCGCGCCCCTTCTTCCACCACCCTTCCGTTATTTCTATCCATTTATCTTAACACGCTGCGTGCGAAGAAAGTATTAGTATCTTTTTAAAAAAATGTTGCTTAATATTGTTTTGTATTTTAGCTCTTTTCACTCAGAGGCATTATAATTATAAATCTGAAATTATATTTTTAGATACAGTACTTCCATTTTATATCACAAACTGCATTTTATGCTAATAAAATTAAATTTTGTCACTCGTACATTTTAACAATATTTCAGAGCTCAACTTTGTTAATATACAAACTAACTTGGAACTTAGTGTAACAATTTTAATGGGGGCACAGGGTCATTACTCGAGCGGAAAGGGTTATATTACATTTATCTCCAACAAACTTATACGTTCAAAGTAATCGTTACAAGCTCGTTAACAAGATCTCACCGTCAGTTTCGCGAACACGAAAGCATAACAAATTATATTGTTTAACGAGCTATTCTACTTCCCCTTTTTCCCCGTTTGATCTCCCAAGATCAATGCCTCGTCTCTTTGTCCGACGGCTAACCTTGTTCGCCGACAACAAACTCCGGGCAGCTTTTTATCGAGTTAAAGAAGTCACCGGCAACGAACACCGACTCTTCGAACTCGCTAATCGTCGCCATTCAACCTCCATAATTGCCGCGCGGCAAATTAATTGATTTTCAAACCGGTGGCCGAACCGGTCGTGATTAACCGGGATTTAACCTAATTAAAACGCACCGGGAAGAATTGCGTGAAACGTCTTTTCTATTATTTTTCTATTATTCCCACCCCCTGCGAGTTTAATCTTAACAACTAAAATATTTCATTAAATTTAGAAAATTTTAAATATACAATAAATATCAAGTTAATTACGCTTTAAAATATAAAATACACATAGGAACACAGTAAGCCCCCCACACCCCACAGTAACTATAGCTCAACCACCCTCTTCGACCCAATCGCAGCTCCTACCTACTTTTACATCATCGATTAAAAAACTTCTGTCAGCAAAAATGCACTAATTAACAGCTTCCTGCTACTAAACCGTTCGCAGGTTTCTTGGACGAGCCGCACCGTCGCAACCGGAAGCTCGATACGCTTCTTTTGATCCGTCTCTCTGGGATCCGTTGCCGTCGGGGGATTATTGCGTTTGTCCGGCTTCGCGGGCGCAATTTCAGCGGGATTCCCGGGGCGAACGATCGCGTAACCCCCCCGACCGAGAGATAATCCGAAAAAGCGGAAACGGGCCTCGCTTGTTCGGAAGTTCGAGAGATCGCGGTTCCGGTTATGGTGGAGAGAGCCCACCGGATCGGGGACGTAGGGCATTGTCCGTAACGAAGCCCGCTGGGGTAGAGCCGGAGCACCGTCGTGCACGCGCGCGTTCTGGAAATCGTTGCCCGGAACCCCTTGTCTCGGGATATCGGCCCGCCGAAATCGATTTCACGCCCGCCGATGCCCCTGCGCGCAACAAGTGCTCCCACGCTTGGCGAAAAAAGAATCGCGCGTAGGTGCTTGCGAAAACCACCTCGGAAAAGACCGTCTCACTTGTCCGGTCGGATAGACGTTGCCCGACTTTTCCTCTTGGTCCAACAACCCTTAGATCCTCTTACTATTTTATAACCAAGCGCCATCGAGAATTTAGAATAATTGTTTGACCGTCGTGAGAAATTATGCAGAATCAGTGCAGTTTAACTAAAAAAAATACGCACAACCTCCTCACAAAAAACTGTATAGAATAATAACAGATTGTCCAGGAAATTGTCGAACCAGGTAAAGCGAAAAAATCGGTCGAGCACAGAAAGCCGCTGCATAACTCTGCGGTATAATTTGAGCAGCTAGTTGGCGGCGGGGGACGGGCCGGCAATTTGTTGAACACGATAGGCCGGAAGTCCGTCCCCGAACACTCATCAGCGGCGCGCGGCTTGTAGCCTTGTAGGTACACCCAGGGCAAAGGGTGGAGAGGGCCTATCGTCGTAGGCGGAGGGCGGACAAGGGCGCCCCCACCCCGGGGGGGAGTGAGGGGGGTGGAGGCTTGACTTCATGCCGTGGATATCAATCGATGTCACGTAAAGTGTGTGCGCTTGTAAATTAATTGGCCACCTGTGGATGGAGGTGACACGAGCCGCCTACTGATTTCGTCGCCGGTCCCCGAGATCGGATTCTAATCAGATTAGTCGGGCGCCCTTGTAGCCGGAACGCGTGCCGAACAGGGGGTGCACAGGTACCGGGTACAGGAGAGGGGATAAAGGGGGTAAAGAGGGCGAGAGACGGTTAATGCAATTTTTAGAAGCGCGCCGCCGCGCCGCCCGACGACCGATAAAACGAGCTTCCCGGCGGCGATTTGCATTCGGCGAAGCGTCGATGGTAGCTCGTTACGCGGGCTCGCTACGCGTCGCCAGCACCCTATCACGTTTATTTCACAAGCCATCCTCTCCCTGCCCCGCCGTCCCCTCTCTTTCCGCCGATAAAAAGATCGACTCCGATACCACGGAATGGAGACATCGAGGATCAAGGCGGGAAGATTTTGCAACCGGGATATCGCCGGCGTTTATGGGTCGCGGGCGAAATAGCGACGTTTACGAGCCGCAACCGACCCCATAAAGTATTAGAATTCTTACAAGTTTTAGCTCCTTGTTGGTTCTTTCGCGAATCCGTTGTCTCTCCGTCGACGACGATCGATCCAATCTATGAAATTATTTGCTGCCGCGACGGCAGACGATGGCACATAATTTAATTTGATTTAAATTTAATTTTAGTTATTCAATTTAATTTAATGCTAATTTAATTTTAATTAATGGCGAGTACGAGTGTGTAATAAAAATAATAGGAACGATAGCGATTGTAATAACAGTGACGGTAATAAATAGACTGCGAATTTTATTCATTAGCGACAAAAATTTGGTGACCGAAATGTAAAAGATATCAAAATAGAAATTTAATGATTTCGTTGCGCTACTTCTAATTTAGCAAAATTATTAACACACACAATTCATTTTTATTACTTTTTATCTATTTCTCTATTCTATTAAGAATTATTGCGTAAAATATTAACAACAGAACGTTTCCACGAAGTAAAGAAATTACGAAAGCAGTCGACGAAACGACAGTAACGATTAACATGAACGACTGTAATCGGTTTAAACAGTCGCAACGGCCACGCAGCGACGCAACTCGGATTCTTCGCCGTTCAAAGCGATACATGCTAATCGTTTTCGGTGCCGGGTTGTCCCACTGTCAAACAGCCGGCAGCAATTTGCGGCCCCGGGAAACCGCGCGGAAAGACGCCGAAATAAAACATCCTCGTTACCGGAGGATTAGTCCTCATTACCGCGGTTCTTTATACATTATAGAACCGTCTGAAAAGCGAACGGGGTACAGTATCCTTATCGCCGCGGATCCAACAGCTGAAAGACACGTACCTCGTAAAAATATCTCTTCTACGGCGGCCGCGACTTCGCGCGGAGATGCTCTCATTACTACTATCCGGACAGAGAGAGAGAGAGAGAGAGAGAGCCCGCGCCGAATTCAACGTAGTAAGATATCCGCCCGGGTTTATCAATGGGCTGAATAGAAAATTTCGTGGACCGGATCATTTAAAAATCCGCGCTCCATCGGGGGAGGATCCCTTTCAAAACACTGTAACGGTGTCCGATCTTATCCGGCCGGCCGGGGTAGGAGCACACTTTCAATTTCCTCGAAAATGGAGGAAAACGAAGAACGAGAAAAAGAGACGGCTTAGACGGCAATGAAGAGTATAAGGGATGATGAGTGAGAGAAGAGAAGGAGATAGAAAAAAGAGAGAGGAGAAGAGAAAGATATAAAGAGAGTAAGAGAAAGATGTAAAGGGAGTAAGAGGGAGAAATATAAAGAGTGATAGAGAAGGAAATGTAGAGGAAGTGAGAGGGTGGGGGCAGGTTTCGGGCAGCAGAATAGGGGCCTGGACAAGCGAGAACCGACAGAGGCCAGTAACGAGCTAAGGAGAGAAAAAAAGCTTGCCGGATCCGCATCAGCAGTCTCCGACCGGGGTCTTTTTCACCTGGCCGTTCGTTATCAATCACAAAAGGTCCCATAGAAACCGGGGGGGGAGAGAGAGTCCGGCGGAACCGAATGAATGCGTTACCCTCTATCGCGGGCGGAATCTCGCGGGTAGCGTCCCCATTCAGCAGCCGGCTGCCATATAAACCACCCCCGCGGAGCCCAGGCCCATCAGCGATATCCAAAGTTTCGATGCGGCACGACCGAGTACATCGGATAATTTTGCCGAACGCGAACGCATCCCTCCCCGGCCGTCGCCGTCCCCCGGCGTCCTCCTTTTCTCCTCTGTCCATCGGAGGTGCAATATCGGGTGGTGGTGATGGAGGCCGGGGTGCCGTAGGAAAACGTTTGCCTCTCGCGCGTTTACACCTAGCACAGCAAGCTAGACTGTTCATTTAATGCATGCACGCGCGCGCGCCGCGCCGGTGGGAGTCTGCACTCGAATGTATCCCGCTAATGGTCCGCATCGTGGACACTGCCAGTCGTCCCATTGTGATTCCCTATCCCCCTCCTCCGTTACACACCACCACTCTTTCCATCTTCCTACACCCGACTCTCCCTTCGTCGACCGCGTTCTTCCCCTCGGCGCTCGCCCGACGGTTCTCCGCGCCGACAACGGTCCAAGACAAACCGTGAATACGGCTTTGACGAGCGATGCCCCGCCGACCCGACAAAAGCCACCGCCGCTCCCCACAGGCGACAAGGCTTGCGGATACGTCTTATGTCCTCTGTTTGACCAGGCTCTCTCGCCCCCGGATCAAGCCTGCCCCGGCTACGTGATGAGAACGAGGGTGTTCGAGGATGCCGGGGGATGATGATGCTCTCTTTGATTATGACCGCCGCAGGATCTCGAAGCTTTTGCCGGCGGGATAACTGTTTGGGCGACTCACCCGCCTTGCCTGGCTACTCGATAATGCACTGCAGTCGACCCTCCGATAACCTGGTTCGGTATCATGGAACGCGGAAATTATAAGAAGTCGAGGATGAGTGTCTTTGCGGGGGTAGTTTGTCAACGCGTTCACTGGCAGCACTAGTTATATTTATTATAGTATTTATTATTATATCGTTATGATATATTATATTTATTCATTTAATAGCATATTAAATTTATTTATTCAACAGCATATTATATTTATTCCTTTAATAGTATATTATACTTGTTTATTTAATAGCATATTAAATTTATTTATTCAACAGTATACTATATTTATTACTACATCATTAAATATCATGATATCTGTTGCAATTTTAAAGAATCACATTCCTCTCATATTCTACCCATCGTAATAATTAGTTCTTCTAAAAGATAATCTTCAACATTTATATTCACGAAATTAAATAATTTTTCCAAATTAAATCATTCGCCATCGAGTCGGATGGATAAAGACATTGTCAATCCAAAAAAAAAAAAAGGAAAAAGAGTCATAGCAATGTCCGGCGGTACGGCAGTCCCGCTGACGATTATCCCGCAAACAACTCGACCGTTGACAAACACGGCCGGTTCTTTATCTCAGTGGCGGGCGCCCCCGCGTTCCCGGCCATTTCTACCGCGAAAATTTGCAAGGCGAACTGCAGGAAAAAAAGGCCGGGCTTGTAACTTTTTTCTGCAGACAACGCTAATTGGGTAGCTTGGCCAGTGGCGCGGAGAAGGGGTCGCGCAACTCGTCCTGCATACGAAGTGGCCCGAGATTAACCGGCCGGTGGTAGTAATTTAGGCAGCATCCAGTTTTCCAGAAATCAGGATAGCCTGATTTAGGAAAACCCTCTCTCTCTCTCCCTCTCTCTCTATCTCTTCGCCTGCTGGAAACGAGGGGATAACGGCCCGGGGGTGAAGGCCGGGGTGTACGGTCCGCGTGAAACCGGTCCACGGGCGCTTTGACCGTAGCCAGCGAATTTTTCAGCTCGATTCGACCGGGATGAAAAACCCTTTTAAATTTACGCTTCATTCCCCGTTTGACGGAGCAAAGGGACTCCGCATCATCCGCTCATCACGCGGAATCTTCCCGGGGATATACTCCGGCGTTAATTAGTAGAGCGATTCGGCGTTCGGTCGCTGAATGGGCAGGTGCCGGTGCGTACCTCGTCCAGGTATTAATGACCTCCGATCGCTTGTTTCGGTTCGCCTGTTAGTTACGCAAGCCCTTCTATCATCCTAACGCGTCTGTTCCGCAGTCTCCTTATTTTATAGCACGCGGAACAATTTTCTGAATAGTAATCCCTTGACAGAAGCGACTTTGGGATGATATAACCCTTTACCCTTCGTTGTTCTCTTAAAGGAGATATCGTAATCCTAAAAGGGCACTTGGATGTCCTATTTAAGGGAACATTAAAGTTTATTAGTGATTAGGGGGTATTAATTGACTGCAGCACAACTTTTTTAGAATTGCATTTTTCTTTGAAATTTTCTTTTTAGTTGAGAAATGCTAACCCTTTTATTACGGCAGTTCGTTCTGCTAGAATAACGCCATGAAATCGGTCAATTATAATATTATATTATATAATAATTATCTTGTATTGTATCGCATTCTATTGTATTCTGTTCTACTGTATTCTACTATATTATGTATATTAATATTCATATAGTATTATATGCCGACTAGAAAATTCTATTGTTCGTTCTGACAGTAAAACACCTAACACTAGACGTCAAGCCACTTATTAATAATAACTACTTATAAATAATAAAATAATATAGTGATAATAATCCAATTTTCACAAATCATCCTGCAACACTTACATTGTTAAGTGTTTCAAAGCTCATCACACTCTACAAAATTATAAGAAATAAAAAATAAAATCCGCTTACCAACAATCATTTCCCGGTTCGATTTCCACCGAAAATTCCAGCGCGCAGGTTCCCCCGGAGGCGAGACAAATTATCCCGAAAGCCGCGAAGAGCGCCGCCCCCTATTTTCTCAAAGAGAAGACCCGGATCATCCTCTTATTCAGATTAGCTTCCCTTTCGCCACCGCCCGTGGAGCGTAGCCGCGGCAAGGAATCGTTGGTTAAAAATCGTAGGAATCGGGAAAAGTCTCTCTCTCTCTCTCTCTCTCTCTCTCTCGGCGAAACAGTTCGCGAGCCGGTTGAAGACACCGAAGTGGCTGTTTCGTCGCAGTAACTTTCCGAACGATGGGGATTGTGTGCGCGCCGCCTCTGGAACACCCAAGGAGAACGAGAGAGAAAGAGAATAGAGAGAGAGAGAGAGGGAGAAAAGGAGAAAAAGAGGGAGAGAAATAGAAAAAGGAAAAAGAGAGAAAACGAGAAGGAAAGAAAGAGAAAGAAATAGAGAAAGAAATGGAGAAAGAGGGAAGGAGAGAGAGAGAGAAAGGGGTGAGTCGAGTATAAGAGGGGTTGTTGCGCGACTTCATTCGTCTCGCATACGTAAGTTCGCCCCGGTGATTTATAGCGGGCATTGCAAACCGGCGCGCCGCGTAGAGGAGATAAGACTCGGGGCGAAGCATCGAACGAAGAAAGGGGAAACGTCTGAGGAGCGTGTAGCCACCGGGTACCGGATTACCCGGTTTATTTACCCGGGATGTTTGTTGCGAGAAACTTGAAACCTGTTTGACGATCGACGAGAACTTTTCGAGCTCGCCGATCTAGGACACCGCCGGAGTGTACGCTTCCCGGCAGATTGCCGTGCTCCGGGGAACCCCGAAAAATTGCCTAACAACCGCCCCCCTCCCGTGACTTACGCCGGCGGACACGGATCGATATCGGCATAAAATAAAACCTTCTCCATCCGAAAGGGACCAACTTGCTGTGACTGACCCGACGGGAGAATCAACTATCTCGTGGATTAGTTTAGGCGGTGTCCTTAACCCTTTTAGTACTGAACAACGATATGTCGTCGTTGGCTATGGTCGATCAAATATTGCTTTCTTAATGTTTTTACTAAATAACAATTTTAATGATTATTTCTCTTTTCCGTTTGGATTTGGTAATTATTAGTTTTATAAAATTTTGCAATTTCTTTTCGAAAGTTTATCAAATTAATTTTTTGTTGTTAAATAATTTTTAATTGATTTTGGTAGTAATAATATA
This sequence comes from Augochlora pura, assembly GCF_028453695.1. Taxonomy (NCBI): domain Eukaryota; kingdom Metazoa; phylum Arthropoda; class Insecta; order Hymenoptera; family Halictidae; genus Augochlora; species Augochlora pura. The sequence continues at coordinate 30,180,374 of NC_135774.1, read as the reverse complement.
ATAAATAATACAATATACATACACATAACTGCTCTGACCACTTAGAAAACAGGACCACCTGAAAATGAGACCTTATGGAACACTTTAAACACTTTGAAATCGCACTAATCGTCCTCAGCCACGAATCGTATATCTAAAAGGACTCTGTAAAATAATAGCCGGCAGCTAAATCGCCCGAACTCGCGACTTTCGCAGGGTCGTAGGAGCTGGAATGTATCATTCTCCTCTCGGAAGAATTTACCATTTCGAGAGGAGGAGGAGTAGGAGGAGAGGGTGTGCAACGAGTGGCGTCGTCGTCGTCGTCGTCGGTTCGAAGGCGATTCGTTCGAGCCGTTGCCGGTGCCATTTTCAACTTCTAACCGATTTATCAGATCCGCCGGCAGAAAGTACGCGGCGGACGTCTTCTGATTTATGCGGCTCTAGCACCGGGAATATCCGTATCGAAGTTGGTGGTGCGGGTCAGCATCGGTCAGAGGAAGTAGCGTGTCCCTCCGCCGCCGCCGTTCAGAGAAGAGGAAACGCGTAACCGAAGGCGTCGGGCGAGACGACGCTACAGAAGGTGGTCGCGAGATATCCCGACGCTGTCGGCCGAAGGTGGGGGGGGGGGGGGGGGCAGAGGAGGACCGAGACTTGACATTTGTTATCTCGCCGGGGATATATAAGTGTCCGAGGAAAACTTTCCCACCGCCGGTTTCCATCATTGGCCGGTTCACCGGGCCGTGGTTTCTTTCCCCGGGCAAACTCGCCGTATCCACTTCCCGGCACCGAGACTCGCGTAAACTTCCCCTAACGCAACTAAACGACCGTCTACCGAGCCGAGGATTATTTTCCCCTACCCTCTGTCGCCGGGATCTGGCGCGGAACCGCGGCGGGAAAAAGCGACCGGAAACGCGTCGGCTTTCCACGAACTTCCAGCTCTCGGCGAGCCTCCTCGACGCCGTAGCATTTCTCTGATTAACCTCTTAGGCGCGACGCGCCATTATTATAGTGACTTTTTTGTGGATGTTTCCTCTTTTACTCAATTCTATTATTAATCGTTAAAGTAACCGATTAAAGTGAAAACGTGTACCTATGTACGATACACTGAGAAAAGTAATATAACTATATCAAAAAATTGTATATTAAGGAAAATGGTAATTTAGGTATGTAAAATCTCATTCGCGTGAAATCCAGCCTAAGAGGTTGAGATACCGAGAGGACGATCATTATTTCGTAGCAATTAAAAGGATTTTTCATAAATATAACTTTGGTATCGTTTCCGAACAATCTCCGATTGGGCGGCGCAATCTCCGACGGCAGATTGGTACTTTTAACCACCGCCGCAAACACGAAAACCGACGGGGACCGAACTTTCCCCGCTGTACGCTTCCGGCGGATTAAAGTCAGCAGAATCAACAGCCGAGGATACAGCCGTTTACGCTCGGCCCGCGATTGTCCGGCGGCGATCTATTTACCCGGAGCCATTCGATCCCGGGGTTGGGCATAATCTCTGCCTGCGGGACTGGTCGCGCGCGCGCGGCCCACCCCAACCCTCTTCGCGCCCCGTTCCTCCTCGGCCGACCATTTCGTTCGCCGGTTATCGAATGGTGGGGCCACCGCGCGCGGGTTTCCGAAGTTTGATCGAATCGACCGGTTCTAATTCGGCCGGCCAGCCGACTGGCTTAACTATTTAGATCCTCCCTCGGGCCGCGCAAGGGGGGGAGTTTGCTTTGACGTCCCCGTGGCACGGTGTGCCGGTGCGGCGTGACGATTTCTCCGCGTGCCGCAGCGCGAACGCGGACACGAGCGCGCGATGGCTCGCGGGGCCTGCATTGTGATGCGACGCATACATGCACGATGTTTGCCCGTCCTCGCCGGGACGATTATTGTCCCCGGTATACTCCTGTTGAGACGCGGCCACGTTCCCATCCCCCACACACACACCCATCCCCCTTTTAGCCGTGCACACACGACGTGTTCGCTCGTCCTGCATACGCTATGCCGCGGTTGCACCTCGCCCAGGCCTTCGCGAATAAGTTCGTCGCTGACCCGCCTGCAAAGTTTCGCCGCGGTCTCGCACGGATTCGCGTGCGGACGATGCAGAAAATGCGGCCGATTGTTCTCGTACTGTTTGCTCGAGCGATAAGTACGTTCGCGGGCCTCTGACACGTGGGAAGAGACGAGGGAAATTGGACGAATAAGAAGCGATTGCTCGGATGGATTTTGGATGTGATTGTGGGAGTTGTTTCTCTGCCGGGTAGTTTAAATGAAAGCTGGAAGTGTGTGGTTTAATTAAAAGGGAAATTAAAAAAAAAATTTTGATTAAAAGGGAAAGTTCAGGTGGATTTTAGCGATAGTTCAAATGAATTTTGAAAAATGTTCTCGTGGGGCTATTTTGACGAAACTTAGCTCAAATGAAAGCTGGAAGTGTCTGCTTTAAGACGTGGTAAATTAAATTTCAATGGAACGACGAGATCCTTTGAAAAAATTCAGAAGAATCGACCGCCGACATCGTGGAATATACAAGAGTTAAAAGAGAAAGTTCAGACAAATTTAAAACCACATTCCTGCAGAGCTATTCCCAAGCGACCTAGCTTAAACGAAAGCTGAAACTGTCAGCTTTAAGACAGGGTAGATTAACCTAAAATTGTATAACAAGACCGTTCGCGTCAACGACCGCACAGTGCTATATTTTCTAGCAAGAAACAACGAACGAACTCGTCACATAACCTAATACTTCCTAGATCCTAATTTCTCGACATTTCGCGCTATTTTCGACGCATCTCTCGGCCAATTTTATCCTGCGCCGCGTTCGCGAGATTCGTCCGTTATTTGCCAAACAGATCCGGATCCGCCGGTTTTGAATAATTCCGGGCGCGTGATCGCGGCGATTATGAATCGGCGAAGAAACAAACAGAGTAACGAGAATTACGGGGATCGAGGGAATTAATTGATTCAAAACACGCCGGTAGCCGGCAGTGGCAACCCGCGGATCTATTGGCCGTGCCGTAATCTGCATAGACCAACCGTTCCGACGCGGATTTCAACGTGTTGCCATTCAATTTCGAGTCCGCGGCCACCCCCCGGGATCCTGCTTACAGGAAGACTAATTTGGAAATCACCGTCGTCTTAGGCTAAACGCGCGGCGGCTCGCCCGGTTATTGCCCAACGACGACAATACACCGTCGCGTTCTTAAGCCCGGATTACGGACACGCCAGTGGAGGGGAGCGGCGGAGTAAGGGGAGGGGCCGGGCGATTCCGCGACACAATATCAATCATGTTCAGTTAGTTAAAGTTCCTTTACGGTTGCCCGGAGGCGTTACACGGAGCCAGCGGAGAACCGTCGCCGTGCTAAGTGAAATTAATATTCCGCGCGAACGATACGGCGACAGTTCTTGTCGACTGCGATTCCTATCAAATATAATTTATACGGCCGGCGACGTTGTTTAATAAGAGCCGACAGGATAGAGGCGCAGAGACGAGCCCCGGTGGAGCACACGTGACGACGGAACTGTAAATCCTTCAATTTTCGTGCAGACGGTGAACGGGTCCTCCGATACGTCGATAATCGCGACGCGGTGGAAATACGCGCCCCTCCGTTCGTCGCGGTGCCTTGGAAAAAAAAAACTACTTGTCACGGCTTCGGGGTCAAAGATTTATGGAGACGATCGTCAGATATGGAACGAATCAGATACAAAACGAATCGGATATAAAACAAATCAGATATAAAACAAATCAATTCGAAGCTCCAAATAATCGAAGATCAAGGCACTCCGCGATTGGGCGGCTTAAAAGCTGAAGGTCTCGGATAACGAAGATCCGAAACGTGAGCGATCGGTCGTATAAAAATCTGTGCGATCGCTAGGTCGTGTCAAAGGCGCAGAATTGTAAGAACCCGACGCTCGAAAAGCGCCGGGAACTCGAAAGCTAAATGCAGCCGAGTAATCCTCTTTCCCCTGGAGGGCGCACGGGGGTGTAAGACGGAAGTTGTTAGGTTACTGCTTCTTACAACACGATCAATTTCCGGTCGAAAGCGCCGGCGGTGGGGTGGGGGGCTGGCCGAAGATCGATACGCCGAGCGCACGCGGCGGCAAGATATTTTAGGCAACAAAAGCAATTCGGACAATTCCCCGTGGCAAATGAGGCGGCCCCTGATTAACACACATTGGCTCAATTACACGGGTTATCCGGGGGAACACGAAATTGCCTGCTATTAACGGCGGCGCGAGGGTGGATAGAGAGGAGAGAGAGCGGATGTATCGAGCGAATAACGCGACGATACGGAGGGGGTGCACGGTAGACCGCAATCACTTTCTCGTAGAATAAAAAGGGATGTTCTCAATTAACGCCATTTATTCGCGCCGTTCTGGTGCGCGCGCACGGGCAACGGTCGAATTTGCATGAACCCGAGCAGATTGGGCGCCACGTTAATTGTGTGATTTAATATCTTTCTTGTATTCGGATTTGTCTTTTTATATTCGCTTTTTTGCCGGAAATGTTTAAAATTCTAGCCGATCGGTAAATATCGGTAAATATCGGTAAATACGATATTTATACGGTGATAGAATAAAGAATACGAGCGAAACACCGACGAGAGAAACTGGAAACTGGATTTATTAATTCGTCGGGAAACTACTTGCCACTTCGTCGCGGCCAAGTATCCGATGCAACTGCAAATTACGACGAAGGTAGTAATCATGTTTCACATCAGCGCCGTAAATATGAACACAAGTACCATTTCTCTCGTCTCATCATTCCCGTCTCGCAGTTATTTACGCTCCCTTTTTCGCTGAAACTTAATCAACCATAAATTCACGGAATGCCCCCCCCAAAAATGTAATACGATGGCGCAGAACTCGAGCGACGCGACGGTAACGGCGCGTAATTTTTCAATTTTGAAACATGTATTTTTATTCGTTCATCGATTAACAACGTTTATTCTTAAGCGACGGTTGTCTGGAAATTTTTTTTTAATTTATCGATGAACATTTATCGTTTGTAAAGTCATTGTAGAATTCTTATGGTCTGGCATACCGATCTAAGAGTTAATAACCGATAGCACAATAATGGGGAACCTCTTCTGCATCTGTATCATGCAAAAATGTAATTATTTATTGTTGTAAATGCGAAAAACAAATGCTTCGGGAAAATGTAAAAATAGCGCTCTACTGGTCGCGGTGGCAAAACGCTCAAACTACTCGCGAAAATTATCGGCAAAGGGTAAGATAATTCACAGATAGATGGCGCAGTTATGTTAAGATAGAATTTTATCTTCCGTGAATATTTGGCAAACAGTTTCAGCGTTTTGTCGCTCCTTGCAATGGCGCTATTATTACATTTTAATGGGGATCTACCTTATCGGCATAAACAGAAAACTTACTTCCCGTTCGATGTTAAAACAGATTGAAGAATCAATTGGAATGGATATTTGAAGTTTCTTCATTGATAATTTGGAATTATTTAATGTCGCATAATAATGCAACACCACGTAAAATCCAAAACTCCGGAGGTCTGATCGTCGGAAGCCATACGGGTGTAATTAATTGAACGTAGGTCCTCTGAGGCTTTTTGTAAACTGGACACTATAACGGTGATATTATTATTATCATCTTTTACATTACATTGTAGGATAAAAAGCATTATTCATGTTTTCGTGTATACCTGGTACAATTTAGGATCTTTGTCGGGTATGTTGTAGAGGGCAAAGATATGAATTACAGGCATTAATACAAAAAGAACTTTATTCGCCGATTCACAAAGCCTATTGTTTCTTTTATCCCAGCCTCCACCTTCTAAGAATAACCCGTACACATACACTCCCTCCTGCCAATACAAAAATATTCGTTTAGAATGAAATTCTTCTTATTAATGTTATATATTAACGTACCGCAGGTGCAACTTTAACTTCATCCGCTACTTGTCGCAGAACTTCATTGTGAAGCGTAACATTGTCCAGAGCCCATCCTTTGTGAGCTCTGGTCACCTCTTGCCTCATAGCAGTTAAAAATCCTGAAAGACAAAGAGACGTTATATCAGAGAAAACAATTTCTACGATCAATTGTTGTGCATATAAATAAATGGCATACCTTGAGGATTAAAGAAACCCGTCATCCAAAACTTAGCTGGTCTACCGCTGTGCAACCAAGTTGAATACTGTTTATTTCGATCCAGAAATTCTGTGAACCAGAACCCAAGAGATGAAGATTCCCATGATTTCGCCTTCCAGATCTTCGGTATTCTAGCATCGTATATACAATCAAGAGCATCCCTCAATTCCTAGATAAATTCAGACAGATCAATTATGTTATAATGAAAAAAATTCGTATAAAATTACCTCGCTCATTATAATGACGCCTTCTATTGCAAGCAAGAGGTCTTTGAGAATAATGTTGACTATTTTAATGACTACTTGTATCCTGTCGATTTCCTGCTTCAAAAAAATATTCATTGGGGCTGTTGTACCTAGTATCTGTAATCTGTGGAATTTTTTGTTTTATTTAAGAAGATAATTTATTAATTTAATATATCTTTGTTACCTACCTATGTTTTACTTCATAGGGGTCGTACATAGGGGGCACTTTCTTTAACATGTCTTTGGCTTGCCTTGTTACAACTACTTCTCTAGATTCACCACCGCCAGCTCCTGCTTCTTTTGGCTGTACAGACATGATTGTATCTAACACCGTCTGCGTGGTGTTACTCTGATATCTGAAATAAAATTGCACGTTCTGTCTCTAATTGATAAAGAATATAATGAAAACTTTTGAGAATATAATTACGTGATGTCTGCATTACGATGCAAGCCGTACACTTGAGGGGGATCTATAGTAGGCATTTCATCTATCACTTTTAGATACTCAACAACTTGCTTAAAAATAAACACTGGATATCCTTTAAAAAATAAGAAGTCTTCGTTAAAAAGAGCTTCGGAAAACCAAAGCTTAGCAAATGTATTCAACAATCTTTTGTCGTAATCATCGGTCACACGTCCGCCATATTGGACTTCGCCGATCATGTACCTTGGGTTCAAATATTTATATTTATTAATAAATATGTTAAATATAGTAGAACATTTTTTTCTATTAAAATGAAAATCAATTGTCCATTTTACCGAATAGTTGACCAGCTAATCCCTTGCTTCACATCGAAATCGTTCAAATGATTATTAATGAACATACAAGATGCCAGCCAGTCGGCCATATTAAATTCGTATGGGATGTTCCATCCAAGAGGACCAAACTTTCGCCGTTCTTGAACGACGGTGTGCAAAAACGATACTGTGTAAATAATTGGAATGTACTGCACAGCGTCGCATTGGTCCAACATTTCTTGGTTCATACCACTGTATGTAGCAAGCAATCCTGCTCTAACTCCTGCAGTAAATTAAAAATTAAAAGCAGGTTATCCCATTGGAATAAATAATGTTAGTATGACACTTTACCTTGTGGGGGTTCGTACGTATATTTGATAGACATTTGCAAAAGAGAAATTGGAAAGTCTTTATGAGGTTCAGTAGTGATCCACAAACGAAAATCGGGATGGGGCGCTTCCATCTCCAAGAGAAAGCCAGTTACTTCCACCATGTACTCTAAACCCAAATGGCAGTTTTGACACAAGGCCCAGAAACCCTTAAATAAATAATAAATGATCTCAATTTGAACATGTGTCTTGTATCAAATTTCATATAGTTTGAACACACTTCGGTCTTTGCACTCTGAAGCAACCTCCTCGCATGAACTTCCTGTCCTTGCCCCATAGAGATACTTCTACACATGATCTCCTTCCTTTTTGCAAGTTGCTGGATGCTCGTTGTAGGATCAGATCCCATACTTAAGAAGCATATCATGGGTGTATTGGGCCTCGATTCCCCATGCATCGCGTCTAGAAGAGTAATCACAGGTTCTGCATATCTTTCACCCAACGAATTTGCTATATACTTCCTTGACTGAGACAATGTCCTGTCTATGCACCAGGCCCTAAATTTCAATCGCATACAGATTATTAAGAACATTATTCGCAAATAAATATTACTTCCATGCCAACCTTATTAACAATAAACGTCGAAAGCTGTCCAAGGTGTTGTATCCGTTAGGTATAACTTCCTCTTCGGGGGCTTCTTTATCAAACCACTGTTTCCACAGCTTTTCAGAAGTTACCACTTGAGAAAGAATGTATTGATAGTGTCTTAACGAAGATAAAGCGACTAAATTGAGCCAAGTAACGTCAGAAACCCATTTATGAGGCTTCGGTTGAACAGTATTCAAGTCCAAAGCTGCGCCTCCTTTGATGAAGTACTGAAACTCGTCGTGAGTAATCGCTTCACGTTGAAGATCGATCTTCAAAGTCATCAGCAAGATAAACATATATTTGTGGATCTCGTAAAGCCCACGCGCTTTGTATCGAAATATTTCGTAGGTGAGATACTCTATGATATAGTTTATTCTTCTTTGATTCACTGGGCTTTTTTCAGATCTGAAAGATTCAATTATCTTGAAGTTTTATATACCAATAGGCTGGATTGTATTATGCATACCTTTCCATAGAGATATCGAAACGTTCCAAGAATTGAACGAGCGAAGTCTGGTACATGCAGTTTACTAGAGACATGTCGCAGATTAAGAAGTAAAGAACGCTTCCACGGGTTGCAACTGGTCTAAATTCTTCACGAGCTGTGTCGATCCTTAGTTCTGTATCCTTTGCGATACTTAACTTCTCGGTTATCTCAGCCGCAGTTTGTTTCGTAATGTTCAGCACAGACATTAATTCTACGTCTTCTATTAAAGGACCCTATAGACCAAAATCAATAAGTATATCTTTAAAAGGTATCTCTTTACAGATTTTTCAATATACACCTCTACGGTAGTCAATTTATGTAATAGATTCGCTTCTAATTCTTTGATTTTCCTATTGTTCGCAGACACGTCTGCAATCAACTGTGTTTTCTCAGTTTCTAACTCTTTCTTCTCTGTTAAAATGACTCTTCCCAAGAGCTGATCTTCTAATCCTACGTACCGTATAATAAATTAGAGGTATAATTACATTAAATAAATGTGAGTTAGCTTAACTACCTTTTATGGTGACAGTAAAATCAATTATAGAGGTGCGAGCAAACACTTCCGGAGTATACGATGGATTGGGTAATTTTGTGGTGATGTATAGTCTGAAATCTTGATGGATATCTACTTCTTTATCGCCCAGCTTGACCTATATAATGATTTATAAAATTAATACATAAATAGTTCATTATTTATATAACAAACAGACATATACCTTCAACGAGCTGCCAATCTTAATAAAATTTTTCTCCAACAAATTATCTAGCACAGGATCTAATTCTTCTGCTACATCCTCGATAAGCAAAGGACGGCCCAGAGAAACGCAATCCTCCAAATAATTTCGGAAATATTTATTCATAAGAACTGTTGCCTGTAAATTAAACTCTTGCTCTTTATTTTTGATCCACGCTTTTCCTTGTAATTGAGGATCAATTAGGAGCGGGTATCTGGTTGCCTTTGTTACTATTATACCATTCTGAATAGACAGATCGTCTGTTGGCAATCCTTGCAAGCTCCATTCTCCAATCTGGGAATTATGAATATAGTAATGTATTGGAAGTAGTTAAAAACAAATTTTGTTTGAACATTTTACTCACAGTAGCAGTGTCAGTCAACGAAGCTGAAATATTTATTACAGCAGAAATCGGGACTTTCTTGCCTTGGATAAAGTCGAACCATTTACGCTGTAAAAGAGATCGGAATTCTTGATTAAATGGTCCACAATAGGACAAAAATCCCACAAGAATTAACACGTCTCCAACAAGACGGTCCGTTTCAGATTTAAATGTAGCTAATTGTTCCGTCCATCTGATCCTCTCTCCAGAAAGTCCATCGATCATCGCTGTTGCTGTGTCTGTTTTCGCTTGACAAGCTTCGGCCAGATCAACTATACCCTATCAATTTATTTCTCATTTTATCAAAGGTCCACTAGATCTAACATTCTGTGAACATTTTATGAATTACTTGACGTTCTTCCATGACCGCATCAAACTCTTTTTGTACAACTTTCAAATCTTCATCTTTAGCTCTGAGCAGGCCCTCGGCTTCGCTCAAATTCTTGTTTGCCTTCTCATACTTACTTTCTTGGACAGCCAAATTTGCCTGTGGTTTAAAGTACACTAAGTATGATGTAGAATTCGTGGAATAATCTATACCTTTTAATCAGAATGTAACTAACTTTTAAAGGCAGAACATCTTTATTTATTTCGTAGAATGTGACCATGGACATGGTCCATTGAATGAGACCAGCAACGTTGCCGCAAGCTTGCTTCGCAGCTTCGTAGGTATACAAATGGTAATTTAAATAAGGTTGCATCAAATCGACAGTCTCCGCGGTGATGTTGTCCTTTGGAAAGTTTTGCAAGTTGAAGAGGAATCTAGTGTCAGCCATTACCTGCAAGACGAATGAGCCATACCTTAAATATACCAAAAGATTTTCAATGGAAATAAAATGATTAATAATAATAAACCTTCAAAGCTTCGGCCCAAGATGGCATTAAAAATTGTCGATCATAATCAGGTTTAACTGGTTCTAATCGCTTTCCAAATAGTATAATGACACAATCCATAATAAGCGTGATGAGATACGGTGGCTTCCCTAGCTTGCGAACTGTGGCAATATCGGCTGCTTTGATAGTCTAACAATAGAATTTGAATAGATCGTAACAGTCAGTTCAGAATCATTGCACAATTAAATCTAACTTGTAAAGCAGCTTCAGCAGCAAGAAGAGCAGGTTCTGCAGCCTTTAGTTTCTTTTCAGCTACCGCTTTCTCTTTTGCTATCACTTTCAAAAGGGCTTCTGCCTCGTCTTTGGAAACTTGCACTTGAGCTTTGACTGTCTCTGCCTCTTGCTTTTTCTCGTTGACAGTAACCAAGATCTATGAAAAAAATCAATGCACCACTAATCCTTGAAGGATGGCGAAATTAATTTTTTCCATAGCATTTACTAACAGCTTCCACTTGCACGTTCATCACAGCAATCTCCTGTTGATTTTTCTCCAATACTTTTCGCAATTCATCAACCTGAGCTGCGGCGTCCACTAATTTATTTAAACCATTACTCATACGAAACGCTAGGGTATTGATATTATCCAAGCGTTGCTTATAAAGAGTCTTATAACCGCTTAAGAAAGTTAAGAACGATTTTGGAGTAACGTACACTTGCCTCCTAAACCTATTCGACAATTTACAGAGATGTATAACGAAATAAACTTAACAGTATTTTAAGTCTTACCTATCAAAATATTCAACGCAAGTATTGTTAACGTCATCCTGAATGTCTCCCATCACTTCTATCAGGCTTTGCTTCACCTCTGGCGCACAAATGATCTTGAACGCCTTTAAGAAGTGGTCGCCAACCTCGTATAAGGCTTCCCGAGGCCACCTCCAGAACCAATTAATAGTGCAACCGGAAATGAGTCCAGGGAACTTCAAAGACCGAGATCTAAATTTCTCACCAACCTAAGGTACAATTGAATATTTAATTGTTAAAATATTTAGGGGAACAATAAAGATGCTTACCGGGGAGAAACATAAAACTATATGCAGATTATTTCTAGCCCGTGCTATAAAGAAATCATAAAGATTGTCCGGCGTGGGTGGGCGTCTTGGTTCTTCAGCTTTCATTATCGGTGTGACTGTCGATAAAATATCGTCAAGTTCGTCGGCTGTGAAAAGATTGGCGACTTCTCCTACACTGAGAATATTATTGATATATTCTAAAAAGCTTTCTTCTTTTATTTCGTTGTCAGTAAAGATGAAGGTATGTCCTTTGCTGCCTGCACCAGCAGTGCGGTAAAGAAGCCGAAGATCTTCTATTAAACTTCCAACGTTATAGCTCCTATAAATCATTGGAATTAATACAGAACGGATTGACAGATCGTTAATTTATGTTTACCTAGACAACGTAATTTGGAAGAAGCTAAAACCCGCAATGAAAGATGCCAGCCGAGTTAAACTTTGTTTTCCTGAACCTCCGACGCCCACTAACATCGCGTTGCTCCTGGAAACTCCCAGGATCCTTGATATGCGTATCAAATGGACCAAAGCATCTTGGAAGAATACTAAATCGAGAGTTATGCCTCGAACGTATTCGTTGAATTGTTGCATGTTTTGTAGAACTTTCGTTATCACGATTTGTTGACTCGGCATCTCTTCGTAGACCTTTGGCGCCTCGAATACAAAATCCTCTGGCTCGTCTCCAGTTGGTTCAGGAGGTTCGCGCAAAAAGTTCACAAAGTATGTTTCCGTCGAGTCATAGAACTTAAAATCGGGACCCAACATCTTTTCAGCAGTGCGTTTCATAGTATTCCGGAACCATTTGGTGTCCTCATCATTGGTGAATCTAACAGATAATGGAACAAGTTTTCAATGAAAATCTTCAATATGTAGCTTTGTTTAATAATTATAAGAATACGAACCGGTCTGCGATTACGCGAAGGCATTCATGTTGCCAAAGGTTCAGCAGAACAGTTATCGAACTACATTCATTTCTCTCTATCCTGAGCATTCCTTGCCAAATCCGAGACAAGTCTCTTAGATTGAAAACATAATGAAACTTTGCTGGTGTTGGCAACATTTTCAGTTTAGTCTGCTGCCAGAGAACTCTTGTCAAAGGTATCAACTTTGGCAGAAATTCCACTATATATTCATCGAATCTAGTTTCACAAAAGTAACCCTGACCAATGCTTTCTGTAGACAATGGAAGTGTATTATACCCGGAAGCAATAAATATTAATCCAACACATATAAATTCGCGCTTACTGAATATAGTATCCATGGACTTGTTTGACGGTAAAGTGCAATTAAAAATATTAAACTGTCTCTTCAGCCTTGGAGGAATATCATTTCTTCCACCACCTGGATGAATCATTGCAGCAAGCAGCTGAATATCTTGTATGAAGGAAAAATCACCTGGCTTATCCAGGGAATAAAAGCCTTTATACTCCATCAGCTGACGGACAATCTCATTGGTAATCTGGTCGCCCCATTCGTTTATATCCGGCATGTTTATGTCATCGATAAAAATGGACATTTGTCGACCACCCGGTGGTCCATAAGTTGTACCAACCCTTTTCTCCACATAGCTTTCGAATACACTCTGGAATTTGGTTTCAAAACTTAATAAAAGTCCCGGTGAATGAACTAATATCGAAAATCTTACGAGTACGATTACCTGAACCATATTAGGCGTCGACGCCGACGAGAAACTGAAAGACTTATGCACATGTACTTCAGGATCGTACTGAGACATGTAGCTTTTGATCATTACAGTCTTTGCAGTACCCTGTTCTCCTAAAAAGTCAATATTCTAATTTGAATGCTTGATACTAATAAGTACATAGGAAACAAATATGAAATCTTCTACCTATCAGCAGCACAGCTTTTCTTTGCTTTGCAATAGTATTAATCAAGAACATCGTTCTTGTATTATCTATATTAGGAACTAAAATCGCATGATATGGCAAAACTTCATCTGGAGGGTACATAAACTCTGGTACCATCTCAGACCAATGTAACCAATTTCCATTATCAGATACTAAGTACTCGAATATGGTTTCATCTTCCTAGAAGAAGTACTATAATAACTACCTTCCTTCCTTTATTGAATGCACTAATTATTATTCGTTTACCTTAATGCGTGGCCAATTACACTTTGACTCATGAGTAAGCAAGCACTCCTGTAAAGCATTGCGTTCATCCAGCTCCAATACAGCTCCCAGACTCCACATAATAGAAAACAGGAATATCTTCTCAATATGCGAAGCCGATAATATATCTAAATATTACATAATAAATTTTTCAATATAACACCATCGATGCAATCAATGCTAAACTGCAATTATAAAGGTAGTGTCACCTTCTCCGAGTAAACCTTCCAACAAATCAATGCATTGTCTTATGTAAATGGCTTCCAGAAGCTTCATTTTCACTGGAAGCTTTGTCTGAACGAAAGTGTGGGCGTCGTTGTATATTTTATTAAACAAAGTGCGCAATGCTGTTACTTCTACGGTAGATCGTTTTCTGAACCACCCCTGAACACAAATATAATAAGACTTAGGATCAATTGTTATGGGTTAAACAATTATTTAGTAATTAGCTGCGATGTAACCTCTAGGATAGGACTCCACTTCAGTACAGAAGCGCTCATGAACACCATCCCCATTCTCGATATCGTTGCTGGCGATGCATTATCAACATTATCTGGCTCGAAAACCAACTTGGAATTTGGTACCATTATTATACGATCACCGTTCGCTAGAGTCAAAGTTTTATTATCGTCTAACACAGAGTTTAGATTTTCAATCCAAACTGCATCCACGGGTCCATCCAGAACAATCCATAAATTGTCGGTTTTCTTGATTTGCGTCGATCTCCTCCATAGTGTGGAGAATATACCATCTGTCCAATCATTTGTTGCGACATCTAGTTTTCCAAACATTTGGGAAGCAGTGATGGCCTGTAATAGAATACCAGTTCGTATGCATAAAAGTAAGTTCCGCTAGAAAGATATTGATCACTGGAATGAGAATTACTTTTGGATTCATCCTGACTTCTTTGTGTGGCATACCCATTTCTGTTAGGGCTTTCATTAGCACCCACATACATTGGGTTTTTCCAGCTCCAGTTGGTCCGAGAACCATAAGACCGTGGCGCACAAGAGAAGTCTCGTACAACTAAAAGTGTATAGGAATGCGATTAGTTTAATTGGAAATCAATGCTACAGACGTGCGATCAAAACGTACTTGAACTACTTTCAAATTCCACTCTGGATGATTCGTGATGCCAAATGCATCAGTTGCATGTGCTATGGCTTTCTGCAGTTCTTTATAAGTTTGTACTCTGAGTTTAATACCTGGGAACATGTCCTCGATAAGAGACATGAACAGCGGTTCGTCTTCATCCACCAACTTCGATAAATTCATATCCCTGTAAGTTTATAGTAAAATCTTGAACTGTTCTTTCCCGGGAAGAAAACTTTCTTTACCTTAGCACCCTCATAAGTGTAGTTTCTTCCGAGTCCGTAGGATTCGCTCGCTTTTGTGCACCAAGAGTCCTCAAACAGGATAATATATTTCTCAAACCGAAGTCATAATGCACTTGTTTACTGAGTTGCTCCTCGCATAACTTGTACAATGTGAAGAACTTTCGTGACAATAGAACATTCTCTTTAAAACCACAGGCTGCTAGTTTTACGCGCATAATGATCTATACAAGACATTTAAAACAATTAAGAATGGTGATGATACAATAATAAAATTTATATTCAATTTTACCTGTCTATCGGGGACCATCATAGCCACGCTTCTGAATTGTACTTTCAAATTTTCTGGCAACTCTTGGCGACCAGCGTAACCAGGATTCATCGTGATGAACAGACCAAATTCGTAATTTATTTTATACGTCTCACCATCGCTAAAAATTATATATATATAGTTTAATAAATTAGTGATTCTGCTTAATAATTCTGACGTAGTATGTATACATATATACCTAAAGACAAAGGACGTTTTCCTTTCTTTACGTGCGGTGAGCACGATTGCTATTTGCTGAGCAGCCACAGATAGAACAGGCAAGTCGATACGATTAAATTCGTCAAAGCATCCCCATGAACCGGACATGGCTAATCCCTTGAATATTCTACCGAGACCACGGAAATCCATCTGGTCGGAACAATTAAATACGACAACATACTTTCCAAGTGCCTTTCCCATGTCTTTGGTAGTCTCCGTTTTTCCTGTACCAGCAGGACCGGCAGGTGCGCCGCCGAAATTCATGCCTAGAAACACAGTCGCAAAGATCTACTGAACTATTTGATTCAATTAAAATTATTACACGGACATATTAAAATAATAATTATAATTATCTCACCCACAGCTTGTGCCAATGTTATGTAACACCTATCTGTAAGTGGAGTAATAGCAAGACGATCATTGCAACCTAAAAACTCATTCTGATATGTAAAATCTATATCAGTAATTTTTATAGGTATATCTTCGGTTTCAGCGTTGTAATAAAATCTGCACTGCTTCAGCCAATCAAAATCTTGGGCATTACGAGCTCTGGATCGACATAGTTCATCGAATATGTCTCTAAATAAATTATAAGTGAAAGAATTATCATCTGCATCATTACTGATATATAGATTTTAATGCAAGCATTGTGTTAAACCTTTGATGCACGTGTATTGTAATTAAAGCCTCGTATTTAGTTCTGGCATATTTGGTTAGATCTTTTACGGTTACTTCAATAAGAAGATTCAATAAATCAAGAAACCATTGATTCGTCTTCTTCATTATTGTTCTGTCCCTTTTCGCTGAATTCAATGCTATTTCAGCATCGCGAGTCCACAGAACTTGCAAGCCTAGCAATCCCACCTGCGCCATAACAATTTTTTAAAGACACTCCTTTCAAGAAAAAAAATATTTTCTTTTCTTTCTTTTTACTTGTAAAACGGAATTGTCTATCAGGTTTATCAGATCAAAATCGTCGGTGCTCATGGTTTGCAATCCCTGAGAAATTACATAGCCTACAGATTGTTGATGGACTATCAATAAATTGTTCAACCAATTTTCAACACCTCCCGTGCAAATAACTTCCTTCTCTAAATCTACGCGCTCATTTTCACGAGAAAACATAGCCACGATTTTCTCGTATTCTTTCTCAGCAAATAATAACTGTAGGAAGAAGAAAGTCAAATTATAAAAAATAAATTTCAAGACTGAGGACGTATTACCTTTCCTATATTGTCAAAGAAGCCATCGAGATATTTCTGTATGGTATGGCAATCGGCTGCCTGGCCTAATATCTCCAACAATGTAGGATCAGATATGAAACAGAATCTTGGGAATACACTTCGTTTGGTCTCCAAGTATCTATGCAAATGTAATATTAAATTTTAATTATCTAATTAGATTTAAATACTGTTCCATCAATTAATTTTGTTACCCGCTAAGAGATTTCTGACAAGATTCCAGCTGCTCCAAAAGATGAGGCAGAAATTGGCCCATCGTTTCATCGCCGGTACATGTTTCCACAGCGTTCAATCTCTCGCGCGCTCTATACATGATTTTGACCCAAGCTTTATCAATGTTCTGAAATAATTAAACGTATATGTAGCACATAATTGGAGCCACCAAATTTCATAATTTTCTCACGTTAAAGCGTTTTGCTTCTGCTGGCAGCTGTTTAGATATATCACCGCCAATGAATACAGCCTCCAAATAAGCCCATAAATTTTGCACGGTTAACCATTTTGCTAATATCTCAGAAGTATTGCTGATTTTGTATTGCCATAGCTGTATATCTTTTTTAAATGGGGCATTGTACCGGTTAGCCAAAAGTGAACTGATCACCATCATGCTGTCTTCCAACTGAGATATTATCTCTGCAGTCTCTATGCCTTTTAGAAGCAATTCTCCTCTCTGCTTAAAAGTGGTGAATTGCAAATCTACAATGGACCATTCGGCGATAATTTGCTTCAGTTTGCTGTCTATGTCCAGCTCCTTCCCTGCGCTAATGCAGATATCCTGTCACGAAACGAAAGTTTAAGTTTTGCAGTCCAGAATCACCGTGTATTTCACTCGAATCGTACCTCAACATCATCCTTGTATTTTAATAAGGGTGCCTGCATCACATTTGCTAAAGTAAAGGTCTCCGAATCAACATCGAAATTATATTTACACAATTTGGACATTCTGTCCCAGTGTCTTTCTTGCATTGCTTTATTCGCCATGAGTTCTAACAAAGGACAAGTCTCGTTGAAGTCGTCAATTTTCTTCTTTAAGTCAATGTAGGCTGGCCAATCCCTCATGGCAGTTGGCAGCCTTCGACATCTGAAGATGAACGTAGAATTTATTTTTCTTTAATACAAGAGAAGCAAAGATTATAGATTACCTATTCTGAAATTCTGCTAATTCTGCGACTATGGCCTCAATGTCAATTTCCGACCAAGGAATCTCAAAGTAACTATCAATCGTGCGATTGACATGCAAATAAAGGGAATACAACTTTTGTAGTAAGTTTATCTCTCTTTTACGTTGATGAAGAGCAGGATACTCTGTCAATTCTAAACCAAATAAGCTTTCGCCGCTGCTGTAAGTTAAGTATTTTTCCCACAATTCCTCGTGACGTGCTTGAAACAGGAGAAGCCTTGAAAAATTGTTATTGACATTAATGAAAATCAGTGATTAGTTAATGACTAATTTATTTATACCGATCACTAGCTTCTTTAGCTGGTATGCCCTCGACCATCGGACCATTTACTTCAAAATCGCGGTCGAAGACCAACACATCTTGCTTAAAAGCTGCAACACCCTCCGTCAGTTCATTCTTCAGTGGTTCTTGCATCTCGCATATTTTTTCTTGAACCTGCTTTGCCTGAAAATATTAAATATTCTATTGAAGATACTCCAACATAAAAATAATCTTTACTTAATATTTACCATGTTCAACATATTAGTAAAATTGTATCGAAGACTATCGACAATATCTTGTTCCTCCTTTGAAACAGGGATCTCAAATCTTCCCATCAATGTATACGTTTCTTCTATTAATATTAATTCCATATCCAACGATATAAAATCATCTCGTATCTCGCTTAAGCATTTCATAGCAACTCTAACGTCTTCCAGATCCTTTATCTCTCTTGCTAAAGTTTTATTCTTCTCATTAATATATTCCGTGATTTTTCTAAGCTTTTCTTTGTACAGAGTGGACATGGTTTGGCCTAAAACTGTTTTCCATGTGCGAGCTTCGACCAAAAGTGCTAATTTCAATTTATCTGAAAATATTACGAATTAAAAAACTTGTTAACGGGATCGTCATGTGATTTCAATACCCATTCTAATTTCTATGGGTCCAACAATATGTATATCTGGTAAATTCTGTATTTCTCTAACTAAATCATCATATTCCATAAACTTTTCTTTGACTTCTTGAATAATTGGCTCACTGTCAACAAAATACTGAATAATCTTGTTCCTTTCTTCTGACCATATATACGAATATTTCAGATACATCTAAAAAATAATATTCGAGCTCATAAAAGTATTCGCAACACTGATTCAGAAGAGGGGAAATGAAGAATATAAACGTGCATTTCCAAGTTGTACAATATCATCTTTGTAGGCAGAAATAGCACCCTGCAAGC
Source organism: Augochlora pura (assembly GCF_028453695.1). Taxonomy (NCBI): domain Eukaryota; kingdom Metazoa; phylum Arthropoda; class Insecta; order Hymenoptera; family Halictidae; genus Augochlora; species Augochlora pura. The sequence continues at coordinate 30,161,187 of NC_135774.1, read as the reverse complement.
TCATCATACTCCGTACTATCTCCTTATGATCAGATAATATTTGATAATAATTCTTCAATGATGTTTTAGGAATTTCTTCATGCAATAAAAATTTTGTTAGAAGAATGTGTGGTTCCTATTGCTCTTAAAAAAGATACTAACTTGGAATACTATCACTACCACCAGACAATCTTATTTCTGTATAACGTTGTCCCCACGAAATAATATGTTTATGAGTTTCTAGTATACTAATAATTAACTTCCCAAAGTAATGTTGTAAATCTTCAATTGGTGGTACTATTGTGATATTTGGAATTTGCAGCACGAATGTAGTTATCATAATTGGAGCCACTTGCTGTTCTTGATTATTCTCTCTAACTAGAGGACTACGGTCATTGAAATAAAGAAATGGAAATTATTCCTAAACCATGCATTGGTAATCAATTTTAAAAATTCGACAAACCTTATATCGGCAACTTGTTTCTTTAACATTTCAAGGGAATTCTTCGTACATTTTACTAAATTTTCCACAAGTTTGTTATTAAAGTATGCAAATAGTTCCATGCAATCATTATGTACTTTATTTATCTGAACTTTATGCGTTCTCTCGATGGGTGCAAAACCTATAATAGTAGAAAAGAACTGTAATCTAAAAATTCGAAACTTTAATTTCAAAATAAAAATTAAAACAATGACACTAATGTACCAGGTTCGTATCTTTCTTTCGTCAACTTCGTTTGCGAAATATGCTTATGCACTTTATCCAAATCCATCCAATTATACTTCATACTTTGGACGGACTCGTCAACTATGAAGTCCATGAATTTATTGATAATCGTCACGACAGCTTTTTCCGCTGCTAACGACTTTATTTCAAGTTCATCGCCTATTTCATTTACGTGAGCGATATTGTCATCTAAAAGCTGCTGAGGTCTTTTAGGATAATTGTCGATCTTGCATAACGTAGCTTCCGAAATAGATTCAAACACTTCGTCGACTCTCGCTTCTTTCATATCTGTTATCTCTTTGACAAATATATGCATTTTAGTGAGAGCCTCTTCTATCTCGTCGCATACTTCCGTGATGTTCAAAGATGTCCACGTTATCACGGATAAGCAGGGTTGAAACGTAATCTCTAGTTCAGCAAGAACAATTTTGATTAAGGTCAAGAACAGTGTTGGTACCCTCCGTCTGCAATTGAAAATCCAATCTATAGCGTTTTTACAAATTACTTTTCTCATAGAAGATAATCACTAATTTACCTCAATGCATTGTTCTCATCTACCAATTTCTTTACTCTCTCATAAGATGAAAAGATTCTCTTTTTACAAAATGTAATTATCTGTATGAAATCTGGCACTTCTAATTCAAATCTAGCCATGTGTTCTGATTCACGTATGACTTCTATGATATATGAATCAAAGTTTAAATGGTACTTATTGGTCACCGGATGTCGTATAAGCAATGGCGACGCTAATGCTAGTCGAACCTTTAAGTTAAACATTTAATTAATAGACACAAATAATTATTAACATTTTTACGAGTACAATAATTATTCAAACAAATTAATCATGCTAAACGTACAATTTCCGAGGAATCATACCATGCTTTATGGTATATTAATTCGTAGTGTATAAAAACGCTCATTAGTGCGTTGTAAATTTTAATACACCTTTGCATGTAATCATGGCTCAGCACTCTTGTACATTGTTTATATACTTCCATAGGCCTTTCGATGCGCCTATACAGTTGTCTGATCCACAGAATACGACCGGATATCGGTGGAATATTTCTGGGTATCGGTGGATCCGATCTATCCTCATTGTATCGATCTCGTACATCTTCAATTTTCTTTTGATATAACGTTGTAAGCTCTAGATATTTCCTATCAATTCTTAGATGTTTAAACTTCAATTTTTGAAACCTACGGTTGACGGTGCGAAAAAATTATTGGTTCATATTTTTTATATGACATAATATAAAACAATTACCTTGCCACTACCCTCAACGATTCAGATAAATTTGGTGCCTCGGAAACGCACTTATAGAAGAAAATTCGTAGTTCTGTTTCTGTCTGTGCGATCTCCTTCTTAAACTTATCATAGTCGGTATCAAAGTATGGTTTTCTATGATCCAGAGGATCATATTTCTGAGATTTGATATCGTGGAAGAAGCTTGTAAATTTATTTGCGAACACATCTATTCCTTGTATAGCAGAACTATGAAGAATTGAATAAGTTAATACCGTCTGAAGAACATCCATAATCTGAAATACAAGTTACAATTATAATTATTGTCTTCGACTATAAGTATATTGTAATATATAATTGCTAACTTTTATTATTCTGTTTTTGAAGGTATTAAACTTTCCGAAAACGTACATCTCAGATACTTCAAAAGGCTTTTCCTCGACGGATTCTCTTACTTGTTTGCACATTAAGTTGTAGTAATCATAATACTGTTCACATAATTGTTTACAATCCTGCAACAGAATAATTATGTAATGGGAATTATCGTGTTGGGAACACATATTCTTTTGGGTGTACTAGTACCATTATTTTAGATATCATAACGTATTTAGCTTCATTCCAAACGGTTACTTTGCCACCATCAGTGAGATATGCTTTACATGCTAGAATCATTTGATTCGTCATCTAAAAATTAAACAAACGCATTAAAAAGTTCAGAGTACGAATGGACTAAAATTTGCATTACTTTCACAAAAACTGCTGTGACCATCCTTCTCGTATTGAAAAATCGTGAAGTAGCATATATCATTCGTATAGCGTACATGAGTGGCGGTAAGTATTCTCCGATTTTTGTTGGATCAAGTCTGTACAATGGTTGAGTGAATTTTTCCAATGCATATAAGTATTTGACATTATCCTGTGCTAGAATTTGTATAGTTTTAACATGATCTTCCAAGATGTTCCATTTCTAAATAAACGTGCACATCTATTGTTATTGCGTATCCATGTAAAAAATTAATGGAGAACATAAAGTTTATATTCAAGTCCACCTTAATATGCTTCGACTTTACACGTGTTAAAAACTCTATGTGTTTCTGACAAATGGGAGACTTAATGTGTTCAATTATTGATGAAAAACGAACGAGAAGTCGCCTCCAATAGAAGAGTTCTACATTCGGCCCCATCTCTTCAGTCTCCCTGCGCAATTGTTGACTCTCCACAACAGCCTGAAACAATCAATTAACTTAGAAATTGTCATATTTATCAGTAGCGATATTATTATCAGTTTTACCCGCTCCATACTCTTCATCCATATTCTGACAATATTTTCTACTGCACGGATAGCTGATATATTCTTAGCATTCTTCTCTACATCACCTGGCATCGACAAATACAGATCATATGCATGTTGGTCAATATCAAACTTCACTGTGCTTCCCAAATCTATCTTGGTCACTTGATATGAAACAAACATAACAATTTAATCATACAGAATTAAAGAAAACAATATCTAGCTATTAATTTGAACAACCTACTGTTTAGAAATTCACAAAAGTCTCTAAAATCGCAGATAAAGTTATTTTTCACTTTCTCGCCAGCTTCATTTTTTGACAGTTCACCCCATACTGTGTTAGCAGTGATTGCTGGCAAATTTAATCTTAGAATTAACTCTGATATAGCTGCAAGTGCACACTGAGATACAGGATCAACTTCTGCATAGGCATAATATGTTTCCTAAAATATTTTGGTTCCAATATAATGATATTTAAACATGGTTTTATCAGTTGCACATAAAGAAACATACATCAATTACATGTTTAGACTCAAATTCAATATCTGACTTTAGTCTATAGATTATTACACATTGCCCAGAAAATTCTTCAGTGGAACCATCAGTGACACAACAGCGTACCATCCTTTTAATCTCATCATATTGTGGAATCCACCTTCCTGATTCTATTACAACATATTTTTTCAATTAAATAAATATAGAGCATTAATAAAATTAAAGTAACTGAAGTAATATCAATTATATAGTACCATAAGTGGGTGGTTCCATTGGTTGAAAATGTATAAGAATTGCACGTTTACCATCCTTAGCAAGAAAGCTGTCAAAAATAGCAATGTATTCATCTTTATCAACAATTCCTTCTTCCAAAATGTCAGGATCAACATGTAAGATGAATGCTACAACTTCCAAGATCTGACGGTGCGTCGCTTTCAGCAACCCTTCCCTTGCTTGCCTCTGTTCTTTAAATTTGGCCTGCAAATACGCAGCAATAGTATACAAATTGCATAAAGAAGTTAGATGAATTATAAATAATATGGTTCACAAACGAAAGGCTAATTATAATTCATGTGTACACTTCACGTACAAGACGTTCTTTTAGCGTTTCTGTAGGCGCTGATTCCAAAGCAACTCTTCTTTTTAATAATTCCTCAATTCGACGATCGATCGCAGGTTTCGTATAATCTCTAGCTGCAAAATATGCAGATACATGAGCCATTATATTAAAATGCGAACAACAAAAATATCACATTCGCATTCCATTCAAAATGAACATCAATGAATGCAAAGATATTTGAAGGAAAAAGCGCAAACAATTTCTACAGGGTGTCTTAATAATAACCTACGTTTACAAGGATTAATCAATGCAAATTTAAACTTTTATTACTATATTAGTACATGAATGAATCGTACCGATTTTTTAAAAATGTATAGTAAAATCAGTACTACTCCTGAACGCGTTTCGTGCTCTCTAAGGTAGCTCGCATATCCCCACTACTCGACTTCGAAGAAGTACTGTAGAAAGAGAACGCTGCTCAGTAATAAATTGTCAACCAATCAGAGCAAACAATATTTCTATGTTAACCCTCGCTAATGGATCGAGCTGCGGCCTGGAGGTGTGCAGGAATAGGATCGGTTATTGTATTAGCACGTGTCATAACCAAGCACGTGTCACCGTAACTTTAAACTTCATTCATGAATTTATCAACCTGGCGCGCATGCGAAGTAAGGTGTGCTTGCACATGCAGCTGAAGTGCACGTCAAATCGCAAAGGTTATGACAGACAGCACAACATAACTCTACAATACATTTACCTCAGACATAGCTGCAATAGAAAGAAAGGTTTATGCAAAATCAAACAAAGTGATATCGATCATATTCTTTAATTTTATGTTCCTCGTGATGCATACAGAAAACACATTCTCCAAATATGTTTTTGCAGCTTGCCTCAATGCATAATTACATCTTGATGCTCCGTTTAAGGTTAATACATATTTTACAAATCTGTCCTAACCGATTGTATGAAATTATATTATTATAAATATAAAAGTAATAAATTGTATAAACCCTCTACGAAACAGAACCGAAATAAAATGATTCTGTTCGTTCCTATTTCACTTTCCTTTTGACAATATTGAATGTGTGTTTACTTCATAAAGCAATAGATTACGGATCTTTTTTACGTTTTTCTATTACAATTGAAATACTTTTCGATCGCGTAAGTTTTAGTAGTAATACTAAAACAATTTAATCGTTTTCAGATAAAGGTGAGCATATTTTTGTTTCATAACTGCATCTAACACTTCTGCAACAATATATTTGGAGCTTGTACTCTATGATTTGAAAGTCAGATAATTAAATTATTGAACAAAGTTTCGAACAACAACGCAAATTTATTAAACCGGTAAGAGTATGTGGAATGCATTGAATTACCAGACATCATGTTCAACTTGGAATCGTATATAACACCTGTGATTCTTAGCTATGTGGAAAAGTATGTAAAAAATTTTAAACCAGAACAGTCCCAGGTATATTCCTTTACGTCTAATTACATTTGATTGGATTACAAGAAAATTATTCATTAATTAGTCTTTCTATCAATGTTATGAAGGACTGTATTTTAGGTATCTTTGTGGGGTGGAGATGCATCATTTCAAAATCTTGATTTACGACTAGAAGTTTTAGAAGAACAACTAAATCTTCCTTTTGTCTTTGTCAGTGGCCATATACATGAACTGCTCATTCATGTGCCCTGGGTAAAAATAACCTCGGAACCAATTGTTATTACAATAAATACGATAGGTAAGTAAACAAAATATAAGGTAAAAGGTAATTGATAACGTATACAAATTTCTTCTCTTTTTGTAGAGTGCATATTGAAATTAAAAGATGATACAAAAGTTGAAACTAGTTCTTCTGGATTACGGAAAAGACAAGAAGTACCACAGTAAGTAAAATACAATTTTGCTACCAATCATTTTGAATAACTGCGTAAACTGAATATTAATTTCTTTACAGGGAAGCGGCCCCTCCTGGGTACATAAAAAGTATAGTAACAAAAGTTGTAAATAATATAACAATCAATTGTAATAATTTAATTCTTAAGTATGTGGAAGAGGATATTGTTCTTAGCGTAAATGTCAGATTTTTAAGTATGCAAACTGTTGATAATAAATGGGAACCAGCATTTACTGGTAAGGTTTTTATATTTTATTGAATGTAACCAATTATATATTTTATAATCGTATCTTCTTTCAGATGTTAATGCATATGAAGTTATGCTTAGGAAAGTTATTACAATTCAGGACCTAACATTATGTTTAGATAAAATGGATGCCTCTGGAAAGATAGAAATATATCAGGTATTTTTAGCTTTCAGTATCAGTGTACGTGGTAGACCAAGTTGTAGATTTCTTATTAAAGAATTCATAATTTTAGGATCCTGTTCTATATCGCTGTTCTGTTATAATACGCTTGATTATAAACTATCACAGCAACACTGCAAGAAGAGCATCAGTCACGCGTCTAGATCTTCATTGTCAGAAAATGGAATTTAGTATAACAGAACAGCAGGTACCAATGCTTTTGAGACTAGCTGCACTTATAATGGTATTGCAGACGAAACAGTTTCCAACAAATAAAGAAAAGTCTTTAATCTCTGTTGAAGAAAGAGAAGATGGCATACAAGGTCTTATGTCCTTTCTAAAAATTATACTTTTTAAATAATCTTAATTATGTATATTCTTACTGAATATTCTAGATGACACCATTGATCATCTAAGTGGAGCTCCTGATGATAATACAGGCTGGGTTGGATGGGCTTGGGACATGGTATCGTCTGTGTTACCAATTGACTGGGACAATGATTGGTCTACAGAGCAACAAATGGCTTACTCAGGGCATACAATTCATTTGGGCGTGTACATTCAAGATGCGACCTTGACTTTTAAAGTACAGACATCAGAAAAGCTAAATTGTAATTCAAATATTTATAATTGTGAAATTATAAAACGAAAAAGATTCATTTTCTTTTTTAGACTGTAGAAAACATTAAAGAACATTTATTTTATAAGTCGCGGAAACTCAGGTACAAATCATTCTTGACTCTGAAATTGAGTGGTGTAGTGGTAGATACATTGCTTCAAGGAATTACTATGACCACCTTTCAAATTGGGATGGGCTGTATACGTATATACCCCAGAGGAACCTGTAAATGTGGATACTTGGAAGTAGTTGATGGAGCACAGGTAATTTTCTCTTCAACTCTTCTATTATTTCATTTACTGCGAACTGTGGCTAACTTGCTTACAAATTTCCTCTAGCCACCTCTATATTTAATAGCAGGAAAGTTGAACACTGATTACTTAAAAGATTCATTGTTTGACAATGATTCTGTGGAAAATAAAGGGAAGAAGAGAGACTATAATCGTGGAACTTCCTATCACCTGTACCCTGTATCAGGTAATGAAAATTTATTGCGCCATTTCATTATTAGATCCATTATAAATAATTGTGCTAATGATTTTTTAGAGGAGACATTAATAGAAAGGTGTCCCGCGTTCACTATGAATTATGTGCATTATGTTGATCTACCAGATGACATTACCCCGGAGAAACTGGCAGAATTTGGATCTAATTTTGAAAATAGGTAATATTCGAGAATTAAAATAACTTAGGAAAATGAAAAAGTAAAAATTAAATATAAATATTTTTGCAGCAACTTCTACGAACATAGATATATGAGATATATCGTAGGCGATTTAACTATCAGATTATGTTCGGGCGTTTTTCATCGGATTGAAACAATAAAGCAAGCTGCTGCAAATTATGACTACAACCCTTATCTTGTTTCGAAGCCAGGTATTTTTTCTATTCGCTATTAATAAATATAATTACTAATGTATTATTAATATTGGTAGACCCTTTGGTGGACGAACTTCCTCCAGTTACACTAGAAGAATATGAATCCTTGCGAGAAAACGTCTCCATGGTTGACACAAAATTAAGGATAGTGAAGGCATCCCTTCAATTGCAATTGGCCGATCATTCAATTACCGGATTACCACGGCAAAGAAAACTTGTTGAAAGTAGAGTATGTGTTGGACGTATAATGTTTTTACTACTTACACAATTAATCCACTTGTTACTGATTCTTTCTGTGTTGTTTTATTAGACGACACCATTGACGCCTGCTCTTACAGACGACCCTTTCGTGAGCATTGAATGTGATGAAGTAACACTAACTATGCTGCATCCCTTGTATCCGTTTAGGCTTGCTGCATGTGCATCGAAGCAGACTGATGTTTCCACAGAAATGTTCAATCAGTGCCATAGAGTTATTACACTTCAGGTAACCGAAAGGAAGATTTTATACATATAAAGAACGTTATAGATGGTCTATTTAATTAGGTAAACGGAGCAAGAAGTCAACTTTATTTAACGAAAAGTTGCCATACATTGATAATAATGCCTTATTCGGTCGGATGCATCGCAAAGAAATTATTGTACCCTCAGTATTGGAGAAATGTTGATCTGATACATGAAACATATTCCGCGCATGTGGACAGTATTACAATCACTGGAACGAAAGCAAAAATGATGGTTGCTGCATCTATATTGACTTCTATTTTCAATCCAACTGATACAACAAATCCTATTGTGTGCTCTTCTTTGTTCAACGATGCTTGTCAAGAATTAGGTATACTTAATAAAAATCATTAACATGATAGAGATATAAATGTAATGATATTTATACATATTACAGATCCAGTGTATTTGGAATTATTATTGGAAAATGTAAATTGCAGACAATATTCGTCTTTGGTTACAATCTCCAATGAGATAAGCATAAGCTCCATGAAAATATTTGCTCTAAATGAGGCTCAGCAAACCTTCATATTCTCAGGCCCAGAAAGCAACGTTCGTGGGTTAGTATAAATCGAAAACTCCATAAAAAGATAATTCACAACAGTGTAAATAATAATTTTAGGGAAGCAGAAAATAAACTGCTATTAATGGCTGTGATACAGTTCCCAAAAGATGTCGACAAACAAACCCATCCGCCACTTCTGTCGCTCCAAATGGCCGACATCAGAGCTTCGCTAGATCCGTTGTTATTTAAGTGGCTGGAATATCGTGTAACGTATTACAATTTAGGTACTTCGTGCACCACAAAGTCTGAAACGCAACAGCATTTAGAAGGTGCTTCCTCTGACACGGGCACCAAGAAGAAAACATTCCCAAGTTTGCACGAGAGTGTGCATAGTTCTTCAGATAAGGAAAAAAGAAAATCAGTCGTGACGACTGAAAAATCAAAGACTGTACAGAACGATGATACTAAAAGGAAGCACGAGTCCAAAGCTGATAGCGAAAGACAGGTATATTTTTTTATGTGTTACAGAATTCATGTAATTTGGAATGTGGTAAAACATTTTTGTTAGTAGCCTCAGTATGGGATTATTAATTATAAAGAAGTGATGTATGGTAGAACTTACAGAATTTGGGAATATTGGCCAGATTAGCAGAACTGTATCCATGGTGGTGTGGGCTTGTGTTAAGTGGGTGTGTTGGACATATTGTTATATACATACCGTCGAGCTCAATGAGTGGTATTGGTGCATATGGTAGGCTGATGCATTGAATCTACAACATATTTATATTGAACAGCGTATGATATATATATATTTCACATGTTTCAGGTATCGAAGAAGCAAAAGATAGTGCACTAAATGCCGACCATAATTTACAAATGTTAATAGTAAAATTGCCCACTCTTATCGTTCACTCGTCTAATATAAATATTGAGATGCTGACGCCATATCTTCAAGATTTACCAGTTCAATTACCAAAATCTATGTGGACAAATAGTAAGTTACTTGAGAATAGAACAGAATTATTCCATTAAAATTTTAACATTATCCATATTATCACTTCTTCCAGAATTGGAAAGTTTTCCGTGGACGTTGAGTTTCGTTGAATTTCATTGCTACATGTTACAACAGCATACACAAAAGAATTTCATTAAAAAAGTATCGTTGAATGCTACAGTTGCTCTTACAACTAAATTCACAACACCTCCAACTGGAGGAAGCATATTGTCTTCTCTAGGCATTTGTGTTCACATAGACAATTCTCCTATTATAATTTCAGTCTCCGAAGAACAGGTATTGCGATAAGAATATGTTTACGACAAGTAAACGATGTTCACAGAACAATTTTACATAACTGCGTAATTTTCTGCTACAGATAATTTTCATGAACAAAATCATTTCAAATATCCTGTACGTACTGCAAGTATCAAACGGCACTGTCAAAAGCGTTGTTCCAAGCACTCTGATAAATACCGAAACGCAAGTAGTCCTTCCTATCATTCCACAAACTCCTTCCACTCCAACGCAATTGCTATACTCTGAAGATGCAATGACAAACTCGACTGTTTCAACATCAAAGGACGATGTCGCGCAAGGTGCGTAACCAAAAACAATTCAGTCTTGATAGTTCTAATGTTAATATTATACGGTTTGTTTAATTTCTTCCAGAATCCGATGAACTAACTTTAACAGCATGGATTCAATGGACTATAACAAAAATTGCATTTAAGCTATATGTAATGGAAACAGAAAGTACATCTTCTTTGAAATTAGTCCTTGATATGGAAGACATCATTACCTCCTTGGACCTGCAACCAGTTTACTTGAAATTAAAAAGCAAAATTACAACTGCTACTATATTTCATTACACCAGGTACATAGCTACATCAGTGTGTAATCTATGTAATTGCATTTTGAAAGACAATGAAGATGTGCTTTTTAGGGCCCCAAATTCTCCAACATGGGATATTGGCGAGTATGTAGGCGCAATTCTCTGTGGCAGAGAAGACAGTTTAGAAAAAGGTGATGACTCTGGATTTTTGAGTTTCACTTTGACCAGAGCAAAGTCTGGGAACGTTCATACTCGATGGGGTACCAATAAACGTTATAAAACTCAGAAGGTACTAGTTACCAATAGTTACCATTAGTTACTATAAGAGATTGCTGTTCTTCAGATAGTTAATTGCAATTTTTAGAAAGAAATAGCGGAACCTACGCTGTCTACAAACATCTACATCTCAGAAGTAGTTGTAAAAATGCAAATGGTGGACATAATTCTGCCACTTACTATAATGAGCAAATATATACAGCTATTGAAGCCATTCACCTGCTTCTATCAAACCATTGAGAAAGATAATACTGAAACTTTTGTACAAAACGCAACAGCAGGTTTGAGTAGCATTATTAATCTTGACAATCAATTTTTGCCATTGATATACTTAGACTTCAAAGGGCTCAGGCTGATACTACCAGCTTCAAACATAATTAAATTGAAGCCACAGCATGATCTATTAATGCTTCAGGTAATAATGTGTCTTAAAATTTGCGAAAGCAATTGTTATAACTTAAGAGGAAAATAGTGATTTGGTCTTTACTTATAGTTGGATGGAATCCGCATAACTCCACACGCAGAAAATCCAATTTGCAGAACACCTTTAAGAATGGATATATATCAGCTTGCAGCTCAAGCAAATATTTTGAGTATACCAGGTTCTGTTGTAGAGGATCGGCAATATCAGATTAACGTAAAAGGCATCTGTGCCCATACTACCACTTGGAAGAATTACCAAATGAGTATTAACAAGGTTTGTTAGAAATAGGCTGGGAAAGCAAGTTTTTAAATTGAATTACTTTCAACTTATTTAATTGCAGAAACTGTCACAGTCATATCTTTACACAATGAACGAAAACCCTGCATTAGAATGGAACAAACTAGGGCATGGAAGTAGTTTGGAGCAACAATTTTCAACACTACCCTTGGTATCAAAGTACGTTAATATTAAAAAATATCATAAATAGTGTAATCAAATTATTTATTTATCATATACTTTACAGGTTTGATCTGTGCTTGATTATTGCACCTCCGGTTTTGTTTAAACCAGACGTACTAGTGTGCGGTAGTGCTATTGAAGTTAATTGTATAACGGACATCGAAGTGACCATAAATTTAGATCAAATTCAGCTGATTTCCATTCTGAATACTGAATTAAACAATTTGCTATATGAAAACTTTAAGTTGCACAGGACGTCGACTGTGTCTAATAATATGTTCCAAAAATCATCTTCAACTGTCGGAGGTATTAAACAAATTACTTGGACAAAACAATCCTCTGACGAGGTAGATGCTGATTTTACTAAAGATAGCGGTATAGATTTCGAAACTTCTAGCGTGAATTCAACTATTGTTGTAAGTTTCTTTCATTTGTAATTTCACTTGTAAAAATATTTATATAAAACTATTTTTTAATAACTGTTATTAGGGTAAACCACCGCTTCCAGGGACTCCTGTACTATTACCGTTCGAATTTTTGATAAATTGTGGTAAAATAACGCTTGTGCTTTATGATATTCAAAAAGTCAATTCGGAGTACCAGGTTGTAAGTAATTTTTAAATAAAAGATGTTACGATTATCTTTATATTCACGAAATTAGTATTAGTTATGCAATTCGTATAGGATATAAATGAAATTGAAGAAGATGATGGCGAAAGTCAGAAGCAACCACTATTTTACGTTATGGTCAATCAGCCGAATATTTATTTTTCACAGCAACACCCGTCACAGAAGATACAGGTATGTTGGTTTTTAACCGTGGATAATTCGCTAAAGAATTGTTTCTAATACATATTGTTTTAGGTATCCTGTTTCGATATGACTGTGGCGTTAGGAGAAAAAGAATATTACGAATTGAATTCGATTCCAACAGAGAAAGATTTCACAATGTTCATGATTGAAACGAAAAGCGGCGATTTGCATCCAGATACAGGCATTCCACCATCTTTTGTAACAATGAAGTGTGAAAAGACATTAGGGAAAAATCCACAATTTTCTATAGATATGGGTAGACCAACAAAAATTTATTTCTCTCTATCAAGACTGAGTCAAATACACACTATGCGAAATAAGGTAATTTACATACAAATATTAAAAGATTCGAACACGTTTCTAAACCTGTTAACATTTATTGCGCAGATACTACCTTACTTCGTAAATAAGTACGAAACAGCTTCAACAGATCACCTCGACGATAGCAAAATATCATCAACGAAACAAAGGAAATTAAATTGGCCTGATTTAAACGTGAGCACTAAGCAGGTTGTACTATCCTTGAAAACAGATTCCGGCGCTGAAATAATGATCAGTTTATCTTCATTGTCTGGGAGCATTACATGTCTTCTTCGACCTGATAGAATATATTCCAACACGTCTATAGATTCATTCATTATATCAGCAATTCTTAACGAAAATATCAAAGTACTTTTGAACCCGTGGTGTTGCAACATCACTGTCTGTTTGCTTTGGGAGCCATGGCAAAACGCTGATTCTATTCCCCAAATACAAGTACAAGCGGATAGCGATAGCCTTTATTTAGATTTCGGACCAGAACAGATCAAAATAATGAAGAATGTTATGGAAGATTGTCAGCTGCTATTAAATGAACTAACAAAGACTCCTGCGCAACCTACATGTAACGAAAAACAAATTGTGTTGTCCACTGAACAGCATTATAAGGATGATCTCAAGGCAGGCGCATTCCAGTTTGTCAATGGTAATGCTGACGAACTACCATTCCCATATCAAGTAAGCTTGTCACCTTAAATATTAATTATGATACTTAAGCCGGCGTAAAAGACCAATCTAACACATTCTTAACTGCAGGTTGTATTTTTCGCTTATCCCCAACAATCAATGGCATGGAGATACCCACAGCCAAGAACTCTGACTAGAATTCATGTGTCACCAGTTCCATTTGAAGTTAGTAAATTATATTAATTATGATAATCCTTACTAATTTATATGTATAAAAAATAATTTATCCTTCTAGACCCTGGATTCTGACAGTGGTTACATCGACAAAGTACCCTGTGTCCTTGAATACTGGAGCGATTGTCACACGTCCTATCAACGCTATGTTGACTTCTACCTGTCAGAGACAGATTCTTATCGTTTAGACCTCCCAGAAAAAGCTCCAGCCAGAGCAGTGGCCTGTATATGGAGAGTAGTATTATTTTCAAGCAGCAACAAACCATTTTCCAAAACAATAATCTCTGCCCGCGTTCTTGCTGCCTGTTTACGCATCGATTCTTACTTCAATTCCTCTATTATACCCAACGTACAAGCGGCTTTGAATATAGGTGCAGTACATGTGTCATTGTACAATCATGTGAATTCGAATACATACAGCAATTTGCAGACACCGTTGAAAAATTATACCTTGAAAGGTACTATCCCTGAAACTCAATGTTTCATGACCTTGGAGCACAAAGAAGCTATTTTAGTATTCAACAGATGGATAGATGGTTCAACGTTGATCGACGTCAGTGGAACAGTCAGCGTTCATATCTTAGACTACGCTCATTTAACTATGCAAGAGATGTTGGACCCTTTAGAAGCGAGATTTCAGCTGTCGTTATCAGATAAAACGGACATTTCGTTAACATGCAGTCCATTCTCGCTGAAGCTAGGACCAACGATAGCGCACACTCTTGCAGTTTCGGCGCATTTATGGTTTGCATTCCTAGAAGAAGAGAAGAAAAACATGATTATATTCACTCGTTACGTGGTAGCCAACGATACCAGTGTCCCTATTCTCTTTGGTCAAAGCGGAACTGGAGACAACACTCTACTAGAAAGTCGACAGTGCACTTTCTATTCGTGGAAGAACTTTGGAAACAAGATGATAAGAATAGCGATAGAAGAGAACATCTGGTTATGGAGCAAACCGTTTTCTGTAGCCACCGATGGTGTCCAAGCGATTGAATTCAATAATTCTTTAACCAAAGCAGCAACTTTCGTTAGCGTCACGTCTCTCTCCGCTACACAGAAATTGGTAACTTTCTCTGGTCAACTAATAATTTCGAATCAACTGATCGACAACTTTGAGATGAAATTGGTCAAGTACGAAGCCGATATTGGCTCGAAAGTAACTGTGCTGAAAGATGTGCACCCTGTCCCTGGTAAAAGTTCTCCACCATCGATCATTCTCGACGGAAATAAGAAAATGGCCATACGGTTACGCTTTACCAATATGCCTAACTTGTCGTGGACAGGCGACATTCCTCTTCAGCCAAATGCTAAATGGGGACAGCCTTGGTTAGTCAAAGTACCATTGCAGGAACGCGGACAGTTTTTAAGTATTTGGGTACGAGTGGTCACTCAGGTCATTCAAGATAGGACGAAAGTTCTAGCAGTACTCAGTCCGTTGTACATGATCAGATCGCATTTACCTATACCAGCTAGGGTGCAGATGGATACACCTTCATTGAAGATTTCGTTAAGTACCATGGTGAATGGTCGCGGTGAGCGACAACAGTTATACTGTCCTGGGACTTTCGAGCATTTCCATCAGTTAACATTCCAATTGGAATCTGGAGTATCCACCTCCAATCCTTATGTTCCATTGTCTTATAGCTCTGTGGACCAACGAAAATTTTTCAGAAGACCAGATATTGAAGATATCGATACTATTCTAAAAAGTCTAGACAGTCGAAAAGAAGAAGAATGGCCCTTCCAAGGAGATATGATGGAAGAGTGGGTGTCCACTGAACAGCCTCAAACACACGTCCAAGTGAAATACCAAGATGCAGGACTTGTTTCCAGTACTTTATTGCTAGAGCTGCAACCGTGGTGTTTTATGTTGAATTCCATGGGGTGTCACCTGTCTCTCGTGGCAGAGGACACTGAATTGTGTCAAATACCTCACTATGGTATTGTAACTCCTCCTAAACTTGAGGGCACGTTCCATTTATGTGTTGGGATTGGTGATACGTTTTATACATCCCAAGCTCTCCAACTGGCTCGGCCAGATTGGAGTCAGAGTTTTTATATGCCGCGGATTGGTGGATTAATTCCAGTCGTTGGAAACATCAAAACATGCGTGGATTGTTGTTCGAGCGTGTCCATCATGAGCATCAACTCAAGCATGCACGAAGATATGCGCCTCATTCGCATAACAAGCAGCCATGTCATCAGTAATTTAACATCTCAAGAGTTATGCATTGCTACCTTGGCGGTCCACGAAGAAGGAACTGCTCTGGAGTTGCCTAATGATCTCACTCTATATAGTCTTAACATCTCGCCTGCCGAGGATCAGAAACAGGGCATACCTATTACACAATGGCATACATTGTACATGGAGGACATTATACAACCTCTTGTACTTTATATATCGTTGAGCTTGGGACACAAATGGTCTTGTCCTGTAAGAGTCGATCAAGGCATGAGTCGTAAGTGTGTTGCCATTCCAAACGGCTCGACCACTATGCCAGTAATCATTATGACACAGGAAGACAAAGGCACAACGTACATAATGATTCACTTGGACTACCATCCTCAGCTGTTAATTGAAAATACCTGTGCATTTAAGATTCTATTAGGTCAGGCAAATGAAACCGAAGATGCTGTAATACCAGACACTGGTCACTTTACATGGATTTGCGAGGTGGAGAGTGGTGCTTCGTGTCACTATTCTATTCCAACAGTTAGTAATAGATTACCTGATGCTCCTGTCCCAACTGTATCCAATGTAATCTTGTTCTCTGCCGTAACTAATTATGGCGATCAAACGGCGTACAATAAAGAATTGCGATGGTCAAGAGGCATAAATCTATCTGCGATATCAAACGTACTGGTAGACCAGTATGTCAGACTGCCATTTTACGGAGACGTGAAACTGATCATGCAAAATCATTGCTACACTACGTACATTAGTGTGGTACCGATTTCTCAAGAAGAAGTGTCTGCAAGAGACATCAGAAGCCGACTTTTGCGCAAGGAACTTGATATGAAAGAAGTAGAACTGCAACATATTAGGTACACTGATCAGTCAGAAGATGATAAACTGATAAATGTGCAAAGCTCTGATAGCTCCACGTCAGTGACAACGTTTTTCTCTGCTCAAGACGATACTCTGAATACAGAAGTTCCACCAAAAATAAATTTACAACAGTCGATTGCAGATATGGACGCTATGAAAACCAATGATGATGCAAAAGTCACTGAAGAGAATGCATCTAAAGAAGGATCTGCAGCTATATGTCTTCGGGGAGTTACTATCATTATCATGCATGATTTGAATGAAAATGCGCAACGGATCGAGGTCGCTAGTTTGTCCATGACTGATATTGTGGTCACTGTCGCTTCGAAATCCAGAATGGTCAATTTAAGCGTTTTCATCGGTGATTTGCAATTAGATAATCAAATGTTTGATCAAGGAGGTTTCGATTTTCCTGTGGTATTAATTAGTCAGAGCCCTCTTGTTACAAAAGGGATGGGGTATTATACGCATAATTGCTTGATGAACAAGATAGATCAAATCAGGGAGAATTCTCTGATAACTATTGATTACATTATGGAGAGTCAAGGACACATTAGTGGTAGGTGATAACGTAACTTAATCTTCTATATTTAAAAATTTCTATTAATTTATATTCTTTAATTTCAGCATTAAAGGAACTTTATTTAAAGATTGCGCCTATTAGCGCCTACATTGAAGACACGTACATAACGCAATTATTAAATTATGCATCTTCAATGGTTCCACCCAGATTTTTTGTACCAGATAATACAAAGAAGATGAGACCATTGGTTTCAACTACTGCAGTCTGCATGCCTGATTATATAATTGTCGATGCAAAAATATTAAGTGATCCTTTGAAGCTGCAGAATTTAAAAATAGAGCCTCTTTCGATACTGCTAAGCGTTCATACTTCCGTGCGATTGTATGTAGCTTTGGATCATTCTCCCTTGTACTTTGGCACCTTTGAGAAGAAAAATATTTTAACTACTCCATACAGACTAGGCAATGCACTTACAATGCATTATTTGTCTGGAGCTATATTTGGAGCAGGTACAAACTACTAACTAATTGCACTCTACTTGCATTATTGGATATGCATTTAGGATCATTTAAATTTCAGGATGGATGGTTGGATCCTTAGAAATACTTGGTTCTCCCGGAAGCTTAGCACAAGCTCTTGGATCAGGACTTAGAGACTTCATCTCTCTACCGTTCCAAGGCTTGCTGCAAGGACCATGGGGTTTCATTGTGGGGATAACGCATGGTTCAGCTAGCTTGATGAGACATGTCACAGCAGGTAATTTTTTTAATTTATTCCACGACATTTTCTTAGCAGCATTTTACTAAACAATAAAATTCGAACAGGCACTCTGAATTCTGTGACGAAATTAGCATCCAGCGTAGCTCGAAACTTAGACCGTTTAACTCTGGATGAAGAGCATTTACAAAGACAAGAAGAGTCTAGGAGGATAAGACCTCAGGGCATGGCGCAAGGGCTTTACCAAGGCCTTACTGGATTAGGCATGAGCGTCCTAGCCGCGGTTGCTGGTCTTGCTCATCATCCTTTGCAACAAGTTCTGTCGGGTGAAATAACAACTAAAAGCCTTGTGACTGGTGTTGGTCTGGGTCTAGTTGGAGTGGTTACAAAACCATTAAGTGGGGCTGCAGAGTTAGTTGCTTTGACAGGACAGGGACTGCTTCAGGGTGCAGGCTGGAACTCATTACCCTCTGTAAGTAGCCCATAATTCAAAGTGTTCCTAAACATCATTGACAAGATCCTATAACAATACATTTTCATTCACAGCCACGACAGCGACCAGTTGTTCAGTATACAACAGGAAATAACAATACATCTATAAGATATGCTTGGTGGTTGCTACCCCTATTGGAGCAGAACCATGGAAACATTCTACATGTTACAAGTGGAGACCAAGTGATCCAACAGGGTAGCAATCGTGCTGTCACTTTGGTTTTAACGAGACATGCGTTACTATTGGTTAGCGCAGCCGAAGATACCGTAGAAAGAATACTTTTATTGAAAGAGTTAACCAGTGCGGATCACCATCTTGATTCCACTATAAGTTTGTACTGTGTTCCTGAAACGACACAAAATAATAGACCTGTGTCACCTACTCCATATGAAGTATGATATTTCTTTAGTTCACACTAATATTATTAAAATGATGCATAATAGATTGTTGGTAAATAATGAAAAATGTCTTTACAGATGGATCAAGAAATGCGAGCACGTGTAGCAGAATATGTAAGAACTAGCAGCACTGGTTTAGCCAGTGTTTCAACAAACAGCGACGGTCAGTCTGACATTTTTGAGAATGTTACACCTCATTCTGACCGATCTTTGACCTTCTACGTTTCCCCGGATTCGCGTAATTATTTATTGTCATTGTTCAACATTGCCAAACGACAAAGTCAGGGTAGCGGATTCAGAGTATTATAAAAGATAAATAGAGCAAACTATATTACTTTTATCAGACCACGAACAGAGTGGATGATTAATATTTTTGAAAAATGGCAAGTGATGAGTCAGTATTACGCTTCAAGTATAAAGATTCCTTGATAATTATAGTATTACAATAATATTGTAGTACATAAAAAAAAACGGGTATCAAGACGTTGCAATTCATGGGATTACTGACAATATATACAATTCGGAACTAGTTCATACAGAGAAAATGTTTTTGCAATATTTATAGAAAAATGATTGTAAAGTAAAAAGATTTCGGTTCATTTTACTTACTAAACTACAATAATATATTGTACATATCCTCTGGCGACCATCTCATTGTCTCTATAAAAATTGAAACATCATGAATATGATCGCGTATTTCGGTTTTAAGTATTTTTATGCTTATTTTTCATATATTGATTACAAATGATATATGTAACATACGATATATTGGTAAAAAAAAATTGTTGTAACTTACAAATATAATTTGATATCATCTCACTGCTACATATTATTTACACGACGACTGAAAGTAGGCAAGTAGAATGCAATAAAGTGTACAAAATTTTATACATTTATTAAAAATGATTACATTCTATTTACAATAATCAGTGTAACCGATTTATGAAAAATATAAGGTGGGAACGCAAGAAACTAATGTTCTTGTTTCTTGTGGACGAGTGAATTATTTATTCGAAAATGCGTTTTATTTCATTGTTGTTATAAGCAGCGCTACATAGTGTGCACTGATTGTCCTGAATGGATAACAATAGTTTCCTACATAAGACATGTTTGCATGGAAGTTCATAAAAAACTCTATTTGTGCAGCAAGTACAATTGAACTTAGAACTTGCATTATCATTTTCTGGTACATCACCTAAGTATTTTAAATCAGGTACCGTTGAATCAATATCATAACTTTCGCTATTAGTAGCATTATTACTTTCCTTAGTAGTTTCAATAGCCTTTCTTTTTTTTATTGGCTTAGGCAAAGTGATGGCAGTTCTTTTGTGAGACATCACAACAACTGGCAGTTTGTGGCAGAACTTCTTGTTTCCTTGTGTGTCTGATGAAGAACAATGCAACTTTGGCTTAGGATCACTTAAAGATCTATTGAGCATACTCTCCCCTAATAAATATTTTGGAATTTCCGTTGTCTTAGTCTTTGTTGCAGTTGAGAGTAATGCACGTCCTAAAACCCTTGGCAATTTCTTAATCTCTTCTACATTACTATTTTCGAGTAAAAACTTATCTATTCTCAACTTTAGTGCAGTTGCTATTACAGGCTTGCGATCTTCACTAAAAGGTATACCAGTGAAGGGATCAGTTAATCTTCTACCCCACAATGCCTCAGTTTCCTCGTGCTTTTGCAAAGTAGTTTGATCAATAATTTTTCCACTAGGTAACATGATAGGCTGTGTCATGATTTCCCAAGTAATAGAGTCCAAGAAGGCCTCTGGCACTTCTAAGGTTGATTCTATTACTTCTCTAAAATTCATCATATGTTTATCATAAATTTCTAATTTTCTTAGAAATTAATACTATAAGAATATTACATTTACCTGTTACTTGGAGCAACAATAGGTGTAGAAGTACTTTTAGATTGCTCCGCAGAGTTGAATGCATTGTTCTTCTCTATGCACTGTTCATTGTCTGTAGACTCAGACAATTTAGTTTTATACCACAAAGTGGATATACTGGCAACTGTATCTTTCCCACATCGTGACGCAACGCTTCCCCATACCTCAACTTTCCCTAATCCAGGTACAGAGTTGTCTGTCTTGCATATGCATATCCTTAAATTATTTATATAACTTGCTAAATATCCCAGAGATGGTTTTATATACCGTTTCAAAAAATTTGCAGGAACTGGGAGCGTTTCATGATTAACATTTGACGAATAAAGCACCAGGCCAGCATTTGAGGGACTTAAATATCCATTAACCAGTGAAGTATATGGTACACTGTCGTCATTGCTTGTTTTAGCATATATTTGAAAGCCTGTCGATTTTTGAGAACCAACAGAAGGCCAAATAATGATGTAACTGATGGTTACATTACAAAGGAAAGTGATGTCAACGTTAACAGGGGGTTTAATGCTTGCGTATGCTAAGAAACCTTTGTCGGAGTCGCTGATCAAATTGGAGACTTCATGTCCTTCTGTGCTGACAGTGCTGCATTCAATTTCTGGCCTCAAACGGGGGTCACAAAAATTAAACAGCATTTCTCTTTTGTGAAGACACGACTAAACAACATTCTCCGATGACAGGTTGGCGTATCGATTTGGCACAGAATTCACGCAACCATTATTTTTCATTTAAACAATCGTTACTTATTTTGTTGTTGCTGTGAATTTAAATTCACAGTCGGATCAGGTTAGATGTTACTAACGTCATGTTAAATACAGTCAAACGAGGATAAGAGTAGACCCGATACCCAATGTTTTATTTTCTCGCTTGCAGATGGAGCTTCATAAACTGTATTACCATTTCTGAGTCGCACTCATCGTTATCGATACATATTTCAGGAATTTAAACTTATTAGCGAGAATCGAGTCTATCGTATATCTCATTCGTTATTTTAGTGCCCTATAATGTCAGATGCTTAATCGAACTTAACCTTATTTTCATTCAAAACAACTGAAAGAGTCACGCAAGTATTTATGTGTGTTGCGATCATTTTGTATAAAGATAAAAAGTTGTAAGTACGCATTTACTATTAAAGAAAGTTATTTTATATAGTCGTTGTCAATTTATTACTATAATCGCATTGAATTATTCGTAACAGTAAAAGAAATGAACGAATCTTTGAAGAGAAAGTATGACGAGGGAGCTATGTGCCAAGCCCTGAAGGCTGTAAGGTCAGGAATTCCTATCAATACGGCAGCCAAAAAATACAGAGTACCAAGGTCAACTCTGTATGGTAAATATAAACAATTACACGCAAGTGACAGGCGTGGACGACCAACGGTACTGTCTACTGAAGCAGAAAACAAAATTGTTCAGTGGATTATAGACATGTCGCGTCTCGGATGTCCAATCACCAAAGAACATCTGATGAATAGTGTGACATTACAAGTGAAAGTTTCAAACATATCCAATAAATTTATTCATGGAAAACCGAGTCGTCATTGGTATCAAGGACTCCGCAAAAGACATCCAATATTAATTAAAAGGATATCTGAAAATGTAACGCTGTCTAGAGCATCAATTTCAGAAAGTTCCGTTCGAAAATGGTTTATGGACACTGAAGATTATTTAAGAAAAGAAAACCTTTTAAATATTGATAGCACCAGAGTTTATAATATAGGTGAAACATCCTTAATGTTGAATCCAGAGAATGGTCAAGTGCCAGCAAAAGAGGAATCCAAAAATGTTCATAAAGTTGTTAATAATAATGAAGAAGAGAATATAACTGTTTTAGTCAATGGTAATGCCAGGGGCCAATTGGCTCCAACAATGGTTGTATTTAATTACAAGCGAGTGCCCAGTTCTATTTATACAAAACTTCCTGAAGGATTTCATGTTGGTACATCTGAACAGGGTTTGATGACAGCATCCCTTTTTTACGAGTATATTGCTAAGGAATTTTGGCCGTGGCTAATTAAAAATAAAATTCAAATGCCAGTTATATTATTCTTGGACGGTCATGTTTCATACCTTACTCAACTCTTAAGCGAATTTTGCCGCGAACACCAAATAGTGTTAATAGCATTACATCCAAACACAACGCATTTCCTTCAACCAATGGATGTTAATTTGTTTGAACCATTGAAAGCCCGTTGGAAGGAAAACGTAAATCGTTATTGTAATGAAAGAGAAAAATTAAGTATTAGTAAAGAAGATTTTGCTCCTGTTTTGGAAACAATTTTCAGAGAAATGAATCTGAAAGAAATATTGTCCAATGGTTTCAGAAAATGTGGCTTGGATCCATTTTCAATGGATGAAGTAGATTTTGTAACAGTTTTTGATAAAAAAAATAGCAATAGCTGCAAATCTTTAGTAGCAACTTCCAGTCAGCCCTGTCTTCTGGAATCAGTTGAGAGATATATTAAAGAAAGCACTTTACACAGATTTAAGTGTGAAAAAAGTGAGAACTGGACAGGACGAGAAGAAGACAAAAGCTTGTTTTACTTTTGGAGAAGGATTCTCAATGATAGCAATCAAAGCAAAAACATGGCAAATAATTGTCACACACCTGTGGAATTAGTTCTAATACCTGAAGCGTTTGATAGTCCACCAGATCAGGATGAATGTATAATAGGATTCTAATATATGATAAATGTCCCAATTTCCGTGCCTTCATGCCAATTTTTGCTTTGCCGAAAACTGTCAATAAATACTATAAATTTCATTTAATGCACTAAAAATATATTTCACAGCCATTAGCACGATGTAATTATCTATTCTGAATCTGTTGTAAAATATTTTCGCAATACCATTTTTATAAATTCAGAAATAAACACTGGTGTTTAAAAGGACGCGCGAGTAGAGCATTCTCTGTCGCAAGACTAATTTATTGAATTCAAAATAGATAACTTCTGTGTACTTTCATTTTTGTCTACACATATTTATAAAATTGAAACAGTGTAAAACTTATAGAATTAACATTGTAAATACTCTTCTACAAGAAAAAAAATATAAAACTATCGAAATGTCTATAAAAATAATTACACTCTATGTCGTATTTTTGTAATTACATATTTCATAAATATTATTTCCATCATTTAAATATTCGCGCCGTATACACTTCTTACCTTCAAGTAATAATCAACAATCGTAGTAGAAATGAAATATATGGTATAATCGGTTCTTGCTAAATCGACGGTCGGTATTTTGACTAACAGTTCGAGCGTTTTGCCACTTTACCATTCATGTCAGCAAGATTATCGTGTGCCGTATGCTCTACCGTTCGGCGATAATGTATCGACGTTGCAGAATACGCATCGGCACCTCGAGCCACTTGGCACGATTCGCACAGATGGCGTTCGAATGCGGGCGGGTTCTACAAATTCCACGTTTTAGAACTCGCTGTGTGTTAGGACAGGACGGACTTATAGCGGCGTTATTATTGCTATTTGGTTGTACCATGACCTCCTTTTACGTGGCGCATATGAAGGCGTACTAACCGAATGTGAAAACATCGTCTCGAGAACTGGATGGCAACGATTTATCCGCGGATAGATCGATCGGATTCGTTTTATCTGCGCCGGTCGATCAACTATTGCCGGGCGATTCTCAACTATCGCTTTGACTTTTCGAGCGTTCTTCGGATCACGTGGAATCTCGTGGAATGCACGTTAAATTGTATAACGCTAAAATTATCTGTAATTCTTCGAAATTATTTACAAATATTCCATAACGCTGGCGGAAGCGAATCGGAGATCATAGGCTCGTAAATCCGAAGTCCCCGGTTTCGTATCTCGTTAGATCAGAGAGGTGGGAGCCCACGCTCGCGAGCGTGGCCGCGATCCTCGAGATCGTTGATCGACGCGACGGCGTGGCGTCGTGGTTCGCGGGCAAAACATTCGGCCGAAGCGTGATCAGCTTGATCAGCGTGAAACGTCGTCGGTTTTAGCCGAAATGTCTCCGATTACCCTGACTCGGGGGCCGGTCGACTGTGCCGTCGCGTTGTTTTCTCGTGGAAACGCGTACACAACGCGCAGCCGAGCCTCGCCGCTGGTCTGTAACACTCGATACGCGTGTCTCGAATGCTGTCGAGCAATACGAAACACGGCAGCCACCGTATACACGTACACGCGAGCGTGAATTTTCGATGGATCCGGCGATAGTGTGGGTGGAGGAACACGATGCACACGACGCGCGGGACTCACACCGAGGCTTGCCGGCGAATCGACAGGCAACGGAGTGATTTCTCGTGTCACGTGTGTGAACCCCGCGTATTTGGTGTGTGTGCCACCCCCACGTGGCTCTGCACGCCACCCACACGCCCACAGACAGCTTTATATGCATGTTGCAGCCTGTGTGCAACGTACACGAATATGATCGCTTAAATGTCCCCATCTGTACTTCTCTCTCTCTCTCTCTCACTTTCTCTCTCTGTCTCTGTTTCGCACCTTCTCGCTCACCCCTTTTCTGGCTCACGCTCTCTCGCCGTCTCTCTCTCTCTCTCTCTCTCTCTCTCTCTCTCTCTCTCTCTCTCTCTCTTTTCCTCGCAGCACGTTTATATACGAACGTCTAGCGGCTCGTCACGTGTTCGTGTCAAAATCAATATTTGGCGTTACTAGGTTATGATAACAGTGCACGGTGTCGACGAAGCTGGTGTGTCTTACGTACATAGCGACGCGGGTGGCCCATTCGTTTAGGCTCGTTTTGTCAGCCGTTGTCGTTGCTTCTGCGTTCCGAACGATTAGCAAAGCACGCGGCGGATGCTGACGAAACGGCGGATGGTTTGATCGGCTTTTGCGGTACTCTCCGACAACGTTGCCTCGATGAAAAAACGAAGCTCGAGGAGATGGCCCACTTGGCTGATTTATAGACAGGCTGCATCCAATGCAAATTAACTCTCTATTGGCTCGAGTAACTTTCAGATATCTGGCTAACATATCTACATTTTACCAAATAATTTTAGTTTTCTGCACAAGATGACATACACGTCTTAACACTTTAAGTATATTTATTGTTAACAAATAGTAGTTATAATTGTAGAGGAATACCTCAATTGTTACATACACCTACACCAACAATTATTATACAATTATTTTAGGTATCAGGCTTCTTTCGCAATTAATAAAATAAATAAAATCAAAATAGAAACATAACCTTAACATTGAGCTAAATTTTCGCAACCGAATGCCGGTCGGTAAAGTGTTAATTATACAAGGTTTTTGAGATGACCAACAACGATATTAATAACAGTCGACAGTATCGTTGAAACTGAGATTTCAAAGTAAATGCCTCGCAGGTTGTCTGCTGGATATTTAAGGAACAAATTTGACCCGCGGAGGGTCGAAAACGGTCTGATCATTTCCGTAAAACCGTCCGTACGAAAGGGTTGAAAATGTCTTATCTCTTAATACAGACTGACAGCGATGCCAAACCGCATTCACCGTTATCGAGCAATCAATTTTCCGATCGCCGATGATTCATTAGTGTCCCGTCACCTCTTATCAACAATACGTTAACGCTTTATCTGTTGGAAACTTATTAATAGATTTTTCCGCGATTGCGCCACGTTTTAAAGGTGCTCGAGAACGTTCCGAACAATAGCTATACCAATAGAACGAGATTAGAGTGTATCGTGGAGAATTGTTGGCGAAACAATCGCTGATACGTAATGCGCTATCAAAAATGAAACGCTTGTCGAACGTGTCAATGTCGGATCGCGCGAAGACAAATCAGGCTCGAATATCCGTTCCATCGGTTTATTCCGGATCCTCGAAGAATATGTTAAGCACCGTGGAGAATGCACGGTTCGCTTTGCAAATCGGACACCTTGGTTTTAAGTTCGCGGTCTCTGGCTCGGCGAGGTGTCTTTAACCTTTCCACGGCCGATATTGTTGAGCATTTGTAGCAGCGGCGACTGGATCCGTTCAATTCTTTACGATACATTTTTATTTGTCGTAGATTGTCCCATAAGTTCCTTCCTTTTCTTTTTGACGCGAAATCAATAGACGATATTTGTTATTTAGGACACCTTTATGACACCTCGTCGGCTCGCCAATTCTTTTCGGCTACGGCGGCTTTCAATTTATCGAGTCGATCGCAATATTTTGCAGAATCGATCGTTTCACCTTGTAGAAGGAGCCTCGTAGTACGCTACACCTTTCCAGTCCCGCCAAACGCGCGAAAGAACTTTCTTCGGGCGAAGTTCTGGCTTCGCGACAGTCGAAGGTCGATTTTCCTTGGACCAAGTGCGTTTTCGATGCGCGTTTTCGTATAAAATCCAAGTCTCGTCTCCGGTGTCTTGGCTCTTTAAAAAACGATTTGTTTCGTGTCGCTGAAGAAGCAAATCGCGCGTAGAGACGTGCGGTTCATAAGGTCGGTCTCCGTGAATTGGTGTGGAAGCCAAACTTCGTATCGATTCGCGTATCCAATCTTGATTAAATGATTCTGTAGTAAGGTACGAAATAAAAATTCTCGAGCAAAGCACGAAACATTCGCGAAAGCCATTATAGTGCCAAAGAGGTTAATAGTTAATAATTGCATACGACCCAGAAAATTATAGTTCAGATGAAAAGCTTGTAACTCCGAGCCGAAACGGAACCGATCATCCGGGGATTAATTCATTGATACCGTCTCGCCGACGAATCGGTGCACATTGTCGCCCGTTTCGTATTCGTAAAAATTCGCAGTGGTTCGCGGAGTCCAGGCTGAGCACGAACGAGCGTGTTCGATATATTAAATTTTGTTGGCACGGTAGATCGGCACGTTTAGTCTAAACTGCAGGCGGCACACGGTCGGAACACGTTGTTCTAGGGGCATCGGTTGGACGCGGTTGAAGCAGCGCGGAAAAACAAACGGATCCGTGGGGAGCTCGCGTAAATTGCAGAAAACGTAGCCTGACAAGCAATGAATTTTAATACGCGTAATTATCGTCGTAATTTGATGCTACCCCGGGAAGTTTCCAGCCGAATCGGTCTCGTTCTATTCCAGCTACTTGGCATTCCGCGTTTCCGCCGCGCTTTCGTTACCCCAAGAAGCGCGGCAGGAATGTTGTGCTTACTTAGCTCGCCGAGTGGATCCCGTCCTCGGAGGAATACAGGCACAACAGGTGTACAGCGCACTACATAATGCATAGACTGGATTTTCAGGCGCGAGCCCGAAGGATACGGTGCTTCCGAGGCGTCGCGACGCTGCACCGCGTCGCCGGATTCGAGCATTCACGGTTGCGGGCGAAAGAGAGAGAGGGAGAGAGAGAGAGAGATACAGAAAGAGCAAGAGAGCGAGAAAGGGAAATAGAGAGTGAGATGTAGAGAGAGAAAGAGAGCGAAAGTCAAGCCGGTCCGTTCGCCGAATTTCTTGGACCGGTGTCAAAGGTCGCGAGAGACCACCCCCTTCGCCATCAACAAGCCGTCGCGCGAGCTCTGTTCCTCGAGTTTCGGGATGCGCGCGCGCGCGCGAGGGTGCACGCGCTTCATCCCTGCCGGGGGGACGGGCGGTGAGGGCAGAACGCGTCGCGACGCGGCCCGACGCGACAGAATTGTACTTTTCAGTTATTTCTCGAATAACACGCCGAAATAACGTTTGTCCAACGTCTCGTTGGGTCGTTTGTGCTCGGCTCTACGGCTTAATTACCATTTTAGCGAAACAAAGCCAGCGTTTTTCTATCAACGGCGCAGCAGGACTTCGTACGGTTTGCGTTTAATCCCGACGGACGAGCGCTTTTAATTACCCGATGAGGGGAAAAAAACGAGAACGAAAACGGATTTATCGTCCTTAATATACTAGTTTTATTCGTTTATCCTTGCGTGCTTTCAGCGGAGTACACGTCAGTCTGTTTGTCGTGTTCGTTGCTTGTTTCTCTTCTG
Source organism: Augochlora pura (assembly GCF_028453695.1). Lineage (NCBI taxonomy): Eukaryota > Metazoa > Arthropoda > Insecta > Hymenoptera > Halictidae > Augochlora > Augochlora pura. The sequence goes on along the minus strand of NC_135774.1, from coordinate 30,132,107 downwards.
CTCTCTCCGCGTCCCTCTTTACCATTCCCCTCCGCCGCGCCGCCACGCTCCGCTCCGTTCCGTTTCGACCTCTCTCCCCCGACGAGAGCGGAGAGAGAGAGAGAGAGAGAGAGAGAGAGTGCAAGAGAGGGAAAAAAGAGAGAGAGAGAGAGACAATTCCATTCGGACAATTTTCTACGCATGGGCTGCCACGTTTTTTTCACGGCGTCCACGCCTATTTTCCGGCGAGCGATTCGGTGGGACAGCGCTCGTGCACGCCGCGGTGTCGCGCGGAGAATTAACCATCGGGAGCAACGAAACTGAGGACGAAAATCGAGACATCGATGCTTCGGTCTCTCAAGTTCCCGTCGGAGACGTTTTCGGTGTTCTCTATCGGAAGATCCGACGCGGCGTAATAAAAAGAAACGCGCCGATATTTTCGCTTCCCGTCTACGACGGAACGACCGCCGAAGGGAAATTAACCGCGACCGGGAAACCGATAGGAAAATACGAGGAGGAGGACGCTACGCTGGGTCGGTGTCGAAGAAATAGTGGCGGGGCAACGGGGGACGGGGACGGGGGAAAGAGTAACGCGTAACGCCGCGTAATTCATTTTTACGCGTCTCGAGCCCCGTTAGGTATACGATTTAATTAAACGAAAAGTGTGTCCGCGTTGCTCGATGCGTCGCGCGCGCTTCGACACCGCTCGATTTTATGCGTCGCGAAAAACGACGCGAAAATAGCGTGGCACCCGGCCGGCCGACACCGCCGTCCCCTCCCTCCCACCTCCAAGCCGCCACCGCCACCATCACCACCCACACCCCCCCCCCCCGACCAACCCCCGTAAATCGTGGTCTATTTAATTAGCTCTTCCAGCGGCGAGCTCGCCGGTAAATATTTTGCTTTATCGTCGTGCCCACATGCGCCCATATACTTCGATTATAACGCGGAACGGACGTAACGAACGGTGTTTTGACAGTAACACGAATATCGTGGAAACGAACCGTGCCGGTTCGCGAGTCGTTTCGAGCGTAACGCCGATTCCCCCCTCCCCCCTCCTCGTCCCGCGCGCGACCGTTTTCAATCCTTGGAAAACGCGCGGGAGCACATCCGGGGAAAACCGGCCACGTCCGCAGCGCGAACGCCGGCACGGATTTTTCCAGGTGACGGGAATCCTCGTGGAAATAAATCGTTAATCGTAGGTGCGACTTTCGTAGGACCGTCAATATTTGGACTTCGCTCTTGCCGCGTGCGACCGTGGAGGTCCCGGCATTTCCGCCCGGGAACATTATCAATTGTAAGGCAATTTAGTTAATCCCTTGCCATCGTCTCTTCCATCGTTACGTTATTCACGCACCTTCGCCGATCATCGATTCCTGCAAAGAAAATTGATATTGCATTTCCGCGGTAATCGTATTTACCGCGCTGGACATTTTTAAACGAAATAAAAATTACCCGAGATTATTGTAAAAAATATAAATTCGATCGAACTATCTTCCCACTTTTAAAACTCGGAATAAATTGAAAATATTGTAGCAATATTCTTAAATGTCTTTCCTTTACCAATTTTATCCATAAATGCATCAAATCCGTAGCCTAGTAATTAACAAATATAAAATTCTATTTCAACCGAAGAAAAAGAAATAAATATCATGTATAATCAGTTCAATGCGTTGTTATAGGACAAGGGTTAAACCGCCCAACTTTTGATCGTCGACGTGTAATAAAATAGCCGAACTGTTCATCGAAAATGTAACAGCGTCCAGCGAAATTCCAGCGGAAAGGAACTCGGACACCATCGACAAACAATAGACACCTGTTTCAGTTTGAAATCGGTGGGAAGTGGGAAAGCTTCGTGGCAAAATCGAAATCTCGGCGTCGCGTTTCGCCGCGTCGAATTATCGCCGATAACAGCGCGCACACGCGCGGTTCGAGGCGGCGTTCAAAATTTCACTGAACAGAGAGAAGGCGCGTCGGAGGAAACGGGAGGAAGCTCCGGCTCGAGGTGTGACTCGGTGAAGAGCGATGGCGAATTCGCGAAGGGAAACTCTAGATAGCGGAGGTAATCGCGTGGGTGAGAGCGTAGGTGTGTCGGTGTCGGGGTCCCCGGCTCCGTGTTAGAGAGGGAATCCGCGTTTGTGGATGTTGGCGGGCGGTATCTATCGCATCCTGAATCGCAACAGATGCCTGTTGCAACGCGGTGCTCTCGGCTCGGCTCTGCTCGGCGCGGAGCGGAGCAGAGAGGCCCGGGCGATGCTGCCACGTTTTCGGTCTTGTCCTGCCGGGATCCTGCGTCTCGCGTCTCGTCTCGTCCCGTCTCACCACCCCGCCGTTTCTCCCGTTCCCCCCTTTCTCTCTCTCTCTCTCTCTCTCCCTTTCTCCTCGCGTTCCCTCTCTCTTCCTCTCTCTCTCTCTCTCTCGAATCCTTTCTCTTCGGGAAACGGTTTTCGCCCTTTTTACCACGTGATCGGACATTGACCCTTCGCCGGCGTAGCCGAGGGGTGGAAAACACGGGGTCTGCCTGCGAGAGCAGGGACGAGACAGACGGATGTTTCGCGTTCCTTTTTATCGATTGCGCGTACCGTTACTTTCAGATTCCGGGACGCTCTTCTCGTTATCGCCCCCGTCACAGTCGATCGAGCCACTTATGCTCGCGCTCCACCCCCCGAGACGCCCCCACGGCTCCGGATCACATCGAAACACCTGGGCACGTTCGCGACAAGGGCGGCAAGGGATAAGCCGAATCTCGGACAGGGATTCCTTGGGTGCAGCGTTTTTCTGGGTCCAAGTGAAATCGGTACGGTAAACTCTCTAATCGATCTTCAGCGAGGAAAGAATTTAGAAGACTTTACTTTAACTTTGCGTGGAATTTGGAATCGGTATACTTGTTGGCGGTCGCGTGTGGATTCGCGTAAAGTTCGAAGACCGCTCTGTAGTGGGGAACGGATCAGGATCGAAGACGCCGCTGCGTGGCGATCGATCCTGCTCGGCCGGAATAATCGCGACCGACGGAAATCGCGCCTCCTTCCAACCTGTCGTTCCGTTGTCAACGAACGACCCAATTTCGAGAGAGACGTCGCTCCGAATTATTCCGCTTGGAGCGCGGTCGCGCTACTTACACCCACCGCCTCCTCCTCCTCCTCCTCCCGCCTCCCCCGTCTCCCCCGTCCCGCTCCGCCACGGATTTATCCTTCGAAGGAGGAGGGCCGAGGCGGCAGTGGCGGCAGCGGCGACGGCGGCGGGGGTGTCTAATAAATTCGGTGGGCTTCGAGTCGCCGCGCCGCGTCGATACTGCTCGATAGCGAGCTGTTCGGCTCGGTGGAAGTCGAAGCTGTCGGCTCGATTCGCCTCGCCTCGCCTCTCTCCTCGTCTCGCTGGGACGGGGTAGCGAGAGAAAAGAGTAACTCGTCCCTCTCGCGTAATTAAGGACCAAGAGGATCGGTGGGAGGGAGAGGGAGAAGGACAGAGAGCGTAGGACTCCTGGGATGAGGGGCAGGAAGATCGATCGGGTTCGTCGCGTATAAACGTGCAGCCGGCGGTCGGTTGGTCGGTCGGTCGGTCGGTCGGTCGGTCGACGTGTCCTGCGAGAGCCGCGATGCGATGCGAGCCGCGTTTCGGCGTGAACGTGTTGCAGAATGCAAGGACGCACGTGGCCGGCCTGGGCGGGACGACGAGGGAACTGCTGTAGGGACGAAGGCCGCGGAGACACCGGCGGAAGGAAAAGAACTCGAGGGGATGACGGGGTCGGGCGCCGGGAAGGGAAGCTCAAGGAAGAGGAACGAGCAAACGGCGAAGGCCCGGCTGGTCCCGAACCTACCCTAAATCGAAGAGCCATGGGGACACACCCTGAATACAATAGCGGATCGGCTGACTGCCACTGTCCATTCTCTTCCTCCGCGCCCTTTCACGGGCGACCGCCTTCGCCCGTCGATACCTCGCGCTGCGAGATGCAACGGGTTGCAATTTCCAAGCGAAAAAAACCATGCCCGCCTGCTGCAAAGGATTTGAATCGACCCTGGATACTGTCAAAAACGACAGGATTAAAAAATTGTTCACTTGACTCGAAACCTAGATCTATGATCCATATCCTCGAAAAGTCTAGATCCAATGTCTCTGACCTTCTCTGCTCGAAACTTTTGCCTCGTTCAGAGTTCAAAGACACAGTTTCCTTGTGTCTCGATTTTCAGTGCTCCGGAGGGCAGTCTGCGATCGCGTCTAGCCTAGGCCCTGCGTTGGCAGACGCGTCGACGAGGGCTGACGATGGAAGATGAGCTCCGGAGACTAGCTTGGGAACAAGGGAAAGGGCCCTGTCCGCGGCGAGGGTGCGGGACGAGGACGGCGAACGTGGAGACCGGTTGAATGCAAAGAGAAAGGGACGCGAGGTGGAAGCGTGGAAGAAGCGAGGTCGCGAGAGAAGCGGAGGAAGCGGCCGATGAGGACGAGAAGAAACGGAGAAAGACGGAAGAAAGGAAAGCTCGCGCGCGCGCGCTCGCATAAGACGGAGTACAGAGACAGAGGCAGAGAGCGAAGGATGAGTGCCAGTGGGAGAAAGAGAGAGAGAGAGAGAGAGTGAGAGAGTGAGGGAGAGAAAGTGAGAGAGCGAGAAAGAGGGAAAGAGAGAGAGAGAGAGAGCCGGGCCGACAAGGGTAGAGACCGGAGAAGGGTGGGCGCGCGAGAAGGAGAGCGAACGAGACAGTGAGAGGCGGCAACGCCCATTTTTTGATAAGCTAGTTACTCGCCGGCAGGCTAGCTCTCGCGAAGGGCGAGAGAGGGTGGCTCTCGCTCGGCAGAAGGCGGCAAGAGGTGCGACGGCAGGAGGTTCAGGCCGAGGAGGTGGCGTAGGAGGAGGTGGAGAAAGAAGGGTGGGTACAGGCGGGTGTCGGGTTCTACGGAGATCAATAACTGCATAAAAATAAAGTGAGGCTCTGGCCCGCTACCTTTAACCCACCGCCCCTTCCGAGTTCTCCACCTTCACCTTTTCCTCCGTCGCACCGCGCCGCACCGCTCCGCTCCGCGCCGCTCGGCACCGCACCGCTCTGCTCCGCGCCGCTCCTCGCCGCTCCGCCCCGCCTGCCCGCGCCTAGACGCCGACGGCTTCGTTCTCCTTCCTTTGCTGCCCTATCCAACCCTCCCCGACCCCCCTGGCCGCCTCCTCAACCCTCCGCCACCCTTTGCCGCCCCGTCCCGTTCCTAGTCTCCGCCGTCCTGCTCCCGCAACCTTCCGATCTTCTACGCAGTAACGTCTTTGCCGTGCCCGACCACCCTCCGGCCACCCTCCGGCCACCCTACGGCCACCCTCTCCGCCCAGCCCCGAACCCTGCCACCCATTTCCTTGTCCCATCCACCTTTACCTCCGATCCTCCGCCTCGTCCTCTGCCCCATCCGCCCGATCCTCCTTCTCCTCCACCTCCTCCTCCTCCTCCTCTTCCTCCTCTTCCTCCTCCTCCTCCTTCTCCTCATCCTCATCCTCATCCTGTTCCTCTCCCGCGCCGCCCCGCTCCGAACCCAAGAGCGCCACACCGATGAGGATCCGGAGGTTATTGCCTGTATTTTCTTAAGGGATGAATTTTCCGCGAGGACCGCCACGGCTACGCGCCGCTCGTTGCTATAGCCGCCAACGACTGCCCCCGGACATCTCCTCCGCGCCATCCCGTGCTTGCTTTTCCCATCTTCTTTTCTCTTTTTTCCTTTGCGCCCCTCGCGCCCCGCGCCCCGCGCCCCGCGTCCTTCCTTCTGCCCCCCCGTGTCCTGCAGCACCACCGGAGCACCGGAGAGGCCGGCGACGCCGGTGGATGGGGGTAAGGGCTCGCTTCCGGTATACGCGATACGCCAAGTTTCCGGGGGTGTTCTCTGGGGAACTGCGCGGCGGAGGCGCGGGGGCTGATCAATTTTGCGACGGAGATGCATCTAGGTGGTTGTTCGCGAGGGCGCAGATGCTCCGGACATGGACACGGACCGTTCCGCACCGCTCCGCTCCGCGCCGCGCCGCGCCGCGCCGCGCCGTGAGGAACGAGCCTGAAAAAAGAAGACCGGGAAGCCGGACAGCGAGACCGAGCGCGGAATCTCTGTTCCAGGCTGCTCGGTGGTGTCTTCGGGCTGTGTTACACGCGCGGCCAATAACACGAACGCGTCGAGGTCCGGGGAAACATTTGTCGGCGGTCCGAGGAAACCGCCGAACCGGTCTCCTTTTTTCGACGGGAAAACAATGCCGGGTTGCCAGCGAAGTATTACGCGACCCTGGGTCGATCGATCGATTAAGATATCGACGATCGTCGGTTGCTCGGCTCCCTCTCTCTCTATATCTCTCTTTCTCTCACCCTCTGCCAGTTTCTTTCTCTCTCTCCCTTTTCCTCTGTTCCCGACGATGGAACAAAATTTCTGGAATTGAACCGCGAGAGGGATAGGAGAGAGCGCGACGAGAGAGGGAATTACGATTCCTCGTATTTCGAGAGCAACAAGTACTTACAGACCCTTTGTGGCGCACGCCACAGCTGGAGAGACATCGAAGGGAGCGCGGAACAAAGTTGCAACGAGCGAGCGAACGAGCGCGCACCGCGGCAACTCGGCAATTCGCGATCGCGTATTATATAATTCACGAGGGACGGTCGTTTGGACTCTCTCTCCCCGGGATCCGTTTGGACGAAATCGTTTCTTTTTTCCACCCCCTCTCGCTCTCGCTCTCTCACTCTCTCCCTCTCTCTCTCTCTTTCGCTCTCTCTATCCGGGGTTGTGCGTTTTTTTTTTGTTTCCTGTCGTCCGACAATTCGAAAGCAAAAACACTGTGTACAATCTACGCCCGGTGTGCTATTCGAACAAACTTACGAGCCCGACGCCGCCGACGAGCACCGCCGTCGTAGCCCGTAACCCATTCCCCGCAGCGAATTTCGCTAATGAGTTTTGTTAAGGGACTTTTAATGAGGGCCGACGTTCCCGTGACGCTCAAAAATGTATCTTGCTTCACGGGCCACTGGAAAAATTCGCTGATCCCAAGTAATTCCGTGAAGCGCGCGCGGGGAAGCGCGTGCTGGCGACACGGTCGCCGCCGCCGCCGCCGCCGCGTTCGCAGAGTCCGCCCGAGTCCGCCGCGCCACCGAGCATTCGAGGATAATTAAAAGCGGCGAACGATTCCGCGTTCGACCCGCCTGCTGCCCTCCCGCATAACGACGCAATCACGGTTCGACGCGAACGATACGCGAGTCCGAAGCCAAACGACTCGTAACCTCGCTGATTACCTCCCGGACTGCTCTTCCGGATCCGTCAAAAATTAGGGGCCACTAAGCCACGCCTTCTTTGCAATCTATACCCTCCGGAGATCGGTGAACTTTTTCGCTAGGTGGATTATTAGAGCAGGCGAGGCAAAGTTGCTCTAGTCGGGTCTAAATTAGGAGCCAAGCAACCACGCCTCCTCCGGAGAAATTTTCTACCGCTAACGAAGCCGCGGGGTCGAGTGCTTCGCGATCCGGATCGCTCGCGGAGCAAAGAGCATCGACGACAGAAGTTGGCGGAAGGGAAGGTCCGTGACCGACGCGATCGGCTTCTCCTGTTGCGGCCTCGTTTGTCGGCTCGGTGCGTGAGCGGACGACGCGCGGAGGCCGTGTGCAGACGCATGCGACCTTCCCCTTTTTCGGCCCGGTATCGACCGTGAGGGGCGGGCCGCGGGGTTTCTTTTACGTACGAAAGCAATTTCGCAGGCCGCTGCCAGTAATTTAGGGGCGCGAGGGCGCGGGATGCCCGCGGAGAAGGAGAGATCCGCGACGACGACCAAGCAAGCGCACGCATCCTCCGCGGATCAACGGGAGGCGACCGTCCGTGCTGGCGCCATATCGGGCAAGGTGCGCGCGAGACCCTCTCCGGCCGGCCGTGGAAAACACCGCCGGAAAAATCCCGGAGGCACGGTCACTTTCCCCGTGATTCTCCGCTGCGAACCGCAGCCTCCTTTCTCGATCAGGCCGTGTCGCGCTTTTTCAGCCGGAAAACGGTCGAACGTGCGGAGGGCTGTCTCGCTCGTCGACGGGGGATTCGATTTAGTTGATGTTGAGAAGAGAACGGTCGACGAGGGGGGCCGCCCGACGGAGCGGAGGGGGGAATTGATTACCTGGGACAATTGTGCGGCAGGATATCGCGTGCGCTGCTAGTTGAAATTTCGAGTAGATCGATCGATCCGCGAGCCGGCAACGTTCGGCGGCGGGAGGGGAACGGCGTTCTCCTATCTACGCGCGGCGAAACCCCAAGAAACCGGAAGATGCCTCTCTCGCTTACTGCGTGGGCGCGGGGGTGCAACCGGCGTGCCAGAGAGAAAGAAAGAGAAATGAATAGAGAGAGAGAGAGAGAGAGAGAGAGAGGGAGGGAGAAGTCGACAGACGGCCGATAGATTTCGGGTCGAACGGGGGCCGCTTGCGCCCAAGGACTCGTAAAAGTAATTTAAATTGGCTACTTTAAAGCGGCCGCTCGCCCGCGTTCTTAATTAACTTCCGCGGAATTAAGTGGACCTAGCGGGAAAGTTAAGAGAAGGAGATTTTAGATCACCAGGGATTGCTCGGCCAGTGTCGGTAATTATACCGAAACTCTCGGGGAGCGCGGGGGTGGAGGAGGAGCGCGCGGCGCGAGACTCGACTGGCAACTTTATGCGATCTCTCGACGCGAGCCGCGGCGAGGCGTCGCGACGACGGTGGCCGTCGTTTTCCTTTCCGAAAATCGCGAATTACTCCCGACACGGTCTTACTTCGTGGACGCCTCGTCGCGCCGGGTCGCAACGGTGGAAAACACCCGCGGGAGCGTCGTTTCGACGGAGGAGAATCCCGGGGAAACCGCGAGGAAAATTGTGCGCCGAAAAAAATGTGTGTCGTCGCGACGCGCGTATAATCGCGGCAGGAATTTTTCAACCCTCTTCCCCGGCGGGACAAGTGGTTCTCGAAAGGGCTAAGAAGGAAAGAGGGGTCTCGACGCCCCTACGTCTACGTACGCCGCTCGTACATAAATCACGTAGTAGGGGTAGGTCAGTGCGGGTTATCCTCGGAGGGTTGAAAGTTCCACGGGGAGAGAGGGAGACGACGGCCCGCACCGCTCGAGACACGCAAATTTAGGGTGGGTCGTCCCTCCGTGAGTCGCACATGTTTCGCGTGAATTTCTCCGGCTTGCACGCTCTCCCGTCTTTCGGGGCGGGGGAGGGGCGGAGGCCGAGGGTGCGGGCGGGCGGGCGAGACGTCGGAGGATAACCGAGCCCGAGTATCACGCGAGACCCCGTTCGAAAACGATATCTGCCTCGAGGAAAAGAGACACCGCGAGACCCTCATCCGAGAATCGTTTTTACCTCGTCCCGGCATTAGCGAAATTCCCCCTCGCATTTTGTTCAGTGAAATTTCTTCGGGCTCTGGCAGAGCGTCGCGACGTCCGCACGGGGAAGGGTCAACGACCTACCGCGACGCACCGTTCGGAAGACTTTTTTCGCAGCCCCTTTGCTCGATATCGGCGCACCGTAGTCCCAATACGCGTCGCATGATTCACCGGCGCGTAGCCTCGCAAAAGCCACGAGCCCCCGAGGTTCGCTGGAAAAACCGGGCGCGCTAGGTCGGGAATCGTCCTGCCTGGCCAGGCCAGGCCGTGGACGCATTACCGCCGGCCTCGCGATATCCTCGATCGCATCTGCCGCGAACCGGAGGGCTCGCTTTTTCCCGAGAAAAAAAGGGGGAAAGTTCGATTTTCGAGATCGTAATCAATTTTTAACCACCGGTTGTACCGTCACGCAGAAGCCTTCTGATTCATGCTGTCGATGAACGTTTGCGGCGGCGGCGGCCACCGCCGAGCCGGGTCCGCGCCGAGGAGGGTGCATTCGAAATCGAATAACTTCCTTCCGGCGAAGCGAAACCGAACGAAAATGTTTCGGCAACGACTTTCCGGTTAGATCGCGATCTGACGCGGGTCTGAAGCGGGATCCAGTCCCTCGCTCGTCGACACGTAACTCGGGAGGATCGCGGAGACCGGGAGGGTAGGCCAGACGACGCCGCGGAATAATTTGGGCTCGGGTGGGGTGGGTGTCTGCGCGCCATGGGGTCGGATCTTTTTCGACTCCCGCTGCGAACGATCCTCGCGGTCGCCGCTCTATATAAATCGTGTACGTATGTTTAAAAAAATCTGCGCGCCGCCCGCGATCTGGAAGAGTCGACCGACTCGTTGCGGATGAGTTCTTGATTGTCGACGAAGAAAAAGACCGACGGTCCCCCGCTCTGCGCGTCGACGCCGCGGAGGAAAAAAAAGGTGTACCGATACAGGTCGTTGAACAACACCCTGCAGAGCCCTAACCCGGAAGCAAAAGCGCCGCGTACGCATCCGCACGGTTGGATAACAAATCGGCCATGGCTCTAGACAATAAAACTTTTCCTCGACGAACTTTTCTGGTACGCCATTGATAATCCTCTCGCTCGGCGCGGCGCTGCGCGTCGCAGAGCGTCGCAGAGCGTCGCGAGCCGAGGCGACCGCTCTCTCGGCGAGATCCTTTGTCCGCAACCGCCGACGCCGACGCCTCCCACTCGTCAAAACGATCGTCGACGATCCCGTCCGAGGTCCTCAGCCTCCAGGAAGGCATGCCGCGAACTCTTCTCCTCTCGCGGAGGCCGAGAGATCCGCGCGAGAACCCGTTCCTCGCCGAGGTACCGTTGCGAGTCCCGCAGATTTCGACGCGAATAATTAATCTGAGCCGAGAGAGTCACAGTTTTCGCGAGGAGACCCGTGATTTATAGCGGTTTTGATTTCTGGTCGGCGGTGCGGAACGATTCGTCTCCATCTTGAAACTGTCCACCAGACTTTCGGAAGAGCTCCGTTTGAGAAGGGTTCGAGGACCGCTTCCGAGAGGACTAGCCTAATTTTCGGCGCTGGTTCTCGAAGCCGCGAATTAGCAGGCAACAAGGAAGAGACCCGGAGACGGAGACAGAGCGAGAGAGTCAGAGAGTGAGAGAGAGAGAATGATAGGGGGCGGGGGTAGTAGAACGCCGACGAACGTAGCGGTGTAAATTTTCATTTTTCAATGCTCTCGTCGAGTGGCAGTGGTAGTCCCCCTTTTTTTCAATACGCTTTGCCCCCGATGATGGTCATTGAATCGCCGCGTTTCACTTTATTACGCGACGTAAATGCACGCGCATCGACGAGCAACATTTTTTTCCTCCCTTTCCGGCACGACGTAACGACGCTTCGCTCGTGAATTTTCGTAACGGCACCCTTTGATATCGTTCATTCAACTTTTCCCGATCTCCCAATAAAAAATCCCGGGGCGCAGGGCTCTCTCTCTCTCTCTCTCACCCCCTCTGTCTCTCTTTATCTGTACCGCGAGCGGAATCCGCTCGCTGTGCTCCAGCGCGGCGCGGCGTTTGTAGCCGCCGACATAAACTGTTGCGTTAATGGAGACTAGCGGGGCTCTCCCGCGACAACTCCGCGGCTCGGCGCCGATAAATACCTCCGGAGAGATCCCCCCGGCTTCGATCTCCCCCCCCCTCCCCCCTCCCCCTCGAGCACGAAGATTCGGTTCGAGGGGCAGCGGCCCCGCCGCTCCGCTTCGGCTCCGGACGCGCGGATTCCACCGAGAGTCTCGGCGATGCCCGCCGCTAATTAAGCGGAATTCGAGGCAAGATACGAGGGAGATGCAACGTCGTCGGACCGAAAAGTTGCGCGTCCGGTGCTGCCGGGTCTCCTGGCTCGATGGAACGCCGGTAATTGTGCGAGCCGCGGCGGTCGCCTTTCCGAATCGACGGTAGCCGCGCTCGCGGCGGCCGCCGAGGATCCATGGATCGAAGGCAGATCTCGCGAAGCGTTCGAGCGATGGTGGTGGTGGCGGCAGCGGTCTCAGGAATTAGTCGAAACGATGAAAGATGAACGGAACGGGGTCTCGCTCTCGGGTTTGCCTAAAGTCGTTCCCCCGAGTCGACTCGTTATCCTGGGACACGAAGCCCATGTGCGGGAGGGGGGTGGGCCGGTGAAAAATGCCCGAGGACGAGAAAACGACGCGCTAGAAAGAGGGCAACGGAGGTCCTGGAGGGCGAGGGCGGCGGGGAGCGGGAGGACGGCGGGAGGGGGGGTAGGAAGGGCGCGCACGCGCGGGCGAGAGAGAGAGAGGGAGGGAGAGAGAGAATTAGAGGGAGAGAGGGAGGGAGAGGGAGCGATGGAGAGAAAAAGCGAAAGAGTAAGGGTGGAGGCAAGGACAGAGGAAGAGACGAAAAGAAATAGGGAGAAGAAGGGCGGCGGTGGCGCGGCGGGTGTGCGGAGGAGACGACGGCGGCGGTGGCGGCAGCGGCAGCGGCAGCGGCAGCGGCGGTGGCAACGGCAGCGGCAGCGCCGGCAGAGAGCGAGGAGACAGAGGGACGGTTCTGAAAGGGGGTTGCAATGCGAGTGCAATACTTTTCCGTGAGACGGCACCAGTGTCGTCGGCCCTGAGGGGTGGGTTCGGGCTGGACTGGGGGTGTGCGTGGGGTCAACGACCGCAGTTGGGGTGGCTTCCCCCTACCTGCCACCCCCGTACACCAACTCCCTCCAACCTCCGAGCGTTCCTCTTCCTCCAACCCCACCTTCTACACTCCCCTACGCGCTGTACGCCAGGCCACGTTGCGGTAGGCGGAGGTTGGGGCAGGTTAGGCTTAGCTTAGGGTTCAATATCGGGGAAAACACGGGCTTTTATTTGATCGCTGGATACGTTCTCTGCCCTCTTTGCCTTCGTCGGACGGAAAAAGACGCTCGAGACGCGGGGGGCCCGGGTGGGACAGAGATCGCGGCGCGGATCAAGGGAGATACGTTTATCGAAAGTGAGAGAAACAACGGAGAGAGACGGAGGGACTATGCGTGGGTGCCCGGGTTCCTGCGTGGGTGCGCGGGTGCCTGCGTGCACGGGTGCATGCGTGCGTGCACGCATTGCTTTCGTACTCCTATGATCTTCTGAATACACCCTGGACAGAAGGGCTGCTTTCGCGTCGGTTGCGCGCGGCGAGGGGAAACGGCTACCATAAATTCATTGGAAAATTTCGAATTCGGTTTTATTGACAGCCTCTCTATTTCTCTTTCTCTCTCTCCCACCCTCTCTCTTTTTTTTATTTCTCTCGAGCTCGTGTGTGAAACGCGCACCCTTTCCCTACGCGTTCTGTTTCGCTCCCTTACGTTCCTTTCCGGCGGTCCCCCCCGCATTTTTCTCCTTCGAGTGGCATCTCTCCCGTCTAAGGGGTAAATAAGTTGAAACGGGCGCGAGCGCGCGCGTGTATCGCGGTGCTGCCGCTGCTCGCCCCGGCCTAAAACTTTCGAATCGCGGCTCGACGCCGGGAGAGCCGTGGCGCTCGTTAGCCGACACACTTAGGCAACTACAAATCATTAGTTTAGAAAAGGCCGGAGGCGCGCACCGTAGGTGCCTCGAAAACCGCCGCTTTCTTCGCGAGGGGGGACGCCGTGTACGAGCGGGCAAGGTTTCGGCGAAATCTGGAACGAGTTATCGTCTCCGGCCGGCGACTTTTATCGCCTGTGCAAAGGTCAAGCCAGTCGCGTCTCGATGAGACGAGACTTTCACGAACTGCTGCCCGCTGCAACGTTAATTACTTCCTCGAAGCAGCCCGACGACGTTGCTCCCTCTTTCTTTCGAATTGCCGTAATGAAACGCTTAACGGACCTCGTTTCCACCGGGCAACGAGTCGATCGTCGGCCGGTCCGTAATGAACATTGATCGACCGACGGCTGAATTATTTATTAAATTAACGAACTGGAGAGGGAGAGAGAGAGAGAGAGGGTCCCTCTCGCCTGTCTCTGGATCGAGAGGATCGATGATCGCGGATCTTCGGGTCGCTCGCGACGATGAGAATAGGCCCGCGGGGTGGCTCCGATCTCTCGCGCCGTTATCTTTAATTGACAGGCCGTGTAATGAATGATGCCGCTCGCACAATGCGTTCGCGGCGAGAGAGGCACGTCGGACGTGCCGGAACGCCGGTGAAAAAAATCCGGCCGCCGTATATGCAAAACGATTTCAGCCGGACGGGGCAGTCTTATCGGCTCCCGGGATTCGTTTAATTCGAGTATCGATACTGACCGGCCTCGACTCGGGGGGGGGGAGGGGGCTGGGACGAGCCCTCGAGCGTAAGATTTCCGCGGAGGGGTGCACGAGGGGGGAGCGCGCAGGATGCGCCTGCTTGGTAACCGAGCGAATTAATCGATGTCGAATGATGGGTTCCGCCGGTCGGTCAGACGGGGGAGGAGGAGGAGGTCAAACGAAGAAAAAAGCCGCGAGAGCTGGAACGGAGACGAGAAAGGGAACCCCGGAGGAACCGGCGGATCGGGCGGAACGGGCGGAGAGAGAGAGAGAGAGAAGGACGGAGGGCGCGAGAGGTGACGGCCAGACGGGGGGGGGGGGGGGGGGGGGGGGGGGGGCCGACGGGGAAAACGGGGCAGACGGATTTCTGGAACCGAAAGGGGGTGAGAAAGCCGGCTTGGCGTTCGTAGCTGGAAGAACGCCGAGCTGCCAATCAGTCATTAATTAGAAACTACTCGGGAATTACGCACCCCGCAGACGCCGTACAGAAAAGGTGGAAACGTTTCGGGATGTGATCCAGGGGCGGCGAGAGAGACCCCGGGAAGGGGGAGGGAAGCGTCGCCTGTTTTCCACCGATTTTACAGAAATTCGTGGAATCGTCGGCGAACGGGTGCCGCGGCGAACACCTCCCCCCCGCGTTGTTTCTATATGTTCGGTGGGACCGGCTCGCTCTCCCGTTGCCGTTGCCGGGGGGGGATGTTTATCGGTGTCCGCGCTACTTTGCCACGACCGAACGCAGATCGTTTTCATAACCGGGTTACGCAATTCCGGGCGCCCGACGACGGGCTTGCGTAACGCCGCCTCGTCGAACGTTGTCAATCGTAAAACGTTAATAAGGGTGGAACCGCGCGCGAACGCGTTCCGCGCCGCGTCAAACGCTGGAACGTGGCCGCCGCGACGCGGAGTCGCCGTGCGAAGAACCCTCGGCTCGAAGATTCTTTCGAGCAAAGTCTAGATTCTAGATCGTTTTAGATCCCGTCTAACACCACGCCCATTCGTATTCGTTACGCTCCGGGACAGCGCATTGGCTCGGCGCGGATCGGATCCAGCGATCGCCGGATAGAGCTCGCGGCCGGAAAACCTGCAGGCGAACCGCCCGAAGAATCGCATCGCGTGGAAAAGCAGTCGCAACAGCGTTTCCGAGCGGCGGCGCGGAATGGAACGGAGAGGTTTTCGAGAGCAGAGTTCGCGGAGGTAGGGGGGGCGGAAAATGGGGGGAAGGGAACGCGACGCGAAGTGCCGCGGAGCGCATCGAACTCTGATTGGTCGGAACAAGTCTTCGAAACGGGACGGTGGTTCCTCGATCGCTTTGAAAGGCAATAAACGTCGAGCAATTAAGCGTCGTCGCTAAGGAAAGCAACGAGGGTGGAAAAAGGGGCATGAAAAAAAGTACGGGCAAACGGTTACAAGTATTCCGTTGAAGAACGTCGGTGCATCCCCTTGCGAGCGAGCAGGTATACTAATTATTGGGTCGATGGCGGAGGAGGGTGGAGAAAGACAGAGAAAGAGAGCGAGCGCGCGAGAGAGAGTGAGAGAGAGAGAGAGAGAGAGAGAGAGCAAGAGAAAGAGGAGGGGAATAGGCAGTCGATGGAGCGGAATCGGCGGGGCCGAAGCTGAAATTTTAAACGGCCGGCGTCGTTGCATCGTGTGCCCTTTTTTTTCGAAGACTCCGCCGACCGCGATCGTTACTAATGGATGCAGTTATCGATTCCACGAGAGGATTCGACGGTGGGTCTCCCGGCTCCTTCCCGCGCTCGTGCTGGTCATTTCGAAGGAACGCTCTACCGGATGCCGATGAAAAAGCTGTTGTTGCCGACCGCGACTTGGCTCCGCAGGGGGGAAAAAAGCGCGTCGATTGTTCGAAACGGGGGTACTTTTGCCGCGTGGGGCGGCTGCGAGGGCCGACTCGCTTCCACTCGCCTCGACTCGCTCCGGCTCGCACCGACTCGCCTCGACGGCGGCTCGTTGTACTTCCCGGGGGGTAGGTATTTTTAATATCGAGGGAATCGTTCGTCGTCGCACGGACAGCCAATTAATTTCCCCCCTCGATTCGGAGAGAGAGAGCGCGCGCGCGCGCGCTCGCACAGCAGCAGCAGCAGCGCCGTAATTTTTTCGCGCACCAAAAAGCGTGTCTCGCCGCTCTTTTTCGCCTTCGTCCATTATCTTGGACGAGTCGCGCGGCAATCAGCTGATTGAGCCGGTTCGACCGGTTCTCCCGAAAAACCCGGAGAACTTGCGTGTAATGGACGCGGCGCTCGATTGGCCGCGTCGTTTTCAGGGAGTAACAACAACGCCGCGATATCCGCTTCGAATTCTGCCCGCGGTATATCGCAAGCCGCGCGGCCGTTCGGGGGGAAAAAAAGCCGCGTGCCCGATCGAATCGGGGCTAGACCGAAGAAACTAGCGCGAGGTTTTTTTGCCGTGGCTGCGTGCCACGCTCCGAACCGCTCCGACCCGCTCGGGCTCGCGTGGCTAGGCTCGCCGCCGCTTTTGTATCCGACTAGGCTTTCCGAATCAGACCGAAACAAACCGCGGCGTTTCTAACCGGGAACACGAAAATCCCGGACGCGATCGTGTGTCCCGTCTTCGCGGTCAAGACTTTTCAAGCAGGAGATCGCGTGAAATTCGATTTTCTCGGGCGGTGACGCCCGGGCGGGATGGTTTGACCGAAGATTTCGACGCGGCCGCCTCCCCGTTAATTGCTCGAAGGTGGAGGAGGAGGAGAGACGGTAACGAGCGGGACAGGAGCGTCGGTCAGATTGATCAAGGGTCGGTAGAATACGGAGGGTTGCGGGAGTAGAACATGTCGGTTCGATTCATGGAGTTTCTCCTGAACTCTCACCCCTGCGCGCGAGGTCATCGCACCGAACCGAACCGCCTCACGCTGCTCGCACTTTTTAGCCTTTCGCTAATTACCTGAACCTTCGCTCGATCCCCTGTTCCGCTGCTCTGCCCGCCACCGTAGCGGCGCGACGGGGCCGCGGTGCGTCGAACCTGACGCATCAAGGCATCGAGGGAAAAGGAGAATGGCCGTCTCGCGTTACGAAAAGACGAGTAGTCATCTCCGACCGAAGGAACGCGGTTAGGCGAGCAGTCGCGGGGCGCGTGGAAAACTTCCTCGACCCCGAATCCTTCCTCCCGCAAGCCACAACAGAACAAACTACCTCCTCTACCCTCGGTCGTCGCTTCTCACCCCCTGCCGTCGTTCTCTTATCGTTCCTTCGATTATTAAACCGCCGTTCGTTTTCTCTCTCGCCAATCTCTTTACTTCCGGTCGCTTTCCCGGTCGACGAGGCAACACACAGTCTGAGAAATACGAAGAGAGAAAGCGAGGACAAATAGTGGGTTGAAAGAGGGTGAAAAGAGAAGAGAGACAGAGAGAGAGGGAGAGAGTGGCGGACCGCGGCGACGACGACGACGGGAAAGCAAGAAAGAAAAGTCTAATCGAGGCACCTTTTGAGTGTCGACACCTCGACGGAAAGCCGTGGCGGCGGGTGGCGCCGTGCGGCGACGAGAAAACTGCCACGGGAACGGGAATGGGAACGGGGACAGGAACGGGAACACGGGAACCGGGATTGCCACTCGAGAAACGGGGTGCCGTTGGCGGCAATTATTATCGCTGGCTGACAGGTAAGAGGCGTCGTCTTGGTGTGCCGCTCGGGAAGGCTAATTGCCGGTAGCAACGGAGAGAGAGACGGCTCTCGCACCTACGAAAAGCCGATGCCAGCCAGCGAGCGGAGACCGAAGCCGGAGCGGAGCCGAGCGGAGCAGAGCGGAGCGGAGCAGAGCGAAGCAGAGCCAGCCAGCCAGCCAGAGCCAGCCTGGATCCCGGCCGAGCTTTGACGAGTCTAATCGCTCGTGTAACGAACTGGACCGTACGATCGCAAATTGCCCGTTTGCTCTTCG
The DNA here is from genome assembly GCF_028453695.1 of Augochlora pura. NCBI lineage: Eukaryota > Metazoa > Arthropoda > Insecta > Hymenoptera > Halictidae > Augochlora > Augochlora pura. Next base: position 30,114,175 of record NC_135774.1, on the reverse strand, counting down.
AGCTTGTTTGTACTCCGAGGAGACACTCGAACGTTATTCCCGATACCGTGGCGCATAAAGAGTCCACTTCTCTGCTCGACATCGCGGAAATAAAATCTTCTCCTCTGTTCTCGGGACTGTTCGTCGACGCGGTCCTTTCCCCCCTCTTTCTTTCTCTCTCTCTCTCCCTCTATCTCTTTCTCTCTCGCAGTCCCGCGGAAAAAGTGTACACCTTGTACGTGTGCGCGTCGGCGAGCACGCGCCGCGCCGCGCGGAAAGTGTATCAGCGAGCGGTTTTTTGCGAGATTTTCGACCGCGAAATGATCCTTCTTGGCGGGGGATTTCCGCGCGAGCGAGACCCCAGGTTTGCGAGGCCCTCGCGGAAATCTTCCCGCAAGAAACTCCAACGTTATTCTATTTCCTGTTTCGAGTCTCCGCCAACACACACACACACACACGCACACACGCTCGAGGGGGATTTTCCTCCCCCGTATCCCTTTTCCGGCGCCCGTCCCGCACCCCGCCCCCCCCCCCGCCCCCCGCCCGCCCCCCCCCCCCCCGCCGCCCCCCCCCCCCCCCCGTTTCTCACGCTCTCTCTCTCTCTCTCTCTCTCGTTCTGTCTCTCGGGCGAGGTCTCTCGCGGGCGCAGCCTGCTGTGAAATTGAAAAATTTTCGCGCGTTTTGCGGGCCTCCTGCAGACGAGTCACCCGGTGTGCACGCAGACTGGCTGGATTACCGGCTAGGCTTTGAGACCCACCAAACAGACCGGAAAATATGCAGGCTGCATAATTCAGCACGCTCGTACACGTGCATGTGCGTAGACGAGATACTCGGGCTCGCTCGCTCCCGAGC
>NC_135774.1:29745788-29813244 GCF_028453695.1 Augochlora pura | reverse complement strand
GCAATTTGTCTAGACCCGGAAAGTGAGTCATTTTCCCGGCTTCTAAATCCTTTAGCGGCGTTTCAATTGAAATTCCAGGGGCCCGAATTGCAGCAACGTGTAAGAGTTAAATAAACCCGGCAAAAAGCGACAAACCGTTCTGTAGAACAATTAACCCGAGCCCATTCGTTCGCAACGAGTGCGCGCGCGAAATTGCTCGGCCTCGGTGCGAAAAAAAAAAAAAAAAAAAAAAAAGAATAGAAGAAAGAAGGAGAGCGGAGGAACGCGTGCGAGAGTAATTCGCCACGCGTTCGATACAATTTCGCCAGCGGCCGATCGCGTAACGCCAGCGCCGTCGGCCTTTTTTGCCGTAGTCATCCGAGAGAAACGCTTGAAATGAAGTCATTCCGCGGTCTGCTAACTGGTTTACGAGGTGGGTCCGAGTGTAATTGCTCGTGGATTTTGCATTCCACGGTTTTAGGATGCTGCCTCTTCCCACCGACTTTCCATTCCCTTCTTTAAAAAAACAAAAAAAGAAAAGACAAATAAGGAGCCGCGTATACGAGCCGTCACTAATCCTTCGCGCTGCTCCCGTTTTATTCGCAGATTTATGTAACGCCGGCCGATTCGGATTTTATTCGCGAGATCGTCGGTGAACTCTCGCCCGTTTCGCCGCGACAGGGACGCCGGTGTAATATCGAACGGACGGTCGAGAGTCTTCCGTGGGTTTCAGCTCGCTTAAAACCGGATCCCAGCTTCGTGCATTTCATGCAAATCGCGTTTCCCGTAGACTGCAACGGATAGCTTCTCGAGGCCTGTCGACAAATATAGACGAGTCTCTATAAATATTCCCGGCGATGAAAATAACATTTTTACGATGTCTGGCGGTCGTTCGCGAGGGACGCCTCGAATCGAATAAACGGCGGCCCTGGCGGCTTCTATTAAATAAGAGGATTTTGTAATCGTGAAAGAGGCTGACCGAACGACTCCATCTAGTCGGTGGCCCGCTCGAAGACGAGTCTGACGACATAATCGAGATGATCGAGCAAACGCCGCGGCACGATCGACGTTCTCCCGCGGTAGCTTATCTCACCGGAGATCTAGCTCCGTAGCAAGTGTCTTCCTATGAGAACCGCCGTATCGAGATGGTATCGTACCTCGGAATAAGTGGCATTCCTGTCTGCCGGTTCATTCACGGGACGCTTCGTGACAAGATAATGTATTGCGGGAGGGGGGGGGGGGGGCGGGGTGGGCTAGAGCCGTATTTCTCACGATTCGAACAGCTGCGCGGTGGCCCCTCGTCTCTCTCTCACTCTCTTTCTCTTTCTCTTTCTCTCTGTCGGGCTGGCTGCGGAAAAAATCGGGATTGAACTAGAAACCACATGTGGTTGATATGAAACACATCGAACCGGCAATGGGACTGTCAGTGGCATTAGAACTGAACCGCCAGACGGTGTTCAGTGACATCGGGTATAGAAAGGCAGCCGACTCGTCCGTAAGTTTGCCGTCGAAGTCGCGTTCCGATCGAAAAATCCTCGACTAAAATCAATTAACGATCCGCCATATTTCACGGGATTGATGAAAATACCAATTAAATCTAGTATTTGAAAATACTATTGAGCTAATATATAACGAAACGCGTTAGATCCTTTATTAATTAATTCCTATTAAATTTCACAGCAGTGTATGGCGATTTTTATTTAACTTTGTATAGCAAAATTACAATTTTTAAAAAATTCGCTCCTGGGAGATAATTTGTGTAAATAATTGTATAAATCCTCAGAGTACCAAGGGTCAAAGTGATTAACCAAAGGTCACTTCATCATAATCGCTTCTCCGTGTAACTTCGAGGTGATTTAACTAGCTCGGAGCAACCGGCTATCACCGTTAACTCCTGCTTCTTCGCAACAATGTAGATTTTGCATAAAGATCGACAGCCTAACGACAGCAGAGCCAGAGAAATCGTGCTTCCTCTCCGGTTGCCAGGGTTGGCCAATTTTCCCGTGGCATTGCGAAATCGTAGAAACCTGTAATTAATAGCGTCTTCGGAGCCAGGTTTCGAAACCGCCCAGTCATCTGCCGAACGGACCACCGTCCGCCGGGTTGTTAGTTACGTCGGGCCTGTATGTTTATTAGACGAGTCACCCGCGCATTGTCGAGCCAATCAGCCAATTGGAGCAACTTAATACTTCCTGTCGCGAAGGACGTCCTTTGAAAGGGACCGTTTGTTCCTTCTACGGCAAATATCGGCGACACAATTTCCGGCCCGCGCCGTCCGAACGACGCCGTGGCTCCTTTCTCGTCTTTCCCTCCGGTATTTTCTTCATTTCGGCGACGGCACCCACCTTCCGAGCGCCTCGCCGAACTATTTCCAACTATCGCGATTGCTTTGCTGTTTAGCTTCTGCTCGGATCCTCGCTATTCGCGACGTTTCCATTGCTTTTACGAAATTAATCTATTCTTTGCGTCTATTTTAATTTTGTATTTTTTCATCGAAAAAATTTCTAATTACTGACAATATATAACACGTAACATATATATTATATATAGTATTTATTATATATCTATTTTATGTATACAATACCAACTGCTGTGATATATGTATTTAAACTCCAGAAAAATTTAAATTCGTCCGTTCGCCGGGAAATTAACAAGGACCTTGGCAGCATGTAAAAACTGGGTCCTGTTTCTAGGCCACGAGGTGAAACGAAATTTATTAACATCTCGATAAATTTTTTCGTCAGATTTAGAAACTAATCCGCGCCGTGTAATGTTCGAGCGAACTAAATTTTAGTCGAATTCGTGTAACTTTCTAATTCCAGGTTTCTAAACGCCAAACCTACCGTTCCGGACAAAATGGCCGATTTCGTATTTGTAGTTTCGATGTTGCTGAAATTGTATAGACTCTCTAATGGATAATGGTCGAATAAATTTACTTTGTTTCATTTATTTATTAATCCACGGATGAGAGCCTTTGGTAGAATTGGAATAAAAAAGAAAACGTAATAAAATATATAACTGGGTTATGTCACTGAAAATACTTCTTATTTTTGTAAAATTATACACGTTAAACCTTCCTAGGTTTTGAGAGGTTCACAATTTGAAGTTACATAATTTTTAAAGGTTCCAATCGATCAGTGACCGCGTTAAATTAACCCCTATGCCATATTTTAACCCCTTGACGTATATTTCTAGTAATAATTTATTACCTGTGAATACTATACCATTCTCTTTAGTCCGAATAAAATTCTAATTTCTCATAATCAGTATTTAAACATTTAACAAACGTCGACACACGATAAATCTACATTGTATATCCTCTTCTTTAGATTTATCATCTGTCAACATGTCCAAAAAATTATCTTCTTCTTAGAAAATATTTGCAATGAAAAAACTTCTAATAATTGTAAATAATTACGAATAAAATTAAACATCAAAGGGTTAGTAAATGTCACGAGCGCGTTCGAAAAAAAGGAGCGTTCGCGAGAGGCCGCGAAAGCGGAGACCGTCGCATCGTGGAAACATTGTAAACAAATCCTCGGACACTTTCTCGCTAGATCGACCACCGATCGCATGGCCGGCACAGCCACTTTCTCTGGAAAACGCGCTTTTCCTCCCGGCTCCCCTGTATACGACGGTTCGACGATCGTAATATCGTGTTATCGTATTGTCAAGGGTCTCGCGTTACCGACGGTAACTAGACACTTCTGCGTACAGGGGACACCCGTCGTCCACCAGGCGATAGCTCCGCATGCTTCCGGCGAAAGAATGACACGCGAGACGGAGACAATGTCGAAGACGACGACGACGACGACGGTGGTGGCGTCGCATTGACTTTCCATGACGCCGGCGCGACGTCCCTCCGGAATGTTTGGACTAGCGGCGTTCTAAAACAACGCGACAGGCCTACCTGACACTCCGGATTGCAATTAGATCGTGAGTATCGAGCCACGGCGCGGCCGTGTACTGTTCTTGCGTTAGGTAATGCTACAGCTTTACCGAATTCCTGGGATTTCATGGAACTTGGAGGAAATTGCTCTGGTCGCGCGACGATTAATTCACGCCGCGTCGAAGTCTTTATTATTGCTTCGTACGAGTCTATTATACCAGTACGATTTATACGGGTCTGATAACGCTGCACACACTGAGCTCTGATTGCAATAAATATATATATATATATGATACTAAATGTATAATTAAACTTAGTAGAATTTCTGCATTAATATATGCATGAATAAAAAGGAACTAAAAATTTCTTATGAAAACTTTTTTTACAATATTAAAAATTGTAAGAGAAAATATCAGAGATATATCTCTAAATCTTTTAGAAAAATTTTTACAGAAATATTGTTAATAAATAAGAAACGATTTTCTCTAAAATTCGGTGTTCTTTTTGAGCAGCTTTCAGGAAAAAGCTTTCTGCGATTCGAATCGTGTCTCGATCTCGATCAATTTCACGAACTTATTTATATATACTAAATTTTTATGAATACTAAATTCGCGAACTTGCAAGGAACTGCAGACGATCTCGTCCGACGATTTTGATCGCGCTCTTTTCTCATGCGATCCAGATCTCGCTGAAATGAGCATCGAGAGGGTCTTGCTGCTGAGCTGCCTACTGAGCTGCTGCCTGGTGATCGCCGCTTCCGCTAGTCGCTCCGTACTCCTGCCCGAGGCTGCGTGCACCAGGCTAGAAAAGTGAGTGGTTCCTCGAGAGCAGATTGAAAAATCGAAACGAAGTCTAGGCATTTGCGAACGATACAGATTTATGGCAATTATCTCCAATGCTCGCCAGCAGATGGACACCTTTCTCGCAACTACCCGAGCCGCTCCGATTTCTATATATACGATCCTAAACCACCCTTCCAACGTCCCCGCGTCTAAGGCAGGGCCCGCTAGAAAGCCTCACTGATCTCTAGCGGGGCCAGGACGAAACGCGTTACAACCTTTCCCTTCGTCCACAGTCTTCTACTATCCAGAGCAACGTCAACATTAGGGTGACACCGACGACGACGGAAGCCGACGACGCACACAAAGCCCCACGTATTCTCCGTCTGTGGAATTGAAAATGAAAGCACGCGGAGCGACATGGGCGCGTGAGAACAATGCAAAGGGTGGTGCGGCAACATTACACAGGGCCGAGATTATCGTAATTCCCTGTCTTGGTGTGGCCATCGCAACTCGTCCTTTGGACGATGAAAGTCTCAATAGATCGGACGACAATGCGAAAATGAGCTCTATCTACAAAAAGGTCATGCCAAGGCAGTAATCTGCGGCTCTAACGAAGCAACTCATCGTCACGCAATCACGTTTACCCCATTGTTCTCATGGAACTACCGATATCCTTCTTCCTATATTCTGGCGTCTAAGGCAGGATCCGCTAGAAAAAAAAGCCTTACTGATGAGTCCTCTAGCGCGATCAGGACGAAACGCTCCTCTATTTTTTTCTTCCTCCGCTTTCCTGTCATTCATCCACCGCCACGAAGCAATGTTCCGCAGTTTCGCGAACGCGCCTTGACAATAACCCAGACGTTTTTATCGCGGTCCCCGACTGGTCCGCGGCATTCCAACACTCTCCCGATAAGGGTATCGCGTCGGACGGTTAATTGATCGAACGGTTTGCAGTTACACGGTCACCTCGCTGGAAAGGTACGAGGAGCCGGTCACCGTGGAAACGTTCGCCTGGTGCCTGCAGATCCCGCCCAGGTGCAAGATGACGAGGACCGAGATGCGGGAACGGTACACGTTAAAGGTGAGCGCCGCCGTTTGAACTCTAACCTTCCGTTCTCGCGTCTGAATCGCCGACTCGCGCCAAACGGAATCTCTTCTCCAGGTAATTCCTCGCCGTTGAATGCTTCGGCGTTTTTTTTTTCGTTTGTGGTCCGCTTTAATCTTTCACGGAGAGCAAGCTGAATGGCTCCGGGGCATCTCTTCCAGTCTTGTTCTCCGCCAGCGATCCGTCGATTTCGGCCGGCGTTCGCTGGTTGAAAGCAAAGATCCCGGCTTCTCGGGCCAACCTTCGACTTGCCGCGAACTTCTCCGCAGGCTTTTCAATGCCTGGACTCGCTACGTCGAAAGAGTCTGCGTCGTTAAATGAGAGGAGATGGTTGCTCGCTCAATTAACCGTTTATTCGATCTGAAGTCATTCCGGCGACGACCGCGATTTAGCTAAAGATCCATTAGCTGTTATCCGAGAATTTTCTCTGTTTAATGCACTCTTTTTTTCTCTGTTACCGCACCTGTACGCTTGCTAATTATCAATCTAAATTGTATAATATTTCATACTACGTCGATCGGATTGGATATCTAAAAATGAAGCAGTTACCTTAAAGTCGAATAAGCAGTTAATTTCGAATGTTAATACCGTGATGAGGATGCAATTAATTCGTCTCCTCTTCAGGCAGACTATCTACAGCAGTGTCTATAGTTATACAAGGTGTTTCGTCTGACCGAGTACGATCAATACTAATAAGAAATTCATGTAGAACAATTTTAAATAATCAAGTAGACCTTGAAATATCCCCTACCTTTATATAAATAAAGAGATCGTTCGCGCTATAGCTTCTTCGTAGCTTCTCCTTCATAGCTTCAACGCATTCCAATAGATTTCACTGTACTTAATTAGACGAGACACTAAGTAATGGACTCGTTCCGTTTTAACCCCTTGCAGTTGGAGCCATTTTAACTAGGAATCCAAAAATCTTTCTCCAGACTTACAGTGTTTCCATTTGATATAATCTGGTGCATTTTATACATTGTGGAATCGAATTTTGCGAGTCGTGCAACATTTAACAACTCTTGAGCATTTTTCGAATATAAGTAAATTTGATAAAAATTATTTTGACACGCGGCATGATAATGTTTAGTGGCGACTCTAAGGCGACCGCAAAGGGTTAATTTTGCGGGACCGACCGCATCGTCTCGGCTCTATAATTAGCTATTTATCGTTGAAGATCGATGTTCCTCGAGACGGCGGGACACGTTTCCAGCAAATCCTCCAACGATGTAACGTTCCCTCGCGCGAGCGACGATAAAGCAGCGGGTCTTCCGGTTCTGGACAGCCGAGTCGGCCCCGCGGTCGATACCAGGGTCCGAGCTAATTGCAGGGAAACCGAGCACCTCGTGCGTCTCATTAAACGGGGCTGAAAAAGGACGAGCGGGACGCGTCGTTGCCTCGGGGAAAATCCCCGCGACGCGCTGCGAAGTCGCCGGAATCGCCGACCTGTCGTTTGCCGAACGAATGCGCGGAAACACTTGGCAGCAGACGCGTTTCCCGGATCGCGGAACCCGGCGGACACTTGTCGTCACTTTGGGGCCGAGTAGAGCTTCGCTGGTTCTTCCGGCTTGCGAGAAATTAGCAGGGCCAGCGTCGGAATTCGCGTCTGCTCGTTTGCATCCGCGGGACCGGAAGCGTTTCTTTTGTTTAATTACTAAATAACATACGACGCTGCTAGATGAAATCTATTGTTCGTATCTGCTCGTTACGAGTCACCGGGACAAACGAGCATCTGTTTTCACCGAACAGATCAGCTCGCGAAATAAGTGGAATAGAAAAAAGAACGAAGAAAGGATGAAATAGATATCCGATAAGGAGACGGAAGTTATATATGACTCGACTTAATATTTAATTAGTCGCAAACGTCGTCGCCCGTCGTAGAGATTAAATCGCCACATTGTAGCGCAAAAAATATCTCGTTTCTTGAAGAATCTCAACCGCGAAGCACGGAAGAAGTTTTACAGCCCGTGGCGCGAATTTTCCCGCGGCTCGTTCTTTTCGAGCGGGCACCGCTCGTCGTCGGTTACATTGCTGCGGATCGCGAGGCAAAGCAGCATTGTCGGCGTGTTAATCAGCGTCGGCGGCACCTCGGGGCCTCCGTTTAATTGTTTCCTGGTCGACGACAGTCGTCCCGGCTTAAAGAGACAGTTACACTTTCGTGCGCCACCGGTGCGTCCGGCCGCCGGTTTCTCAGCCGGCCGGAAGAAAATCGCGCGCGGAGGACACTCGAGCGCGAACGCGCGCCGGCCGTTGCGCAACGGCATAATTAGAGGAAAGTTTTCGGCCACCGTTTCTGGTGGCCATCAATCTCCGCGGAATGATATCGCGTTTGCCTGTTTCCTCGCGGAATAATTAGCGTGATTAACGTAAGTTAAACGCTCGTGATTCGACGGAATTCGCCGGCCGATTCCGCGCCGATTGTCCGTGGGATCTGTTGCGGAAAACGCGCCGGCACCGATATGATGAATTTACGCGATACGCGCGGAACACCGGCCGATTAATTGGCGGCCGGCCGAGATAGATCAATTAACCGGGGATCCAGCAGCAGCAGCCGTGTTCCGATTTATCGGTAGAATCGATCGCTCCGGCGCGCCAGGACGATTCTACCCGGCCAGCTTAATGGCCAGAGCTTGCGTAACCCGTCGTTCTACCAGAGCTCTGCTTGCCGCCGGAAGAAGGCGAGCGCGCGTTGTTCGATGCAAATAAGCTCGGCGGGCCGGACCGTAAACGGCGATCGATAGTCGTGCGCCGATTTATCGAATCGTTCCGCGGGACTCCGCTTCGTGGATCATAACGGGGTGCCGCGTCGAGCAAGAATCCGGGATTACGAAGGCGACCGTAAAATCCGCGGCCGGCGATTTTTTCATAGAGGCTTTTCCAATAGGGACGGATCGACGTTGATAGTCTGTAGCGGCCATGTTGTTTCGAATGCGTCGATTAAATCATTTTCTACTTCCTCGAGTGTTTAGCAGAGATTACACGAGATGGAGTGTCCGCGCCAAACTGTTTCAAACGAATTGATATGAATATTATCAATTTCTTCTGCATCGAAGTAAAAATAAATTCTTCTGTTATCTTCGAAACAAAAATACGTAAAGACGATAAAAGGAACAAGAATTGTCCGGTCCTTCTAGAGGGTTTTTCAGTAAGGGGCGACCCGCCCTTAAAACCCTATATTAATCGGTCAGGTGTTCGCGGCGAGCCGATGTAAACACCTGCGCTCTCTCCGACGAAAATTCACGGTGGACAACAGAGCTCGGCGAAGATCCCCGTCGAATTCGCGCGTGTATACGCGATGATCGAGATAACGGGTCGCCGGAAGAGAAAAGAGGTCTCGCCTGAATACGCGTTTCGCAATCGGCTCCCATTAACGCGACGGCGGACGGGCTCGAGTGGAAAATCGCGGCGAGAGAACGCGGCTGCGAGACCGCCGCGGCTAGAAATTCCACCCTTCTCGAGCGTGTCGCCCCACGAGCATGTACCAGCTCCAGTTTTTTACCGAATATTACAGTATCCTCTACGGTTCTAGTTTTTGCCGGACAGCGCGCGCCGGATCGATCCAGAATGGTAATTGTTCGATCTACGAGCCGGTTGCGGTGCTGCGTACCAAGTCGGATCGATTCGACGCGATCGGAAGAAACAAAGCTCGTTCTCGGCCGCTTTAAAAATGCATCCGACTTCCACGCTACGTTTAATCGGCGCCTTTATGCTCGACGAGCATGTGTCCCAATCTGATACGGATCTAATTCACATCGCGTTCCCAAGTTTCGCCTGAGAGATCCCCCCCCGATCGGAAGGTCATCTAGATCCCGCCGGCAGATTATACCGGCTGCAAAACGTCTAATGTCTAGGACAAAGAAGAGCCGCAGATCGCGGCGAGACTGCCGCGAACAGCGTTGGGTCATTAGGCCAAAGTCTGCGTCAACCATCGATGCGCAATGGACGAAGCTCGCTTGTCTTCACTAATGTTGCATCCTTAACACCTTGCCGCACTTTAACGAGTCAGACTCGTGATGGAGATTTATTACAATTAGGTATAAATGTTCAGCCATTCCTTTGAGTAGGGATCAAATTTTACTCTCTTGTTACTAATATTTAAATATTCAAGTAGATGCGAGCACAGGATAAATATAAAATTACTTTTTCTTCCAAAACAATTAGTGCGATCGAAAGAATTTTAATCATAGTAATTGCGAAGAAAATGGTACGGAAAGGGGTGTAGTTGTTACTTTTTCTTAACAATAAATTATTCTAAGTAAATGGAATAATTCGGGTTGAATATTCGTATGAAAAGAGCTCGATCGAATAGCTGTCTCAGACAAATGTTTTAAATAATTCGAAGAACGTCTAGCTCGGACAGGAGCGGTGCCGGATCGAGATCGCTCCTATATCTAACCATGGACTCGCCGGTCCCAGAAGTCGCGCGGCAAAGTCGTGCCCGACCGACAATTGAGAGAGCACACTTCTATGAGAAAGAGTCGAAGCCCCACGTGCACCTCGAACGGCGGTATCGAGCCTCTCGGGTTGTGCAGCTACTTGTATCGCGTGTTGGCCAAGTCTCTCACGGCCGGAGCGGGCATAATATTTATTGCGTAGGAACATCACGCCGCGTAATGCGGAGCAAAAGGTTTGCGCAACGATCGGCGCGAGCGCGCGCGGTTCGGCGCGGAAAAGGACTTTCGAACGGCGGCCGATTCGCGCGGGAATTTTCCTCGCCGTGAAAAATTCGTCGGAGTTCCGCCACGGCTCGGGCCGTGTTTCGACACGCGTTGCAACTCGCGGAGACCGGCGCCGGCCCGCCGCGTATCGATCACCGCTCGCCGCTTCGAAACCGCGTTGCGCACGAGCAGGATGCGCGACTGATAACGCAACGATTGCATCGCGCGAGGATCGTCGGCGAATAGACGGTCGATGTCCGCCGTCGAACGGGCGCAGGAAAACGGTGAACGATCGGCGGTGGGTGCTGTTGCGACAACGATTATTGCAGGCGCGACCGGTACGAGGAAGTTTGGGGCGGTTTGAAACGGACTTCCTCCTAGATTCTGGCCGCCGAACTGTTCGCAGATCTGGATATGAGCTTGGAGAACGGAAAATGGCACCTGCGTGTCAAATTCGCAGTGGTGCGGAGACGTTGGAGTTAGTTTGGAGGGAATGAATTCAACGAGGATTTTATCTATAGTTCAAGCTCGATTAACCGCTTGCACTGCGATTCATTTCACGTCGCGTTGATCAACATTCATTTATCCTTAACATTTTTAATATAGGGTTTTCGAGTAAGGGCGGGTCGATTTTCAAATGGAATAAAATAGGCTGTGTGTGAGGTATTTAATTTTTTTTTACTTGAAAGGCCCGTATGTGCCATTATATATGGAATATGACATCGTTCAAATGTCCCCAGCGGCTTCGCACGGTGACACGTATCCGAGTGGTCCAATTATCAATGACTCTGCCGCATAGCTCCGGTGAATTTGAGCGATGGCCTGGGCTAGCACCCGTGGATGGATAGATGGATTTAGATGCATTTGGACGCACGATAATATTCATATTCAGTAGATCTTATATGGAACCGGTATCACGTGTCCGACTCGTTGTAATACCGCAAGCGGTTAAGCATGAAATGGTACTTTATTGAATTCGCAATGGCGCGAAGCTGTTTGAAACAGTTATCGCAGACACTTCATCTCGCGTAATCTCTGCTAAACACTCGAGGAAGTACAAAATGATATCCAACAGCAATGAGTCACAGACGCACATACGAGCATGCATGTTGCAACCGGCATCGTTACAAAAATCTGCAATTAATACAGCATCTACATTTGCGAAACACTTGATATCAACCGTATATGGAAGAATGAGGGAAATCTGAAGCGATCCGAAGCCAGTGCTTCTGAAATTTTATAGCCGAGCGATCTACGATCCATGAGGGAGCAATAGTTCGTTGCGAACAGCACGTTAGAGAGTACTATCGTGAACGTCGACGCGAATTCGCAGCGTCGGCTTACCAAGGACATGATTGGTTCGCGGCAACGGCACCCAATGTTATAATTTTATCGTCCATTAACATCTCGTAACTCAAATGCCAATCGATTCGCAGATCGTGTTCGGGCGATACGGCGTAAACGGCGCGCGGTGATCGTCGAAACGCCGGTTCGAAGCCGTTCGAACAAAAATCGTCGATTCGCCACGGTTACTTTTGCCGGGCGGTCGCTCGCGTAATAATAGGTCGTGGCGAAAACTGTATCGACGATAGGGTATAACAATGGGCGCATTAGCGGAGACAACGAGGCGGACCTTGAACGCGTTACCAGGCGGCCGCGGTTATGGTTGGCTCGGAGCGCGTAAAACGGTACCTGCAACGGCCCCGGCCGAGCCGAGCTTCCACACGAGGCGGGAAAACGCGACGGCCGGCGGGCGCAGGAATTTTTCGAAAGTTTCCCCGGGAAATCGCGGAAAATCGAACGATCCGGCCCCGCGCTGTGGAAACCCATGCCGTCGGACAGTGCCGCGAGCGGCGAGGTCGGCCGACGTTTTCTACGATAGAAAATCCTCGGAATTGCACAACTTTTCGGCGGTTACGTGTTCGCGGGCAATCGATACCCCCCGAAGAGAGCGAGAGAGCCGACTTGCCGCAGTCGACTTTACGAGCCCATAGAATCTAGTTAAGTGGCAATTATTCGATCGGTCTCCGAAAAACGGGGCTGGTGTTGCGCAAAACGACCGTTCCCGTTGTCATTATATATCGCTCATTATCATAGCGATTCGCGCCTTAATTGATTCGAGAGGAGCCCGACCACCGGTTATGAAACCAGAACTATAATTAATGGAAGGCATCGGCTGAATTATAAGAGAGGCGGGGGTTTCGTCAGATCAAGATCGACTTAATCGGCCTTACCCGATAAATATTTACAAGATTCCCGTACTTAAATCTTCGCTCGCGGAAACTATCGAGTCCAGCGCTCGGGCCTCGACTTTCCCTTTACATAAATTTTCGCCGGCCACCGGTTCGATCTCTTTGGTGAAAAAACTTCTCCTGAAACGTGGAATCGGCGAGCGCCGATTATTTCATGATTATTGCTCGATTAAAGTACGCGGATAGGAGACGCGGAAGGCTGGCCGTCCACCTGGTTCTCGTCGAACTGGTAAACGGCCCTGATCGTTGCACCCGGCATCGCGGAAGCGTCAATAAACGCTAAAAGTTCGTTCGATACGTTCACGCGCTCTTCGGAATCACGTCCGACGTTGGCCAACTTTTCACTTAGGCTCGCTGTCAGTATACCGCAGCTGCGAAGAAAACGACTGCTGCAGCGTAGAAATATTTCGGTGGAAACTTCGCAGTTTCGATTAACAAGTCCGCCACGATTGGATCAACCCGCGCTGCAACTTCGCGCGAGTTCGATTAGACGGTAATCGATTCACGGAAATTCAACACTTCTCGGGATTTCTCGAAGCTCGGATAAGACCGGTACTACTCGCTAGATTAACTTGAAAGTTCGAAGATGTGGTGTTTGAAAAATTTGTTAATTCGGCACCGATCTAATTAGGTTGGGGATCTTTATGTATGCTAGAAGTGATTATAGAGTGTTTTTATGACTGTTATAATAGAGGGTTTCATCACTGTCACATAGCTTGTCGATCAATATCCTGTCAGTAACTGTAATTTTAGGTTTCTATTGGTAATTAATAATTTTTATATTTCTTTCTGTGTTTTACACAAATTCCGAACTTTTGTATTATTACTCAAGTCTTTTTGTACCGATAATGGTAACTTTCATTATTCTATTTTAATAATGGCAACTCTCATTATTCTATTTTAATAATAATAATAATTATTATCATTATTATCACTTTATACCTAATTATTATTATTATGGGCTAAACAGTGCGTAAATGGAGACAGTCTAAAAAATTCCATACTATAGTTCACTGATCCGAAAAATCAGAATTTCTTGAAGACAGACATCTATGAATTAAACTCGCGTTGGAAAAAGTGTATAGAAACGAATGGGGCATCTTTTAATTAAATCAATAGCTTTTGGAAAAAGATATACAGTTTCATATACTCACTCAAAAATCCGATATTTCATATGCGCCAGCCTTATATCTAACCCTGTAAAAATTGGCAATAATTGCCGCGCGATCTGTCCAGCTCGCAGAACGTCTTCATTCGCCGGCTCGCGGAGACCGTAGGTAAAGAAACGGTTTTCCCTCGAGCCTCGCGCGAGTTTCACCGCGTATAAATTGGGAACCCGATCCCGGTCTAGCGAGAGCACGGATCGGAGGAAACGGCCGCGAAAGACGGAAACAGGTGGTGTGCCGCGGGATTACGTCGATCGGGGCTACGTGACCGAATGATCTACGAGCGGGAATATTTCGCGTTTCCAGAGCATAGATTAAATCGGCATCCACACGGTATCGTTACGGTGGAATGCCTGGCTCGAAGGTAACGGGAGCCCGTTCCGATGTCGAAAGCTCCTCCGGTCCGGGCGTATGATATCGTTTTAATTGACACGCGGATGAGGCGGCCGGGCCCCCGTGGCGTGTCGCTGATCTCGTGGTTTTTTTTCTTCTCCCGGCACTCCGAATCCCGTTGACAGAGTGAAAGGAACAATTTAATAGCGATAAAGGGTACGTGTTAATGATCCGTGCCGTCGCGTCGCCCAACGCCGCGGGAGAAATCAGTTTTCGCGTTTGCCGCGCGAGCCTCTGTTGCTCGCGCCTTAGCCGACTCGCGATTAATCCGCGAGTCGTCTCGCTTGCGCAACTCTAGCTCCTCCGTCCTCGCTGCACGATGGGGAATATCCGTTGCAACATTGTGCCGGGGGACGATTCCGGGTCGATCGATGATCGGCTCTATCCGCCGAGATCTGCGAACCGATGACGATAGCTGCGCGACGAACAAAACATTGGCAATTCCTCCTCGGACTCAGAGATCCATCACGGGAGAATAACGCGGTTAGAACTGCCCTTAGAGCTATTTTATATACAGTTCTGAAATTGTAACTACAGTGAATATAGTTCTAAAATTTATTTTAGTATTCGTTTGCCAACGAAAACGATTTCTTAGGTCGTGAGTCAGAAATAACTTTTGGATGCAGCTAGGTAAAATCGATTATTTTCTATAATATTTATTGTATCTATTATTTTCTATTATTATTGTATTCTATTTAAATAAAAGAAAACAAGAAGTCTAAAAGGATTTCCGTTCGATAGGTGACCGAGAGAAACCGCTCCGCGTTAAATCGCAAGCCTCTGCGGCTTGTCCGCGAAAGATAGTCGCAATCGAGAGAGTCCGGTAACAGGGTTTATCCGGTTCCAGACGGGGGGTACCCGTGAATTATTACCTCGGCCTCGGTCACCATAAGCAGGATTACGGTCCTAATTCGGGTTAGGATTCACGTGATCCTGAACTTGCGTGTACGACAGGCTCGACCGCGAGCGTGTTTGCACTGTTGATCGATTAATCGTGTGCTCGAGCTTGCGAACTAACTTGCTAACAGTTCCGCCCGGTTTAGGGCTTCGGTTCACGTATAAAGAGGCCCCCCTCCCCCCGCGGCGCGATATACCAGCCGGCTCTACTTGACGCGTCCCTGTAACCAGTCCTTCAACCCGTTACACCGGATCTAATGTCTGCCAGAATCGAACGGAGCCGGGCCGGAATCTTATCTCCACAGTTCGCGGATACGCGAACGATTAGATCGGAGAGGCATTCTCGCCGTCCCGAATTATGCCATTTCTATTCTTGAACGATCCGACGCCGTTTGCGTAACGCGCGCTCTGCAAACGCAAACAGATCCGAGTAATCAGGAAATGAACGCGCGCGGAGCACCAGTTTCTAGAAACTAGATTAAAGATTTTTTCGATCGGAGGGGACTGGCCTGCTTCGCTCGCGCGTATCTTGACCATGTCAACGCCGGCATTAAATCGCTCGCATCGTTAGCGTGGATACGGGGCCGATATTTTCTCGATCGGAGGTGCGTCATCGGGAAAAGCTCGTCTCGACAACGTTGGCTGGTTTGCTCGTCGCTGGAGACGAGGCGAGAAGTAGTTTATCCGCTTCGAACAATGCCGTGCGAAACGCAATCGGCGATAAGCTCGTCGCTAGCAATTTTTCTTCGCTATTTCGCCGGTTAATTGGCTCGCGATCGAGAGGCGGCGGGACGATCGGGCGAGTAAAGTCCGTGAAACGGACTTGGGGAAACAAAAGGATCGAGAATGCCTGGGCGAGCGAGATTTAGCGTGCAGGAACGCGATCGAAGATTAGGAGCGAGAAAAAGGAGGCGCAATCGTTCCGCTCAGACTCGCGTGTAAAACGATCGAGGCGGATCGCGGCGGATCGCGGCGGGGCGCAGCGGCGATCCAGGAGGAAGTGAGAGCGGCGATGGAAGGAGTGGGCGGGTTAGGTTTATGGTTGCTTTATGGACGCGGACTTGGCTTTTCTCGCGCGTATCCACTTACGACGGATTACGAACGGAACGGTTACACGTTTGCACGTGCCTCCGCTCGCTTTCGTTTCGCGCGCGCGCGCTCTCCGTTCGCCCGTTACCGTTTGGCGATCCCCGGTCTTGTCCGACGGAAAGTGGGATCCGGTCCAAAAAGCCGGCCCCCCGTGCCCTGCCAGAACACGACGGCGTCCCCGACGCCCTACTTTTTTCTCTACCCCTAATCCATTTCCTTAACCGCCGCGCCCGTTTGGACGGCCCGCTGTTTTATAGAATTCGAGCCGCGCGCGATTGCACATTTGGATCGAGCGGACAATCTGCCGCGATTTAACGCCTTGCGGCCGGCTGAATCGCTTAGGCGTTAGCCTTATCGTCGATGGACCACTTGGAATCGGCCGCGTCGTTTCGACCCGCGATGCTAGGCTTGCGAGTTTTCTCGCATAAAGGTACAGCGGGCTTGTGTTCGGATCGCTTATAAAAGTTTCGAAATTTATAAGACCTCGAGCCGGAGCCTCCAATTTTGTCGGACACGGAACGGCGCGACCTTCGGCTTTACGTTCCGATCGATTTCAAGCGGAAATATATTTTTGAGATGTGGTGGGAGAAGATGAAAAATTGGGCGTTTTAAATAAAACGGAATCGTTTACGAAGTGATTTTTGACGAAGTGATTTAGTTTAACGGTGAAGGATAATTACTTTCTGTTTCAGACGGAGATAAGAACGAGGACTGTGAACGAGTGCTGCGAGGGCTACAAAATGGTATCCGTCGACGATTCCGACGCACCTGTGTGCGCACCGATCTGCAAACAGTGCGTCGCCGGTATCTGCGTCTCGCCCGGCCACTGCGAGTGCTATCCCGGCTATACCGGAGAGAATTGCTCGATCGGTGAGTCTCTGTTACCATCGTTTCTGGGTTCCGATTATTTTTTTCTCCAGAGAAGCCTTATAGTACCGAGTCATACCGCAGCCGGGCTTTTTCACGGGTCGCTGGCCGGAGAGATCGATGGTTACGCCGTTCGAAATCGAAAGATAAGCGCAGTCGATCCGACCCGTTTCCGGGAGCTTCGCGGACTTTGAAGAGCGCGCGGAACGCTTCGCCAGGCCGGATATATTTCACGCTCGATGAAACAGACCGACCTTCCACGATCGCGCGGGAACGCGCGCGCGGCCGGCAATTCTCGCCGCGATTCCGAAATCGGCGTTCACCGCCATAAAACACGACCCGCGGAAGCTCGGCTGCTTCATTTGCAAACCGACCTCCGCAAACGTTCCAAAAACATCTTCATATTGTTTAATTGAGTCTGTTAACGTTGATTACAAATCGCTCTGTTTTAATACATTCCTTTCACAAAATTTAAAAAAAAATATTTCCGAGAAAATTTTGAAACCGTGAAGCTTGATACAAAGCTTGAAAATTGCGCTTTATATTAGCGTCGTTGTCGTTTGAAAAATAATTTGCGGAAATGTTTTAAAAAATCGACAAATCTCGATATCGTTGCCTCGAAGAGAACTGCTTTGATCTCGGAGGCGGAATCGATTTTATGTCACATTTCCGTGGGAGTTCTTTTTACATAATATAGCTTAAATTAAAGCTGGAAATGTCTGCTTTAAGATAGGGTGTATTAAATGCAAAAAGACTGCATAATTAATTATTAGGAAAACTTAAGGCGACGTTATGTTCTATTCCCATAGACATTGTTCCTCGTAGATCCATTTACGTTTCCGGAGAAAGTCGAAATCATTTTCCCCTGTAATAAATTAGTATTTCAAAGTCTCGAGGTTCCTCGTTTTACATCTGTTGACAGTGTGCAAGCCACACACATGGGGCCCGGCGTGCAAACACGAGTGCGACTGCGGCGAAAACGTGACCTGCAATTTCTTAGATGGAAAGTGTCCGTGCCCGCGAGGATTGAGTGGACCAACGTAAGATTGCATCTTCGCAGCGTTATAAATTTCTTCGTAGCCGCGGTGAAAAGAATTCGACCACGCTTTGGCGTGATTGGCCAACTTAACAATGGCGACTCGCGAGCCATCGGCCCCGTTTCGAACGGTATAGCGAGCCAGTTGCAGCCCGGCCGGTAGATCCAGCGCTAACGAGGAACAGATCCATAAAGTTTCCGCTAACAAACCCGCTCGCGCGGTATTGTGCAACGGAAGGCTTCCGCTATTTATAGAAACCGAGAAAAACGTTCTTCCTGTCCGCGTTACCTGGACAGAGGCCCTCGACTTCCTCGGATTACATAAAGCCACCTGTCGATTGAACCGGCTCCCGCCTAATACGCGGCGCTCGTGCATCTCGATCGACCTGTTTCGCGCGTAACCGCAGCGTTTACCAACCCCCCCAGGTGCAACGAGTCCTGTCCGGAACACCGCTGGGGACCGGACTGCGCGTTTTCGTGCAACTGCGACGGCAACCGATGCGATCCGGCGACGGGCAAATGCGTCGCTATCGAGACACCTCGCTACGAGACCGCGGAGGCTGCCAATACCACGCTGCCGGATGATCGGCAGGAATCGTCGTCGACGCCGCCCGAGACAACGGTGACGTTGGAGACCAAAGGTAAGAAAACCGTGATAGTTGACTCGCGTGACGCAACAGGCGATCGCCGACAAATATTTGCTCTCGCCAAACACGGTTGTTTCTGAGACTTCGGTTCCGTGAGTCAACGATTTGAAACAACGGAACGCGCTGCTCAAACGAACCGAGCACTTCTCACCGGTGCAACGGTCCCGGAATCGTTTCCGGGTCGGATATTCGCGCGGAATGCACCGATCTTTCTTCCCCCTCTCTCTCTCTCTCTCTCTCTGTTTCGAAACGTAGCCGGCGACGAGGCTTCCGTCCCGTCGGATAATCTGCCTAGAACAACGAGCCCGGAAACGACCGCCGCCTCGAGCCCGGATCAGCCGAGAACTAGGACGCAGACGAGCGAGGACGCGAACCCGAGCACCGCCAGGCCCGTGATCGTTCTGGTCTCGGTGCCGGAGAGAAGGCGGAACTTGGAGAAGGACAAGTTCGCGATACAGAACCCGTTCCTGAGGCACCGGGACGTCGTCGAGGACCATCTGCACGAGCTGCCCACGTTGAAATCCGATTACGAGAAGCACATTCACAAAGGTAACCCGACGCTCTCTATGCGCCTCGAACGAAAGCGAGTCTAACGGAGAACCTGACACGCCGTCGATCCTCGTCAGACATGATGCACGTGTCTTCGATCCCGCTGGACATCGCTCTGATCGTCGTAGCCTCGATCTTCTCCCTCGGCTTGACGTCGGTCGCCGTGGTGCTGGTGCTGTACGTGCGGTCCAAGCTGCTCGAGACGGCCAGAGTCTCGATCTACGAGGTCGAGAAGACTAAGAGCCAGGAGAACACCGGCACCATAGACAAGAGGAACCCTTCGCTGGTCAACACCTCGACCCGTGAGTCCCTCTCTCTCTCTCTCTCTCTCTCGCTCTCTTTGCCTCCCCAGATCCTGCTTTTCCACGCCTCTCGGTGAAATCCCGCCGCCCTTGACCCCGATCTCATCCGCGTAATCCTATCGCGACGGCCATCTTGAACCGTTCCGAGGCGTGGATTACTCGTCCGTCGGATTAGATCGTCCCGCTGCTCGCTGTTTCCTCCCACCCTTTCTTTCGACGGAGATACCTCTCCCTTTCTCTCTCTCTCTCTCTATTTTTCTGATCCTATTTAAAAAATTGTGTCAACTCATACAGCGAGATTTCTCGAAATCTGCCTTCTGAATTTTAGAATCTCCTATACGAGAGATCCCGGCGTTCTTCACGTCCACGCCAGAAGCTGGCACTATACTGACGATCCCGACCATCGATCCCAACAGCAATTATGCCAACGGCGCTGCCGCCATCGGCTTCCGCATATCCGGCAATCTGCGTGGTAAGCAGCAATTCGATTTTTCTCGGCTCTCTCTCTCTCTCTCTCTGGTCAGCTCTTCGGAGGGCTTTATTGCAACATAATTCGGAACGTGCTCCACGGCTGCCAAGGGCAACTTCGATTTTCCCTTTAAACTCTTGCCGAGCCATTTTCTACGCGATTAAAACGATACGTTTACGGTTCAACCCTTTGCCCTCTAAGCCACTTTAATTATAAATTTAATATAATTGTTCTAGCTTCTACTATGTCCACTGTATGTGACAAAGTGTATTTTATACATATAAAATTGATTCTTGCGACTCGTACCAACAGTTTCACTGTAAACAATTTTTTAAATCTAAACTATATTAATATACAAATTATTTGAAAACCGTGATAGATTAATTTCAGTGGTGCCTCAGAGTCACCACTCGAGTGCAAAGGGTTAATTATTGGGTTGGGGAATAAATTCGCAGCGTTTTTATATTTATTTTTTACTTTGCAACGATTTGTTGTCAAATTGTATAATATTCATTCGATAGTGGTGTTGAATATTATACACTTTGTCAAACAGCAACAATTGGTGTTAAATGAAAGAAGATGTAATAACGCTTACGAACTTATTCCCCAACCCATATATTTGGAAGGAAACCTCGTACAAAATTTCAAAAAGCTTCCGTCGCGCAGATTTCCTGCAGGACGACCACTACGATCGTCCTCCGTCGACTCGGATCCGTTTGCAGACGTTCGGCTGCGAGACGACCCCGGAGCACATCTACGACGAGATCCCTCTGTAGCCGAGCGGCCAGGTGTCCGCGCAGGAGCGCGCGACCGGGTTGCCGATCGATCGTGGATCGACAGAGGGCGGCCGGGGCCCGGGTATCGAGGCCATAGGTGCCGCGGGATCCGGCGATCCAGCTCAATTAGTCCGTTAAGAAAGCGGCGGCAGGCCTTTTTCCAGGGCCGGTCGGTTTCACGGAAGAGAGGTCGCCGGGAAAAGTGTCGCGCCAGAGGCGTTCGCGTGCCATTGTTCGAGTCACGAGCTCACGTGCGATTCCGGAGGCGGATGTGAGCGAGCCGGCCGGACTCCGCTTCGATCTGCTCCGATCTGCTCGGCTCGGCGCGTCCACGGACCGAGAAATATCCGACCGGACTGGTTTCCGACCTTACGCGAGGCTCGTCCACGGCGCGCAAGGCTCAACGCGATTGCGATCTATCCTTTTGTCGCCCGTCCACGTGACCATAGATCGATTCTCGACTCCGAAGTGGCCTGTATCCACCGCGGAGAAAGGATTGGACCGATCGAAAGCGCAAAGTGTCACCACGCTGCCAGAAGATCTCTATCGGGCGATCTATCTGTCCGATTCTTTTGGATCGCTCGCGATCCGAGAGCGTCGGGCCAAGTGGACGGCGCGGCTGCAGCCGGCAGAAAAACAGCGGCGATTAGATTATCCGGCGGGGGTCGGGCGTGTACCGCGACAAGGCAACATTTCTCCGGGCCCCGTTGACGTCAACGTGGCCATCGAGCCTCCCGGTGGTGCGCTTACGTCAGCCGTGGACACGCGAGTCTCTCGGTCCTGAACAGACTCGTATCCGCGCCGGCCATTCTGGTACCGGACATGGGAACCGGCCGCTCGAACTCTCCTCGAAGAATCTCCAACGAAAGCAACCTCGGACAGCGAGGCGGCCGCGGCGGAGCCGGGCCATTCGGACTATCTATTTTCGCGGGCCGATAATGACGGCTGTCTTAAATTATCTGCCGAGTCGGCAGAAGTTCCAACGGAAGTTATCCGGGAGGTCGTGTCGTGAACTTTATGAATGAATGGCTGGAGATAAACGCCGACTGGGAAAGTGGAGCGCGTGGCGTTTGGATTAGGTTGTCGATGGCTACGAGATCGGACTTCGAGAACACTCGTGGGAGATCGGGCTCGAAAAGCTGCTCCGCGATTCATTGCGATCGAGGGCGAGGCTTTCGTTCGCTGAAACCAAACGCGAAAGAAGAGGAGCCTGTTCGTTGCAGGGATTACCGAAGATCGCGCGCGCTCGGCGTGTCAACGGAAACGGACAAGTGGGACTGCGCCGGAGGCTTGCACTTACGCGCTGACATCATCGATCATAATAAAGTCGCGACGAATCGGACGGGGGTCCATCATCGAGAAACTGCGTCGGAGGCGGCCGAAGAAGAACCGGCAATTGCGATGCATCGCGTCGATTATCGCGTTTGCACGCCTCGGAACATGCCTCGGAACGATAACGAGCCGAGCTCACGCATCGGACCGGCCGCGCACGCACGCGTTTCACTTTGTTACGGCACGGATGCTATCCACGATCGATCGGGAATAGCAACTCGAACGTTTCTCGCCGCGAATTCGGTCTTCGAGCGAATCTCTTCCTTCTTTTTCTCTCTCTTTATCTTTCTCCTTTTTCTCTCTTTATCTTCTTGTTTCTCTCTTTCTCGCCCAGAGCGATTTTGACACTGTCGGCTTTTTTTCGCCGTCGGCTTATCGCGGATCAGAAATGGGACACGAGCAGGCCATCGCGCTTCGCGGACTCCCGACACGTCGCCCCGCAGAACGCGGCCGCATCCTTTTGTTCGACGGTATCGACGGATTACATAAACGCGACGCGCCCGCCTGAAACTGCCGGCTTTTCCGGCGAGCGCGTTCGCGACGCCGATGCCAGCGTGATTCGACCGAGCACTTTTCTCTCGTTTTGTCCGAGGCAATCGAACGAGGGGGAAACATTGAAGCCGAACGTCCATCGAGAGGATTGAATCGTTGATGTCGCGGACGTATTAGCCCGATCTCTCGCGGGAGCGACGCGAGAGAACGTAGGAACAGCGGATGGAAAACGGCTCGCGTATGCCACCTGTACGCTTGTCAAGGCCTACGTTAGGCCTTGTACGTTCGACAAAACAATGAGTCATTTCTTTCTTGGTAAGATATCGAAGAACGGTGCGAGGAAAAAGGAAATGCATAGTCGAAACAGTCCGCGTGTCCCGGCTCGCGCCGGATACCAAGGTCTCAGACACGCGTAACGTAAAACGTTTCTCTTGTTAAGCTAACTATAAATCAAACGGTACGCGACGGAAGCGTCTCCGAGATAGGATTCGAGCGTCTCTAGGATTCCGAGAAGCTGCGGCAGACGCTCCCGGGTCCAAGGACGCGAGTCCGCGGAGGTGTCTTAAACGGGAAAACCGTGGGCCGCGTTCCCGGGAACCGGTCTGAAAAAATGATCGGCGACTGTGCGCTCGAAAGCCGCGATTCGCGCACGAACTCGGCCGGGTTTCGCCACCCGGCGATCTATAAACATTTCTGCGAACAACTACGCAGCCGGATCCGCTGGAAGATGGCACGGGCGGTGTGACCCCGGGACCACTCGGTGTTATCGTAATCGATGTGATCGCGCGCGGCGCGAACATAAGAAACCAGTCTTCGATCCGCGCTCACATGATCAACATGCGTAGAACCGCGATCGTATGCGCGCTGCTGGTTACGCTGCTCGCCGCCGACACCATGGCGGTCGAGGGCGTCAAGGGCGGCTACCGGTCCCGGACAGGTGTCAAAGGGGGTAGGCAAGGACAGGGCGCCGCTGTCAACGCCACCACGCTCGCTGGACGTTGCTACAAGACGATGTCGTGAGTAAAAGCACCGTTTCCACGATCCTCCTCGTTTCCTCGTGCTCGAAACGGATCCGGCAACGCCGATCCAAAAAGAATTTGCACCGAATCGCGAACTTTGGGAATTTTTTCCGGAGAAATCCGTAGGCTTCTTTACTAAATATTGAACCTGATTAAAATCGTATACTTTGCACCATAGGTGGTAATTTTTTTTGAGAGAGAAACTTATGACAATGCCCGAGTGACATCCTCTCTTTCTGATAAAGTACGCGAGCGCTAGTTCTCGATAACGGAGAAAGATAAATATATAAAAATAGAAGAAGTCGACTATTCATAGAGAGCCTGTTAACATCTGATTTCGTTTAGTACGTGGTCGGTTTAATATAGGATATATTTTCGGAGGAATTGATTTGAAAAACGTGATTGGATCAATGTTTTCACGGTTAAATTCTTTTCGACGTTCGGAGCGTAGTAGAGCGGATCGCAGCGTTCGAGGCTCGCGTAAGAACGCGCAACCTTTGGCCCCCGGTTATCACGGCAACGTGAGCTGGCTGGCCCGTTTATGTTTTCATACGTCGTATGTGTATTTCAGCTACGCAGAGGCCATGGCTTTGAACGCCACGAAACAGTTCCCACACAACACTCTACCCTCGACGCCGGAGGAAGGGGCGGTAAGTATCTACGAATATTCGCATTTCGTCGTTTTTAATTGATGAGGATAATTTTAACCCTTTTCAGTACCTATACCTTCGCAGTAACAATGCTTAAATGATTTTTTACCGCAATAATGTCTTGGGGGTGAAATAAAATCAATACTTATGGTGTGCCTTTACTTCGGCGCTTAAACATTAACCCCTTGCACTATGGTTCCTTTCCCGTTGTTTTTTTAACATTTATTTATTCTTAACATTTTTCTTAATAGCGCTAGACAATTTCTCTTTTTTTGTTGTCCTTCATTTTCGTTTTGATCGCAGAAGAATTTATTTTTATTTAGATATAGAAGAAATTAATAATATTCATATGTCTTGCATGAAATGTGTATCACGAGTCCGACTCGTTGTTATAACGCAAGGGGTTAATAACAAAAGCACAGTATTTTATTTTGGCTTGAAGAATAACGTTCATACTTAACAGATCATGATTAGAAATCGCGAGCCAGACTCGTCAAAGTACGGCTAGGGGTTGTATAATTACACAAAATCCTATAGCTGTTTCGATCAGCAAAGATCCGATCTATAAATTTCAATGATCTATGTCCTCTCAGACAAACGGGCAGATCACGATCTTGTACTGCTGCGACGGCTACGAGGCGAACGAGACGTCCGACGCCTGCGAGCCACGCTGCCCGCAGGGTTGCTTCGGCGGCAAGTGCACCGCGCCGAACGAGTGCAGCTGCCCCGACAACTGGTACCCTCTGAAGGGCGTCTGCATGCCGTACTGCGAGAAACCCTGCCAGAAGGACGCGTACTGTTTCTCGCCTAACAATTGCATCTGCAAGCTGGGCTACGACGAGGTCGACGGCGAGTGCAAGCCGATCTGTCTCGGCGGGTGCAACAACGGTGACTGCGTGGCCCCGAGAGTTTGCAGGTGCAAGACCGGCTACATCCTGCAGTCCTCCCCGTCGCCGAACATCTACGAGCCCGAGGAAACCAAGTGCGTGCCCGCCTGCGAGAATTGTCGCAACGGAGAGTGCACTTCTCCGGGCGTGTGCTCCTGCCGCGAAGGGTGAGATTTGGATCAACGATCCTGCATTCTGAGCCAATGCAGTCGCGGATGTTGCATTGCGTCAACGCATGAATAACTTCCGTAGTTTTATCAGGCATTTATTATATTTATTTTATTTATTTCGAAGTGTTATCTATTTACTGAGAACAGAAGCTTGGCCGCTCCGGTGACTCATAGTTGGTAGATGGGAGTAATAAATTCTATCTAGCGGCATCGGAAGTTATTTATGATTCGATCCAATAATTTAATAGAAACGAAACTAAATTTCTATTGCCTTCAGGTACGTGAACCCGCCAGGCGACACCGAGACCTGCACTCCCAGCTGTCCGAAGGGCTGCGAGGGCGGCGACTGTGTCGAGCCAGGCGTCTGCAACTGCAAGCCAGGCTACAAGAAGAATCCATCCGGCAACTGCAGCCCAGACTGTCCCGGAGGATGTCCGAACGGCGACTGCGTTCAGCCGGGTGTCTGCAACTGCAGGCCAGGCTACAAGAAGGATCAGTACGACAACTGTAGCCCCGAGTGTCCGCGAGGATGTCTGAACGGCGACTGCGTTGCCCCAGACGTCTGCACCTGCAAGCCAGAATACTCGATGGACTCGGCCGGCGTCTGCAGACCGGAATGTCCCCGAGGCTGTCAAAACGGCGACTGCGTAGCCCCGGGCTTCTGCAACTGTAAGCCAGGTTACACGAAGAACTCGTCCGACACCTGCAGCCCGGACTGTCCCGCAGGCTGTCCGAACGGCATCTGCGTCCAGCCAGGCGTCTGCAATTGCAGACCAGGCTACACGATGGACCAATCCGGCAGATGCGTCCCGGAGTGCGCTCAAGGCTGCTCGAACGGCGATTGCGTGGAGCCAGGCGTCTGCAACTGCAGACCAGGCTACAAGATGGACGCGTCGAATAGCTGCGTGCCGGACTGTCCCCGAGGGTGCCAGAACGGCGAGTGCGTGGCCCCGGGTACCTGCAACTGCAGGATCGGGTTCGAGCGCGACCAGCGCGGCAATTGCGTGCCCCTGACGTCTTTGTCGGACACCAAGCCCCTGTGCAGGAACGGTTGCGGCGTGAACGGGACCTGCGTGGGCCCGAATCAGTGCGTCTGCGGCGAGGGCTCCCGATTGGACCCCGACCTCCGCAAGTGCGTGGCGTCCTCGTTCCAATGCAGAAACGGCTGCGGTCCCCTCGGCTACTGCGTAGGCCCCGACCTATGCATGTGCGACTACGGACTCGTCCCGGACCCCAACACCGGCCGCTGTCCCCAGTTCAGGCCCAACGAGGGCCCCTCGCAGTGTCAATACGGCTGCGGTCCCTACGGCAGATGCGTCGGACCGAATAACTGCATGTGCGAAGCCGGGTACGTCGTCGATCAGCAGACCGGTGTCTGCGTCCAACCGGCAACCACGCGCCCTGGCAACTCGTATCCTGGAAACTCGTACCCTGGCAACCAGCACCCTGGAAACTCGTATCCTGGCAGCTCCCAACCTGGCAACTCGTACCCAGGCAATTCATACCCTGGCAATTCGTACCCTGGCAACTCGTACCCCGGCAACTCGTACCCCGGCAACTCGTATCCCGGCAACTCGCAGACTGGCATGTCGCAGACCGGCATGTCGCCGTCCGGCGAGCCAATCTGCGAGAGCACCTGCATGAACGGCGAGTGCGTCGGGCTGAATCAGTGCCGGTGCAAGCGCGGCTACATCATGGACCCATCAGACCCGACCCGTACCAGGTGTCTGCCGTTCTGCCCGGGCGGATGCCCGAACGGCACTTGCACCCTGCCCAACTACTGCATCTGCAATTACGGATTCAGGAAGGAGACCGGCGTCAAAGGCAGGCAGAGATGCGTCCGCGACGAGTCGTTGTTGGTGTCGTAAAAACTGCGAGCGTGAATGCGTGAGAAAGAGTGAGAGCGAGAAGGAGAGATTCACAGCGACGAGCGACGTCGCTGGTTTTGGAATGAATGGGTACCTGACATTTCGGGTCCCGAAAGCTTGACGATACCCGAAGATTACACAGGTGCATCGAAGTCGCGTCGGCCAGCGTTAGGTAGATTTTAGGTAATCCGACTCGTCTTCGATGTGGCAAGCTCTCGGCTCCCGTCCTCGACCCGAGTCACGCCGATCCAAGGGATAAGGTACCCGAAATTTTCAGGCACCTTTCCCACCCCTGGCAGGCGTGTCCTAGTGCGAACCGCCGCAAAAGCCGCGAGCCGGCTGTTAGGCTGTCGCGGCGGTACACGTCGATGTAACTTTTGTAAAGTTGTCGGACGAATAAAGGAACGAAAAGAACATATGGAAACGGTAGATAGAGATTTCATATCGTAATGCGTTCGGAGGTTCCCCGATTGTCCAGGAAAGCGGTATCTCTCGGCTTCCTGTTTGGTCTCTGGCCGAGACTGTCGTCGTAGCGGCGTGGAGAGGAAAAACTGCGGCTGTGTTCGGTGGAGCGATACGCCTCGCGAGCATTCAGTCGCGGTCCAAGTTTCGCGAGATGTTGCGGTTACTTTTGTTCGCCGTTGTCCTCGCTCCGGACGATACGTGGGGCCTTGAAGTGCCGACGGATCATGGATCAGGCTATTGCCACAAGTTGGTGAGGTGAGTCCGAATCGCGTGAAATCGCCAGCGGCCACGAGACTCAGACGGGACGCACGTTTTTCAGTTACAACGAGTCCCATTACGTTCCGTACATCGAGACCTACCATGAGAGGCATTTGGGTATTTTCTACAAGAGGCGAGAACGATGGAATTACAAAAAAGAGGTGAGCGACGCGGGAACGTCGGCGGTGTTTGCCGTTAATCTTCGCACCCCCGATAGAGAGCTCTCGATCGAATAGTTCGATCACCAGGCATTACCAATGGCTGTGCGTATGGCTTGTCGATTTTTTTTTTTGCAACGCGACATTGGAGTTTGATTAAGACGTCTTAACTACCTTGAAGAGAACTCTTCGACTCTTCCCTTCAAACTGAACTAAATTCGAAAATGTTCATATCGCAATTTACCTTGAAATCCGTATGGAAACGTTCCGTCGGAATCGAATCGTTTTACTTCGTCTCGGTGGTTGGTATAATTCCCGACCCCTTAGTAACGATCCCGCAGTTAATTCCCAATGAAAATGATTCCGTCTTGAATGCATCTTTAAGTCCATTGGAGATTGTCCCTCGGAACCGGGATACTCTGCGTCGTCGTGACGGCGATCGGAATTACTCGATTTATCGTAATGAGAAAAGTCAAACAAAAGACGATCCTGTCGTTAGGCGGGATCATTCGTCTGCGGTGCAAAGATGATAATCGTCGTTCAATCTCGCCGTTCCAGTACGTCACATTCTTTAAAACGGTGAGGGAATGCTGCAGAGGCTACACGAGAACCGCGTCCGACACCTGCGTCCCGACGTGCTCGTCGCCCTGCGTTAACGGCGAGTGCACGGCCCCGGAAACGTGCAGCTGTCACCCCGGCTACTACTTGAATGACACTATGACGACAGACGAACCGGCGTACGTCTGCGTGCCGATATGCCATGAGGACTGCTTGTGGGGCGAGTGCGTAAGACCCTTTACCTGCATGTGCGATTACGGCTACCAGAAGAAAGGGGACTCGAGCAACGTGTGCGAGCCGATCTGCGAGAACGCTTGCGTGAACGGGAAGTGCACGGAGCCGAACACGTGCACCTGCTACGATGGCTACGGGTACAGCAGAGAGTATCTCCTATACGGCAACGAGACCATGAAACACGTGTGCGTGCCTTATTGCTCCGAGTGCGGCGAGTTCCAGCACTGCAGCGGACCGGAAGAGTGCAGCTGCGACGACGGATACGAACAGGTAATCGTTCGCGTTTTCGTTGAATTCGAATCACGTCGCGTCCCTTTTGGGTAACCGAATGCTTCCAGGTCGGAGATTCCTGCAAGCCGGTGTGTCCCCATGGATGCACGAACGGCCATTGCGTATCCCCTGGCACCTGCGCCTGCTACGACGGCTACGATCATCTGGAGAACGACACGACGCGGTGCGAGCCCCAATGCACTCCACCCTGCACGAACGGCAAATGCATCGAACCGAATGTGTGCAAGTGCGACGTAGGATACGAAATGGTAATCGCTCGACCTCTGATTAAACTACGATCGCGTCGCCCCTTCGCCAAAGCTGCGCAGAACTACAATTTAATTACTCAAGGCATTGTACTTGCGAATGTAATTAACTTGCATTGTAATTTGATAAAATTGCGTTCGAATTACATTACGTTGCAATGATACTGCGTTTTAATTAAAGTGTACTTCGACTACACTGTATTTCCGTAACACCCGCAATTAAAATAATTAGTAATTGAACGAACCGAGAAGCTTGAATTATAAAATTGTCTAGAACGCGGTCGAATTACGATGCAATAAAAACACAATGCGATTCAATTGCACGATTGAATTAACAGAACTCGGCTAACCGAATGCTTCCAGAATGGACCGTTTCGTATATGCGAGCCGGTGTGTCCCTTTGGATGCGGGGACGGCGGCCACTGCGTTTCGCCGAACGTTTGCGAGTGCGAGCACGGCTACGCGCACGTGTCGAACGAGACGTCGAGATGCGAGCCCCGATGCGAAGTGCCCTGCGTCCACGGAACGTGCGTCGCGCCGAACGAGTGCAGGTGCTACAAGGGATACGAGTCCCCGGACGGACTGACGCACTCCTGCGTGCCCACCTGCGGAGTTCCCTGCGGCAACGGCACTTGCGACGCGCCCGACCATTGCGACTGCAACGTCGGCTACCTGCCGACGCCGGGCAATCCGGTCGTCTGCGCGCCGAACTGCAGCGACGGCTGTCCGTTCGGTACCTGCGTCGCGCCGAACGAGTGCAGCTGCAACAAAGGCTACAAGAAGACCGAATCGGGTTGCGTGCCCGACTGCAAGCAACCTTGCGGCGACAACGGGGTCTGCGTGGCGCCCGACATCTGCAGGTGCAAGGACGGCTACCGGTGAGTGCGGAAGCTTCCGAAAGCTCGACGGAGAGCGACGTCGACACTCGTTTCACACTGTTCGCTTTAATGAAACCATAATTTCTCTTCTCGAAATACCCTTTATTTATGTCAACACCACTGGTCGAAATGGCTTCGAGCGCAAAGCGTGAACTCTGTCTCTCTTCTCGTATCTCTCCTGGCGTATATTTTCTGTTACTCTTTCTTTCTCTTCTTACTTATATGTCCTCGAGTTTGTTCCACCCGCGCGACCAAACGCCACCACTTTTATCCACGCCGGTGTCCGCAGGTACGTCGAGAACCCGGCGGAATTCACCTGCGAGCCGGTCTGCCCTTTCGACTGCGCCAACGGCACCTGCCACGCGCCGCAGCTCTGCACGTGCGACCACGGTTTCGTGAAGGACCTGGACGGTAGATGTGTGCCGTTCTGCGTCTCCTGCGTGAATGGCAGTTGCACGGCTACCGGGGTCTGCGAGTGCGCAGACGGGCACAAGCTCGTCGTTCGCAGCGAGGCGAGCCAGGTCTGCGAGCCCGATTGCGGAAACTGCACCTACGGCAGGTGCATAGCGCCCGGGGACTGCCGGTGCGACGTCGGGTTCGTTCGGAAAGACAACGAGACCGGCTGCGTCAGCGCCTGCGAGGACAACTGCAACGAGCGCGGCCTCTGCGTCACTGAGAACGCCACGTGCGAGTGCTTCTACGGCTGGAACGGGCCGCGATGCGACCAACCCTCGTTCTGCGTTGTCCACGCGCGACCCGACGACCAACACCTGAACGCGTGAGTACGGGTTCTCAAGCACCCGGTGTGTCGTGGAATGTTTTAGGTAACGATGTCCTTGGCTCACAAGACTCTGGAACCAATTGTCTTTGAAGTAGGCGACTGGTAAACGAGGATATGGGTGGTCTCTGATACAGAGTGCATTCCGAGCGGCGGAGGGTCTCAAGGGATTGCAAGACCTCACAATGAATGCCATTAGAATACATTGGCATTTTTTAATCATATTCTCGAGGTCTTCTCTCCACCACGCGGAGCACATTCCACAGCATCGGCGATCTTGTCCGTGACGCGACGCCCTGAAACAATGCTCCCTTCTATTGCAGAACGGTCATCGCCGACACCGTGAACGACACCATCGCCAGCGTGTTCGCCAGCAGCCCGCTGTGCTACAACAATTGCTCGAACGAGATCGGCAGCGAGACTCTCTGCTCCAAGGGATACAGGCCGGATGGCGCCAACAACGATTCGGTCGCGTGTCTCATGAGCACAGGTGAGGGACTCGCGTCGACTTGGTTTGCGACGGAAGCTTTATTATCGAGGTTACTCTGTTCTAGACTCGTCTTGCTACACGATCTCCGAGCAACAGACAAAGACCACGAGTTATGCCACGATGGGCGGCATCTTGATAATCGCGATCATCGCGGCGACGGTCGCCACCGTGGCCGTCCTCCTCGTCATAAAGCGCAAAGCGAGGAGGTATTCCATCGGTAATTATTCATTGTTCTCGCTGTAACTGTCCATTTACGGAGCCAGCTTTCCGCGGCGAGTAATTTGTTAATTTCCACGCAGGCGACATACCGGCTGTGTCGGCGCGGAGTAGGACCTCTCTGCTGCCCGAGGAGGACAACAATCTGTAGCGTCGCGGGACGGGATTAATTTAACTTGTATTCTATACTAATTTAACTTTGATTTAACTTGTTGCATTGTTCTTTCTGTAGTTTTTATCGCCACGATACCGAATAAACGATTTAATATGTTCTTCGACGTGTCGAGCGTTCGGATCGTTAGAGAGAACCCCGCCCTTGAGCTTCGTTCAATCTATAATATATTATTGGAATAAAGAGTTTCGTGACTAGCACTTCTCGTAAACGTCGCCTATAGCTTCTTAGAATGTTCTGGAACTAGTTTCGCGGATGGAAACTTAAGAAATCAAGCTGAAAGTTAATCTGCGAAGTTTTCAACGTCGGGAGGGAGAAGGTTGCGTTCTGATAAGCCGATTAGAATGCAGCATGAAAATAATTGTAAAAAGATAACCGTGGCGCCTCGTTTCCGCTGCGCGATAACGACCGCGATACGCGAGCCGTTTTCCTGTCGCTGGAATTTTCTCGTTCGCGGACTAAATTCGAAAGCGAGCTGGTTTTCTCGGCTCTCGGCCGTGCCCGAATCGGACAGGTTCGTGCACGAGATCGATACGCAATCAAGAATCGCGTCGCATGTGTCCTACGGCAGCGCAGCGTCAACCGAAGCCAAACGACTACTTCGGCCGCGATGCACGAACCTCCATTATCCCTCCCCCCGCCCCCCTCCGCCAGCCACGCCGAGCGTCGTCGTCGAACGATCTTCACGCATGCACCCTCGAAACCGACCGGAATCCATCCTTTGCAGCCTCCTCGAACTAGGTCCTCGTAACGGACTCCCGAAAAAACTTCAACCACCCCTAGCGAGGCACTCCCCAATTGGCACCCTTCGCAGTGCAATTGTTCTCCACGCGTTTATCCTCTCGATGCCTGCGAACCAATTGCGACGGTTCGCAGATCTTTGTCCGAAAATATGCGAAGACCTCGCCCGATTTACCTATACTCAAATTAGATATACTTGCAGCCAATTGCACAAGGTTCGATAAACAAGATTAGATAAACTGTTCACCGATGTAGCTGAACCGCAAACTCTGTATTATATTAATATCAGCTTTAAAACTTAATTAAATCAAGTTGAATTATATTCAGTTAAATTAAATTGAATGAAATTAGATTAAATCAAGTTGATTGAAATTAGATTAAATCAAGTTGAATGAAATTAGATTAAATCAAGTTGAATGAAACTAGATTAAATCAAGTCGAATGAAACCAGATGAAATTAAAACAGCATTAACGAATCGTACCGATGAATTGGCGACTTCGAATCTCGAAGAGACGATTACCTGGAGGGGAAAGCGTGCCTCGAATCGCGCCACCTGCGAGGCAATTTATTCGACGTCGCGACGGCCTTGGGGCGTCCTGGGAAGATCGTAAACCGGATTTATTCCGTCTCTATTTACGATAACGTCGTCGTTCGACCGATATTGTTGGCGTCTCGAAACTCGAAGGTAGCGACGACGGGGCATCGACGACGAAACGTTCCGAAACGGGAGAAGCGGTTCTAGGGTGAAGATTTCGGGGCCAATCAGGAGCCGTGTCGGTTCGAGAAGCAACCAGCGATAGTCTATGGTAGTCGCGGTGGTGTTTCGCGAGGCGACCGGAGGCAGAGCCGCGATCCGGATCGACTGGAACGAAGGGTGGAAGGGTGTCGATGGTAGGGAGGCGAGCGGGGGTTGGCACATCGCGCAGCTGCGGCAGCGGTGGTCGACCGGCTAACGGAAGGAAGGCGTCAGTGAACGGGGAGCATCGGTACGGAGAACGCTGTCCGACAGAACAGGGAACGAGCGACGAGTCCTCTCTCGTTGGCCGCGTCGGGTGGTTCGGTTGCGCGTGTGCAGGCGGCGAAAGGCGCCTTGGACGGGTCTCGTGCCTCGTGTTTTAGGGCGAGTCCGAGGGGATCGCGGGGCCGTGGACCGAGGAGGCCCGCGAAGAGGGCCCGCGGAAGTGGCCCGAGAGGGGCCGAACGGGGCCAGTCCTGGGACGCGGTCGTCGCCGTGAACGATACAGCTCGGCAGAAGCGGGGAGCAACGAGTCGCTCGCGAAACGCCTAGAGGGCGAGAAGGCGTGCTGGAGGGCGGGAGGGGGGTAGGGCAGGCGACGGGGAAGGATGTCGATGCGCCGCCGGTGGTCGGTTTCGGGGGTTGACTCGCGCCGCGGGGGCGATGAGCGCACTTCCCTCCGCCCTGAGACTGACCTGCTGCCGTTCCTGGCTCCTGCTGATCTGCCTCGTCTTCCTGGTCTCGAGCCGCGTCGGCTGCGGCGCGAACGACCGGCCGACAAGCCGACACCTCGCAGGTGATGACCTGCGCGGCTCCAGCCTGGCCGTCGCCAACAACAACGACGACGACGAAGACGACATCGATGTCTACGACGACGACGAGGACTACCTCGAGGAGAACATCACTGCTGGTGAGTCGGTCGGTGCCGGGCAGGACCTTTCTCGCCCCGGAGGAGAGTCCGCAAAACGACCCGTCGGGGAAACCGTTGGATCTGCGTGTCGGAGTGCGCGCGGACGACGGGACCGAGAGGAGCGTAGACGTTCGACGCGGGGTTGGAAAAACTGGGACGAGGAGGGTTCTCGAGGCGGTCGCCGCCATCCTGCACCGGGACCTCTGGCCCCCCGGAGGAGACGAGGTTGCAAGGAGAACTCGTCGGAATTGTTGGATACGCGTCTCGAGTGCGCGTCGGACGGGACGATGGAGCCGCGAGAGCGTAGCGTTTTGATGGGGTTGGAAACTGGGGCGAGGAGGTTGGAGGGTTGTTGACACGCTTGTACGCGGTGCAGAGTGCCGCGGAGTGTGTCCGCGAACGTCGGCTTCGCGGCCGGCGACCAGGGAATTCTCTGAACACCGATCGAGGTTTCCAGGCGATTCGCGAACGACCGAGTTGTTCAGCGAGCTGCCAAGGAGACCGTCCCGGCGATCGAGGACGCCCCGATGCGCGCCTCTGTCCCACCAGGTTGTTCCTCGATCGATACACACGCCCTACCGCGGGCAGGAAGAACGTTGTCTCGCCGCCTCGTCGCCTCGTCGCGAGGTGAAACAAGGACGATCGCACGCGGAGACGCGGTTCTCGCTCGATACCGAGCGGGCAAACACTCCGCCGCGCCGGAGGGTAAACACTCTCGTCACACTGTCATCGTCATTCAATCGCCGCGTTTGCTCTTCTCTGGGATCGGCCGTGATCGATTCGCTCGAGCACCCCGCCGAGAAGCTACTCGATCGAACGTTGTCAATTTTACGATTTTACTCGTCGGTGGCTACTCGGGCGACGGTGGGCCGGCAGCCGTCGACGGCTACGAAATTCGGCTCGGCGAAACGTCGAATACGGTCGATTCCGGAGGGCCGCGCATCCTAAGCGCAATCATGCAAATTCCTCGAGGGAAACTGGGTCCGAGGGGGAAGAAAACAAATAGTACGTGTCACGGAACGCGGCTGCGGTTCTCGCGCCTGCGTGCAGAGCCGCGTCGGAGCCCTCGTCCTTCTTGATTTTCGCGCCAACCACGCCGTCGGTATTGATTTTAATGGATGCTGCAAGCTCTCTTGCACGGCGTCCGCGTGTGGGAGGCTTGCACACCGCCTGCAGGCTGCGTGAGCTTTAAAGGAGCCTCTCTTCCTCGGCCTGCCCTCGGCCCACAGGGGCGTGCGAAAATCCGAAACAAGAGAGGGCGAAATACGAGTGAGAGAGAGAGATCGCGTCGTGGGAAAGGTTAACAAAGGGAGAACCGTGCGTCATTCATCTCTGGTTTTTTTTTTCGTGCCATTCAGTAGAGTCCCATTTGCAAAGGAGAGCTCGATAACCGGCTCGAGAAACGCCGGCAAGTCGCGCCCCGCGCGGTCCCGTCGAACGAGGTCACCACCGTAATCAACCGACCACCTTCGGTCGTCGGATAAGGGCTGTCACGGGGATGCTATTCTTCGCGACGCGCGGCCACAGAAACGTCCGCGACCCCCCTGACTTCCGCCCGACGCTGCCAATGCACGGGCCAATTGATTCTCGAGTGGTCGGCTCCGAGCTGAAGAGGTAGCTTCCAACCCCAGGTGGAGTGGTTTCGTCTTTTCCTTGTCATCGAGCCTTCCGCCCTTAATTGGATCGTTAGATTTTAATATTTCGACGGGAAATCACTTCTGCATTTCCAACAGAAGCAGCTCGAGTCTGATGGGGTAGGTTCGAGCCTTGTAGCGGTCGGTTCCTCGGTTCATCTAAGATTTAACACTAGAATTACTGAGCACTTGAATGCAACTGTTTTACACTGGTTTATAAAGGTAACAATATGTTTGTGCTGTCAGTAAAGCTTCGTACCAATAATGTTTCAAAGTAGATAATTACCTCAGTCCATAGCTTGCCATATTGCACAAGCTTCAGTGCAATCAATACATTGAAATTGACTTGTGCTGTTCTACCATATAGTAACAGATTTATTCTGATTTCCAAGAGCGTTATTTTCATATTTTCCACGAGTCACACATATGTTGAACAACTAACTCGTAAATGTGTCTTTGCAATCCAAGCAAATTAAAAAATTAGTGACCCGTCGTTCAACGCCTAACGTTAAATACTTTTCGAGAAATATATCTTATAAGGGTCGAATAGGGTTTAGTCCAAGTCGGACATCTTCGGTTCCGACTCGGAATGCCAGAGCCGAGAAGGAAAACGCGTCCACCTTCGATCGGTCTTCCCGTAAGAAGGAATCCTCCATTCGTATGCTAGGCGGATTGAATTTGATCGTTCGGGAAACGAGAATTCGAAGATGCTAATCGGAGAGGATCTGGCAGCCGGCTCGCAACGATCCCGAAGAAGCTTAATTAGCGGAGCCACGGTGTATGGCGGACACGGTCCTGAACGCCGGCCAACGGTGCTAATGGCGCTCGCCTCGTTGCACAGGGCTGATTCTCCGAAACATTTAATAACGATGTAATACCGTAATTAAGCCGGGAATCGATAGCGGAGTCGTCTGGCGAGTTGCCCGGCCCATGTAACACGGCCCCCGCGAAACGTCGCAATTAACCGGAGAAAAGTTAACCCGGTAATTTCCGAAACAAAACGATCACGGCCCCCGCGGGACCTAAAAGGATGGTGCGCGTCGCGGGCCGAGCCGGCCGATTGTTGATTACAAAGAAACACGCGGCGCCCGGGCATCTTTTGATCGGCCGGATACCGTACACGACAATGCTTCCGTCTTTTATTAGTCGGAGCAGCCACCGGCGGTCGGCTCCTCGCGTGACAAAGGGCCAAAGAACGGGTTCGCCGCGACCTGCACAATTAAATACTTCCTTTTCGACTCGGCTAGTTTTATCTTATCTGTCGCTCGAAGACCGCGGACGCGAGATACTTCGTGTAATTAATCAACGAGGACGCTCCTCTTCTGGCGTCGCATCGTTTCAACTTTCCGCTCCGCGGTGCGAACGGATTTTTCTTTTTTTTTTTTTTTTTTTACGAGATGAAAGAACACGCGGCTGTGCAATTTTATAAAGTCCCCTGTCAAAGGCTTTGATTCCGAACGTGTGGATACGGCGCGGATCGCTTGAACTGTTATAATTTCGTAAAGGCGTAAATTTCGAGGGGTCGCCGGCGAAAGAAAAGTTTTAATATTCGCGTCTGCGGGAGATCCGCTCAGCTGTCCGCTGTTTTCCAGGCAATCTCGATTCGTGGCATTTTCGAGTAAGCTTCAATCTCGCGCTTGCTCGTATAAAAAACTGCTAGGAGAAAATAAGCAATGAGCTTCGAAAGTAGAAGCTCCAAGCTCAAATACGAGTGGATGTTCATCGTCGCCCGCCTCGGTTTTACGAAATTACGACGATTTTACGCGTCGACGAGTTGCCGACGATTTATGTAAAATCAGAATTTTTATTTCTGGGTGCAACGATTTGCAAAAATGTCAGCCCGAAATCGTGAGAATCGTCCTCTCGGCTCCCGGACCGGTATATCCGTCCCCGAAACGACAGTCGATTCCCCCGTGCTATTCGCGGACCGTGTAACTTATTTAGAAACCGGGCGCACCGTGCAAAAGTATCGATTGCTATCGTGTTTCCAGCGAAAGGACAGTTCCTGGGCTCGCCGTGCGATGACTCGTGCAATCCGGAGCTGCTGCACGTGGTCTGCGACACCGCCACCGGTCTCTGCGAGTGCGAGAAATACCATCCG
Organism: Augochlora pura; assembly: GCF_028453695.1. Taxonomy (NCBI): domain Eukaryota; kingdom Metazoa; phylum Arthropoda; class Insecta; order Hymenoptera; family Halictidae; genus Augochlora; species Augochlora pura. The sequence continues at coordinate 29,775,104 of NC_135774.1, read as the reverse complement.
GTTCGTCTTGGGGCTAGCAAAGGATGTGCCAAACGTATGTAGCACGCGATCCGTTCAAGTAGGTCGTTCCGATATCAAAAACTCCATGGTAACGCGGACAGAACGAAAGAGTGGCAGAGGGAACGGGAGAGAAAGAGAGAAAAGTGCGAGCGAGAGAGAGAGAGAGAGAGAGAGAGCGAGAAAGAGAGGGAGAGTGTGAGGTAGCATGAGAGAAGCATAGAGTGGGAACGGGGCATAGCGAATGGAGGAGCAGCAGCAGAGACGAGAAAATAAATGTCGAGGAAGCTGGCCGTCGTCTTTAAACGATTGTTCGACGCGCAGTGAATAGAACGTTTTGTGTTCCGCTCCTCCCCTCGCGTGCCCGATCCGTTTTGACGCCCGGTTATTCAAACGCTTGTCACGGACTAACGCGCTGATCCTCCTATCTGTTTCAAACGAGCATTCATTGGCTCCCTCCCCTCGGGTTTCAAATGATAATTGATCCCCGCGTATCCACTCGCGCTCCATTATTTTCTCCTCGCGTTTTTCTGGAACGCGAAACTCGATTAAACGGCACAATAGACCGTCGACCGGATTCATCGAAATTATCGGGGCCTTCTAATTTCTTGCTGAACTCGGCATTGATAACAATATCCTGCATTTAATTTATTTACGTGTATCGGAGAGAATTCAATTTTCAATTGAGATTTCAATTTTCGATTGAAATCGAAGGATTTGTCGCGACACTTCAAATTGCCATTTCTCAGCGACGAGTATATTTAAGAGGTTTATTTTTCTAGGATAATCGAATCGATTAGGGCGATTAACTACACTGCTTTTAATTCGTTTTCTAGCATAATTATTATTATAATTATAGAGTAAAAAACGTACAAAAGAGATTCGAAATTAAGCAAAGTGAAATAATGAGAAATTAATGACGTCCGAAGATAAGCCAAAAATACAATAACTATTGAATAGGACGTGTTATATAATAAAGTGTACAGTGACTGATTACCCCAGAAATCGCGTTATAAAAGTGACAAGTGTTTATGCTAATTTTCAGGACATAACCCCTTGCACTATAATGACAAGTCAGACTCGTGATACAGATTTTATGCAGGATCTAATAAATATTAATTTCCACTATGTCGAAATAAAAATAAATTTTTCTCTTATCAAAATCTAGAAAGGAAAGCGCATAAAAATAATAAAACAAAATTGTCTGGTTCTTTTATTAAAAATATTAAGGATAAATAAATGCTAATCACCGCGGTTTGAAAGGAATCGTAGTGCAAGGGGTTAAGAGAGTGTATGCGAGTGTTTCGTGCATGGTTCCGCGTTGCCAGTAGAGGTGCCGTAGGCTCGGTCAGACGATCGAGAAGTAGTCTAGGTCAAGTAATCGAACAACCGACCGGTTTTTCCAGCCAAAAGACTCGGGGAGCAGTGCTTCTATCGCGCGACTTGCACTTTTACGGATCAGCACTCGACCTGCACTCAAGTGCAGCACAATGCTGTGTGCGACTGCGAGGAGGGCTACCATAGGACCACCCTGTCCAAGTCTAACAGGAAGGTGTTCTGCGCCGAAGGTATACCGTGCCAAATAATTGCCAATCCCGTTCAAAAGTAATCAACGAAAGAACCCGGTCTCGTGAACACAGTGCCCTTTAATTTCAAACCCTTCAGTGCACGGGTTAAAAATATTCTCTCTATTGTATGGTTCGGGACGGTGCTGCTCGCTTTATATTTTTATTAATTAACATTGGATCAATTTAATGAACTGTGTTACTAAATTACTTAAAAGTCAATTTTAAAGTTTTTTTCGTCGATAGTATTTCAAGAACTTTCATCTCTTTTATGCTCAACTTTAACAAATCCGAATTTAATTCAACAAATTGGATACGTCTGATACATACGAATTCAAAATTAATCGTGCTTGAAAATGAACAAAAGGCACAGTAACTGGCTCCGTAACCGTCTTATAGACCGTCACGAAAGAAACGTTCGAACATCTCTCCGAGCGAACTAATCCAGAAATCATTCGGCCGTGCTCTAGCGAACTTTCGTTTCTCCCCTGCCATCGAGAGTGTGTTTGTGAAGCCGTAGCCTCTGTTGGCAGATCTGGTGCTGATAACTACGGATATTCCGACCCTGCTCTGCATAGCATCGGGAATCGCGATATTCACGGCGATGATATGCTTCGTGCTCAAGTTGTTCAGCCGCGCGAGATACACAAGGCCGCGGCACTATGCCAACGCGAACCACGCGCCGCCCATGCTGTTCTCCAGCGACACGGGTGAGTACCTCTCTGGCGCGCAACAGCCCCCGCGGGGCCGAATCCCCGCGTCCCGTCATCGACGATCGATGGACACCGTGTTCGTGTCAACCAGGATCGAGATCGAACGGACCTCGGATATCCGGACGGTGACGATCCGCACACAAGGATTCTGCACCGTTGCGTTCGCGCGAACGATACACCCGGTTCGTGTTACCGCGGCACACCGGAACCACCGCCTCCATATTCCATTACGACGACCTCCTAGCCGCGTCGAATCAATAACTTTAAGTATCGGCGAGGAGCACTCCAATCTTCGCTTCGTTCTATTTCGAGGGAATCTCGACGGCGCTGCTATTACCGAAGGGTTAACAATCGCCGACTGCCTCCGAATACTTCTGCCTTGTACACACGGCCCGCGGTCTCATCGAGTTACCACCGCACTCGGATTACTCGCGTTCCCAGCGCCGCCTCTAATCAGTTTACTTTCGCGACTTCTCCTCGACGCGATACACCTCCGATATACTTCGCCCTACTTGCTCCTCGAACTTTGATCCTTCTAGTCCGCTTCCCTCTCACCTTCTGGTCGGTTTACCGTAATCCAGTTCCACCGATTCCGTCCTACACCGGTGTCAGCCTCGTTTTATCTTGTTCGTCTCACGCTTGCTCGATCACTTCTCGTTCTCCGATTAACCCTTGAACAGCCGATCGTGATTCCGAGACACGGTCTCCCCGACGACACAGGAGAATCAAGCGGAACGATCTCGTTCCCTTCTTTTACGGCAGCTGCGCGAAACCGGACGATCGCGTATCAAACGCGCGAGTAGATCGCCGCTCGACGAAACTAATTACGAAGTAATTACTCTGCGGAACGAAGTTTCGAAGGGAAACTGTTTTCCAGTCGACACGTTGGTCGGGTCGAGTGAACGCGACACGGCGTTCGTCACGGAATAGAACCGGACGGTCGGACACGCTGACTCGAATTTCGAAAATAGTATTCTATTTAGACGGATCTTGTAGAACAAGCTTCTCTCCTACGATTTCATTCTGCGACCGCAAGTGCGTCCCCGATTCCCCGAGCAGCGCGCAAGAGTGTTTTGCGAGGGGTGCGTACGCGCACTCGAGTGCGCCGAGTCGAAAAGATCGCCACGCATCTCTGCGAGACGAGCGAAGAACGTGGGTTTTGAAAATGGCCCGGAATCGGCTGAGCGAGGGTTAACGGCTGCTCCGCGAAGCCGAACGAAGAATGGCCGACGTATTCTCGTGGAGGCCGTGGAAAATGACGATTGAAATCCAACAGGTATACCACTGACGCTTCACGGCGGCCGACCGTCCTCCCGTTCCAGCGAAAGAAGCAGCACAGGAGGAGGACCTTTGACCTACGGGTACAACAGGAGGCCGAGCAGCGGCGGAAGCCGCGGCCCTTTGGTACCAGCGTCGAGAGCAGGTGCGGCACGTGCCGCCGCCATCTTGCTTATATCGTGTCACCTGCAGGCGACCAAAGGCGGGAACAAGCATCGACGTACCCTTAGCGACGTGGCTGAGGGATCGTCCGACGGCCTCGGTAGACGATCAACGATCAATTTCTAACTCTTTCGTTGTCTGTCTTCTCTTCTATCTGCCCGCATCTCTCACGTTGTGTACAGAGACACGACACACACCCGCAAAAAAAGAAACACACTTGTCTATCTTACATTACAGAACAGAAAAACGATTACTCACAGCTCTCTCTCTCTCTCTCTGTCTCTGTCTCTGTCTTCTCTGTCTCTGTATCTATCTATCTCTCTGTCCTACGTTTCTCCTATTCTTCTAGCTCGAATGACTCGTTCTTCGGCCGTGTTCTCTCCTTCTTTCTTCTTCCGTCGTTCATTTGCCTTCGAGCGGTCTACTGGTTTCACGTTCGACGCAACGGCGACGAGATCACACGAAAATTAAGATAAATCGTAATTAATCGTTATCGAGATTTCAAACTTGCTACGTCAAACACGTATTCTGTTCGCTTTGTTGAGATGCAAGCAATCATCGGAATTACAATCGGAGTTGGATTACTCGAGAATTTATAACTACAAAGTAATTAAATTAGTCTACAATTGGATCATGTTACAGTTCGCGATGCAGGCTTCAATTTATTTAATTTATAATGCACTTTGCGATTGCGGTTGGAGTACAATTAGAGAATACCAAGTAATGAAATTACATTAATGTAGATGAATATTAAGATTACGAATTGCGATGTGAATGAAGACTTTAGAAACGACGGTGTAAAGTTTGAGAAAAATAGCTGTTATCGGTCGGTAAAATAAATCCACGGAATCGGTGTAGCTCGCATAAATTAATAATATCGTTACAACGGAACTTCCACGCGGACGACGTTCAATTTTGAGATGAAAGTCTAGCCGGTGTCTTGCAAACTGTCTCGTTAGTACACTGCGGACCGGATCGATGATTATTAAGGGAACGAAGTTTCCATTGAACTCTCGTTTCGTGGAGCCGATGCATTATTTCGGATCGTTTATCCGCAGTCTACTTATCGGCATCGAAACCGTATCGGAGACAGCACTCGGCGCCGCGATTATATTCGGCATCGGGACAAGCAAGCGGGGTCGAAGGGCGGCGGGGCGCTCGTTAGCTTCCTGTTGCGTCGAACCAGAGGAGGACCACTCGACTCCCATTATCCGTTCGCCGGAATTAATTCTATCGATTGATTCCGTTTTTCGCTGTTTTCCCTGTTTCTTGGTCAAATCGTGAGGAGGCGAGACCGATGACGAAGAAGAAGAAGATGATGGTGGTGCTTCGAGTCGTACCGTGCCGTTCTCGCTGTTGTGTCGTAGTTTTGTTGTGACTTAGCGTTTTTTACCACCCACGCCTCGACTGCGTTCCCTCGTTCACGATTCGTTGGATCGTTCCCCGATCGAAGATCGTTCGCACGCCGATGGTTGCCCGTTCGGAGCATGTAGAAAACCGACGCGGAAACGCAGGACCTGATTTCGTGCTGGGCAACGATGACGAAACCCAGTTTCTCCGTTTAGATACATATATATATATATTGTTCTTCTATTCCGCTCCACGACACACCGTCATCTCGCGACAGAACGATGACGCCGGTCGACATTTCAATGATTCCTCACAACACAACACTAAGAACAGCGGCGGTCGTGGAAAGTCGCCGGGCAAGGGGTTGGGTGGCGATGCACGCCCGGAGGCATCCGTACGGTCCTACGCCGCTGCACGGAACACCCACGGACGCCTCGTTCGCTCCCACACCCCCTCTGTTCACCGACTTTCCGTGACGGCACTGCGCCAGAGACAACGAACACAGGACACACGGGCACGGTTCCGGGTATGGAATCGTGGCACGCAGATCGTGGCCGACGATCGCGAGACACAGAAAACACTGCCAAAACCGACTACCGATTGTTCTAATTGTACTGTCCAAAATAATAAAGCGCTGCACGAGTGTGTTACGAGATAGCAAGATGGCAGCGGCCGATTTCGTTGCTCGTTAACGAACGAAACTGTTCTTCTGGTAAGACGTAGAGAGACACGAAATCTTTACGCACTAGCTAGCTCGCCGCACACGCACGCATCACGGTGCCGGAATCGCATGCGAGAGCCCTCCCCCCCTACATTCCCCGCAGCAAAACCAAAAAGAAACGAAAGAGACGAGATGGCTTCGATCCTTCCTCCCCGCCGCCGATTTCCTTCCCCCTCTCCCCCCTGCCCCCTGCCCCCTGCCGATGTTCGCCGCCCGGCTGTGGTTTTTAATGAACGCAACCGCGCCGAGCTGTGTTCCAATTAACGGAGGCTTCTCGGGCCCCGGCTGTTTATTCCGCGCGCTTTCACGAGGAACACGCCCGCTCGGAAATAAAAAAGAAAAGAGAGAGAGGGAGGGGGGGCGGAAACCGACGGGAAATTCTAACGCTTAGACCCTCTAATTGGGGTGGGTCGCGTTCGACGAGGCCTCGCACCTCGAATAACAAGCGAGCGAGCGTGAACAATCGCCGTCTCTCGCTTCCGACGAGCTGCGCTTTTGTGCTTTCGCCGAAAACTCCGCGGAGATTAACCGTGGCTGCGGGACGCTGATATTCTTTCCCCTCCCCCGCATTTCTGCTTCACACTTTCTTCGATGGTTGCGTTACGCGACTGCGGATCTCGATGCAACCGGACGAAACAGGAAGCGAATTCAAGTTCGTTTCTTTAATCGCCGAGGAAGATTAGAGGCGACTTTCCCGTTCGCATCCCGAATGCACGAGTCAACGGGCGACGAATTGTCCGAGAACGGAACGCTTTGCGACGAATGTTCTTTGTGCTCCGAGCCGGGGAATCTGTTGCGTTTAACCCTTTCGAGACGAATGCCGACACGGTGGCGGCACCGAGACCGGGATGACATACTTTTGGGATAAATATTAATTTTAGTTGATCTTGCCTACTTTCAATTGAAATTAATTTTGTTAAAGTATGTACCATTTTCATCGATATTCGATGTTTGGTTTGTAAAATATTTGTTTGAGGAAAGTGTACTCGCGAGGGAGAGTTTTTAGGTGTTCGCTTTAGGTCGCTTTAGTTCTCGGATAAATTACAGAGAATTAGATTCTTCAGAGGGGATGAATTCACCCTCCGAAGTTTATCCGACGCGAAAGGTGGCTTAAAATGATCAAACTAGATATCAGTTTAATTTGAACGATAATAATCTTCGCTCGAGATATATATCCCAGAGCTGAAGCAATTGGGAACCGGCGCGCCCAAGAACCCTTCTCCGCCGGTGCGCCGAGAAATCCTCGCCGGGCAAAGGGTTATTTCTGTAACTTCCCGCTTTCTCGAGCGTTTCAATGGAACTTCTCTTGAATTATTTAGAAAGATCGAGGCTTCGCGTCCCGCAGCCAATAGTAACGATCCGTGGACATCCTCGGCGTGGCTGCGCTTGCCAGCTCGGGAAAATGGCGACGTTCTCTCACTGGCGCGGCGCGGCGAGTTTCCATCTTCGCTGGGCGCGTGGTCGCGACAGGAATAATTGAGCGTCCGGAGCCATTCTAGCCGGGCGCGGTTCGTCTCGTTCGAGGCTCGTAGAGAAAATGGTGAAAAGAGCCGAGAGAACGCCCGGTGCGATTCAGGGCGGGCCGTCCGCCTCGTCTCGGCCTCGCGCGGGCAATTAAATAACGCGGAGCGTCGCGCCGCGGCCTATAGCTGGCTGGTGTGCAACAGGATGGCAGAAACGCGCCGCTCTTTCTCCGTCCAGGCTTATTTTCTGTCGCCCTTCGGTGCCGTTAATCAATAAGGACTGGTAACGAGGTCCCTGAATTGGGAACACTTGAGAGCCGCTCCCCAGGAGCCTGCACTGCATTCGTCCGCATGGAACGCGCGTGAGGCGCGCGAGGCGCCGGCGCCGCGACGCGCTGCCACTTCGTGTCAAAGAATCTCATTTGGACGGAATATCCAAGGTCCGCTCGCGAAGGAGAGTCGCATTGATTAACGGCCGTGGGGGGAAAGCTCTCACGTCGACGGAGTCGCCCGACACCACGCTGCTGCATCCGCTTTCTCGTCTATGCTTGACCATGGTGAACTCATCGATCGCGTACCCCTCTCGTCACACCCTCACTCTGAAGAACATGGTCCCTCCTCCTTCACACTGGAACAGCCGCGAGGGTTCCCACAGGGATCGCCGGGGATCGTCCCTCGTTGCGCGCCGTCACCGATCTCCTCCCGAGAATTCTCGACTCGCTCGATTTATCTGTTCGGGTCTTTCGTTACGGGGAGACCTTCCGTCACCCCGGCCGACGCGGGTCCGAGTCCGCTGCGCGATTAATAAACCGTCTACCGGCGTATTCTACGCGGAGCGAAATGCATTACAAGGTTCATAAATATCCGCTGTCCCCCCCGATAACGACAGAAATAGCCGTTTCGATTAGAATCGTGGCTGACCTAGAATCGCCGCCGAGCGACTTCCAAGGGGTAACAATTAATCAAACCGCCTCGCAATCGAATTAACATTTCCATTCTACTCGAGCGTGCTTTCAAAGGGGGTCGCCCGGGACGCGCGACCACTCGGTAGAGAGACTCGGCTCCGCGGAATCGAGAAAGACCCGGTATATATTCTCCTCTCTATCATCGAAGCTCGCATAATCATCGGCCTGTACCGAAGTCGTAGAACAACTGATCTAGAGAAGCCTTAACGGATCTGTCTTTGATCGGAGCAGCTAGATTTCGTGGCCCCGCCGAATTCAACCTAGGCACTCAGAAGTTAGAGTAGCGGGAGGACGAGTATAGGGTGACCGTGAGCCGGCAAGCTCGAACTGAACTTCTCGTCCCTGTTTCCGCCAGGTTCTCGTCGTCCTAGCTTAACCTCGATTCACAGTTCAACGTCGTCGGCGCGTAGCTACAGCGCCCGACGCCTCGAGAAGGAGAGGAACGAAAAGGAGCAACGACAGGCGCTGCAGGAGCTTCGGCTAGCGAAGCAGAGGGAGCAGGAGAAGCAGCAACAGCAGCAGCAGGTCGCGCCGACCCCTAGCCCGAGGACGCCGCATTCCACGGACGAGCTGCTGCCATCCGTCGAGGAAGGGAAAGAGGTCTTCTACAACGAGGTACCGGTCTCGAATATACAGTTGGGGGTTCAAATTGAATGGATTTTAGCATCAGTAGATTAGTCTTGCTCGATCGTCGAAAAATGAATTCAAAGAATGGAAAGAAATTCCACTCAATTTTTGCCCCACACTGTGCTCGATCGGCACGTTTACACGGCTATGGTAATTATCGTTGTACCCCAGCAGGTGCCGACAACGTCGGACATCACGGAAGAGACGCCGCTGAAGACCATGACGACGGCGATCACGACGGCGATCACGACGACCGGCGTGAACGCGAACAGGTTCGGGGAAATGGCGCCGATCACCACGCCAACAACGTCCATCTTCGAAACGAACATCGCGCCGCGCGCCACGGGTGACATTTTCCAAGTGTAGTGAAGCCGGATAGGATAACGATGTCGCGGTTCCGTGATCGTCGGGGATCCTCGGATCGAGGACCGGACACGGACGGAGCCGTCGATCGATGTTTCTCTGCGGCGGGCGACCGCTGCCACGAACGCGCGAAACGGGGGCCGCATTGATACGTTGAAGCTGCTGTTTGTTCGAGCCACGCACGAAGGCCTAGCATTGTTTATTAAAAGATATATTTTTCAATATCCAGGCGCCGGATGTATCTAGATCGGACGTAGGGTCGCTGCGATGGTGGAGCGTGGGTTCGGCTGTGAGATCGGCGGCCGAGGTACAGCGAAATCGGTTCGAATCGTCGGATCTCCCAGGACCCTCTTTGCCCTGGCGACGCATCGCTCGGGCGACGTTGGACGGTCGACATTGTGATCCCCACACACCTCCCCCCCTTGAGTTCACGCAAAAGGATCTCATTTTCGGTATTATCATCGTTGTTCGACGGAGCCTTCGCGCGTCCAGTCGGCACCGCGTTCGTTTCTTAGCGACAATAATCTCTGGACACGCGCCCCCCACCGCCCAAGTCGGTTTTCGGGCAACGATCGACGCGAGGATCGGTTTTTTCCTTCGGTTTCGTTCGACCGGGATTTTGTCGCGAGCTTCAGAGAGCTGTACCGAAGTCAGCCCCGTTGCCGATTCAACAATGTTCTTTTCACCGACATATCAGACGGTTCTTACATTTACAGTAGCGCCCGACAGATTTTTCGACTAATTTAACGTCACATATCAGATCGTAACGGTCGAACCACGGTGCACACAGAGATCGATCCAGCTGCTGAACGACAGATTCGAACGAGAGGCGCCTTTGACCGCGAGACGACTCCGACACGATTCCACGATCGGGGGAGATCGCGTTCCCGAGCACCGCGCGTATAGTGGCATTAAAATTTAGTGGACGAGGCCGCGGAGCGATTCCTATGAGCGGACGCTGAAAACGCTGAAAACGCTGAAAAGTACGCGACAATGATTCGTGCGAACGTCGCGGAGGCGCTTACTGTTTAAGTCGCGACGAGGGGAGAAGCGCACACACCCGGTGTATCAACGTTAAATTCCGTCTCACGCGAAAAATGATACCGAACGCGTTCGATCGTCTCGTTTGGCTCGACACGGAAACCCGCTGCGATGGTGAAGCAAATTGGCAGGGCATTCTCGAGTGGGTCGAGGCTAAACATACCTCTAATCTTAGGCGAACTATTCAAACGGCGTGGAAAACGGTCACAGAATTGTACCCGCGCGCGCGCGCGCCCCGGCAACATGGCGGCGCGCGCCATCGGCGTCCCGAGAACCGCGACGTTCCGTTCACACCCCTTTACCCCCCTTTATTCGTTCCGACCAGATCTCGCCTCCGTGGATTTATCGCTAATTCATGATGAGAACAACTGCCTGCCCGTTATCCTCCTCGATGAATTATACAACTCGGTTTTTGTGAAACGTCCCTCGCGGGACAACACGCCGGAATTCGAGCCCATCGTCCAAATTGCTGGAAGAAACGAGCCGCGGTCACGAAATTCTCCACCCTCCCCCGCCCTCCCCTCCGTAATCCGCCTAATTATCGATTCCACCGTGATTGTCTCGGGCCGCCGGGCGAAATCGTAGTGCTAAAGCGTCGTTAACAGATGAAATTATACATACATATACATTATACAATATATGCGTGTAAGGATACGTAAGAAGCGATCGCGCGCGACAGGCTTTGTCACGCCCCGCGTGGGGGGGGATGCTGAGAAGCGATGCGAGAGAAAGAGAGCGTGAAAAAGAAAGAGAGAGAGAGAGAGAAATCATTAATCCAGTGTCCCGCGAAGCAAAGAAACGCGTACCGACGTCCGGTGTTCGAATAATTATCGCTGCCTTTCCCGATTAAATAACCACACGACACAAAAAAAAAGTAAGAAGCGCACGGACGAGCGAGACGACCGTAGGGGAACGAGCCTAAACGAACGTACGGGAACGATCGCGAGGGGCGCTAATATCTCGAGGGAGGACACGGTCGCTTGTCGACGCGTCGAGCACGGTCCCCGTCGCTGCTGCACACGAGCGAATGTTAAACCAATGAATTCTATCGTCACAGCCCGCATGAAATAATTCTCCCCACCCGAAGAAAAAAAACGAAAAAAAAAAAAGAAAGACAGAGAAAACGAACTCAGAAAACCGGAAAAAAATGTATGATACTCGATTCGACCCGCCACCGCCGCGCCGCCTGATTTCTAAAGACAACCGAGGATGGAGAGAACGGAGAACGGACGGACGCCCACACGACAGACAAACACGCATGACGACACAGAGAAGAGTTATAATGAGAATGGTCGATGTTCAGCGTTATCGTTTTATCCCAATTTTAAATGTTTACTGTATAATAACATTGTAATATAGTCGTTGGGTAAATAAAGCTCGTTTTTCGATAATACACACACGCGGCATATTCAAGCTACCCCTATTACTTTCTCAGCTTTAATTCCATGTCCGTCGAACGACGATCGTTTCGAAGCTCGAACATTCTTATTTTTCAATGCATCGCTATTTTAATTAACGCTAGAACCGCTAGAAAATTAACGAGACTAATGTATATCATTTTCTCCCAATGGCTATTTCTATATTTCTATAATCCTCTTATATTTCTATAATCCTTCGATGAAAAAGTTTATGCAAAAATTTCTCCTAGAAACATTTCTATAATATCAAACCAGTCACTTCGACTGGTTTGTTAACCGACTCGTGATGGATATTACTAGTAATACATAATTAAGTACGGATATCATTCTGTTCTTTAAAATTGGAATAAAATTCTAATCCCTTGTTATTAACATTTAAGCATACAAGTCAATTCAGGCACGGAATAAACATTAATATTCTATCCCTTCTAAGAAATTGTGCCAATTGAAAAATTCCTAATCGCGGTGACTGTGAAGGAAATACTACGTCAAGGGGTTAAAGCTGCTGGTAGTCGACGATCCACCCTTAAAGGGAAACACGTCGAATCGTTGCCGTTCTTTGCGCTCGTCGAGGAACAATTTCGTAAATTCATTTCTCACGGTTTTTCCGCCAGGACGTCGATGCCTCTTCGTGTCTATCAACGACGAATCTAATCTGCCAAAACCCGCGTCCCATAAACCATAAGGTCCTTTGAATTTTACATGATCTCGCTTATCGCGGCGATCTGGATCCACCGAGGGACAAGGTGTCCTGGCAATTTCGTGTAGAATGTGGCGAGCTGCTCGAGAGGCAACAACCTCGAAGAAAACGGAAGAGAAGGGAAGACGAGTTCTTGATCCAAGTTCTTGATCCGAGTTCGCGCGATCATGGAGGAAGAGACAACGGTTCAAGTGGAGGAGACCCCACCGAATCCGGAGAACACTCTGCGCCCGATAACTTACGTGGCTTGGTTCCTCGGCGTGGGAATCGGTAGCCCGAAAAACTGCCCTAAACCGATCACCGTGATCCTCCGCGGGATCCACGTGGCCGTCTGCACGGTGATCGTCGTGTTCAGCGTGATGGATTTCGCGAACTTCGGCCGGGAGTTCACCAGCAAACTGTTCGAGATCATGTACTGCATGAACGAGACCATCTGCCACCTGTCGTCGTATTATTACGTCTGTCACATAGCGCAGCACCACGCCAAGTGGCCGGAGCTGATGAAGACGATGGAGTCTTTGGATCGACTGATCAACAAAGAGTTCTCCATCGACGACAAAAGCGTTCGCAGCAGACAAATCCTGGCCATCTTAACGGTCGTCCTTCTCGGACCCGTATCCTTGGCCGGCCACGTCCTCTATTACTACTTCACCGATCCTAATCAGATCTTCGCGTCGGACTTGCTGCTCTATTACACGATCGCGCAGACATTGATGAACAGCTTCGTCTTCGATATCGTCGTCTACATGATCTGTCTGAGATTTCGGACCATCAATCTGGCGATCGAGGGCTTGGACGAGAAATTGGGGAGCTTCTGGGTCGCTCTGAAGATTAGGAGAATCAGGAAGCTGCACAGTGGTGAGACGATTCGATGGACTCTTAACGCTGAACCTACCGAGGTCCAAAAGCAACCAACAAGTATTGCCTTGTAAAAATTATAAGATCCAGTTTATTTCACTTTTTCACAATTTTTGTAATATTGGAAGTACCTCCGCCATTTTTATACGCAGGAATTTCAATCCCTTTTTCTTTCGAGCTCGATGCTTAATTCTTGTCCCTTGCAGAAGCGTGTTCGGTGATCATGACAATGAACGAGATCTACGGTATGGATCTGCTACTGTGCTCCACGAACGCGTTCATCATGGTGGTCGCCAAACTGTTCCGTATCTACATGAGCGCCGCGGAGCAGAAGAACGGCTTCATACTGTTGAACAACTTGATTTGGATGATCTACTTCGGCCAGTTCGTCGCGATGTGTTGGGTGTGCACTCTGACCCATCGCGAGATCAATAAGATCGGCCCGCGCGTGCAAAAGTTCGTGTTGGACGCGCAATACTTGACGAAGTTCAACAAGTTCGCCTCGTTTCGCAACTTCTGCAACGAGGAACGGACACGGGTCAGCATCTGCGAGGATCAAGCAGCGATCTATCCGAGCAATTTCGGTGTGGACAGCCTGCTGCGAGCGAACTTCGAGCGCGATTGCGTTCGGAACGAGGCCAACGATTTCGCGTTGCAGCTGCAGCAGCACGATGTCCGATTCACCGCGTGCGATTTCTTCGACATGGACAATTCCTTGCTGACGAGAGTAAGTCCGATCAGATCGTTGTTTTATATCGTCGGTCCTTTGTTCATCGTTCGTTTCGATCTGTTTCAGTTCATCAGCGTGATCACCACGTATCTGATCATTCTCGTGCAGTTTTACAAGCCTGAGACATTCTGATGGATCTCCAATTTGCGATTACAGTAAATGTATCACGGTAATGCTTTCGTGCTAATGTTTGTTTATTTAATGGGCTAAAGAATAGTTTATAACAAATCTAGAATTTAAGAATTAATTTCCACCACGAGAATGGAGCGCAATGAATTTGTTTTGTTAATATATACGATTATTAATAATTACAGATAATATAGCAAGTTTCTTTAATATAACAGTATATTTTTAATATAGTAGTATATTCTCGAATCTTCTGTTGATGGAGCATTCCATCGATGGCACATCATTCAGTGTCATTAATTTAAAAAATAAGAAAAACAGTGAAGAAACAATCACAGAATATCTGTTAAAACCCTTCCCGTTTAATCGTAGAATTTTTCTAGGCGACTACTGTTCATGAAAAATAATGATTTACGGCGTTTTTAGTTGATATAAAATTAAACTTAAAAGGTAATTTGAAAAATTGCCAAAAGGCGGTACTTCAGCGCCATCCGTGGCAAAACGTCCAAGCTACTCGCCCTTTAGTACGGTATTTGCAGTACAGATGGCAATTTGAAGCTCGCAGGTGGCGCCAGTCGTGGCGAAATTTTGAACTAAACGTAGACCGAAGGTGGCGCGGCGATATATTTTGCGAGATGCAAATTGAGGATTTTTAGCGCGTGTTAATTTAAAAATTTGTGCAGTATAATAATTGTTACTTACCTTTGCAAGAAGTCAACGCGTCGACTGCGGAACAGGTTCTCGCCAACTGTAAGTACTCCCATTATCGATTCTGCTGGAAACTGTTCCTTATTCGTCAAAGGTCTGACTCGTATTCTTACTCTTGGAAGTCGACTAGCGCTAAGTACACATTTCTTAACATCTCGTTCAATTATACCACCTTTCATTACCGATATCGATTGTTAAGAACACTAACCAATTTGCGAACTAAATCAACCGATCCTATCGATCAAACGGTCACAAATTTAAATTCAAATCGCGCACTTCTCCTCCCCCGATTCGATCGCGTACGACAACGGATTTTTAACTACGTAGCGGGAAAGCGCCGCGCTCACGATTTGCGGCGGAGTGACGCACCAATGTATATTATCGTGCTCTGCCAATGGCAGCGCAGTGCTGCGTACAACTACAAGATGGCGTCCTCGTGCTTGTGTGAGTGGAGTACGACACGAGCGTGTTGCTCGCCGCTGCCGCTAATTTACGATTGCGCTTTCGAGGAAATGTAAACAATAATTAGAGTTTTCGTTAGAGATTATCGTAAAGTGTCAGAGCCTGCGGAGTGCTTGAAACGAGCGTAGGATACAGGAGAATGCCGACAGCGGAGAGTATTTAAACGTTCGAATCGCTCTCCGGGAGATTTGTTACGCCAAACTGGGTTGGTGCTGTGTCCGTTCGGATAGCGTCGTAACCTCTCGCACGAGCTGTGCATTTCGGCTAAATCGGTACACCGTCGAGCGAAGACAGAGACAATGTTCGTTTGCACGCGGTCCAGCTCGACGGAAACGATTCTCGACGCGATGTGACAGCGTCCGAGACTGTTTACGCGAGATGACCAGGTACTTGTAGCTGGTGATTATGGATTATGACCCGTCCGAGAGTCGTCTGAGAGATTTTGATGCTTCAGAGGATCTGTCTCGACCCAGAGAGCCACGTACGATCGATAATCCCGTATGCAGCTCGGATACCGTACCATGGCAGAGCCTCCAAGTGATGGCTTCGCAGCCGAAGCTGAAACTGGGCATGGTAAACAGAAGCCTCTCGACACAGGTAATGGAATACTATCAGAAATACTCTCAGAGCGCGAATCTGGATCAGTACTTTTCATTACCTGCGTCCAGCAGTACGCCAGAAGCCATTAAATATTATTACAGCATATGCAAGCTAAACCCAAAGTTGGCTGCTGGACGCCAGGACTGCATAGGAGAAGAGTACAGCTTGCGCTCTTGCGTCCCCAGAGAGAGAAGACGATGGGTCAGACCTCCGCTCATAGGACAGTCTTCCACTGCAGATTCTTCGGCTAACTATGCCCAGCAGCTTTCGAACTCTGAGTCCCCGTCTCCAGATTTGAGACTCAATACGCCTGAAACCATTCTGGAAGAGAAGCACGAGATACCAGAGACATTGACAGAATCTATAGAGCGCAAAGTATCATCCCCCACTTCTAGCATAGCCTCCCATAAGCCGCTCGAATGGGACAACGGTGCGGACGTTGGTTACTACAACACTCCACCCCTGAACAAGCAAGGTGACAAAAACTTAAGTACTATAGAGCGCATGGCTTTAGCTAGAGGTTGCTCGGCCGCTTTAAGATTAGATCCCGAAGGTACCACTGAGTCTGGAATCTCAGGCAAGCTTGCAGGGACGCAGAGGAGCACGTTAACGTCTGCGCCCGACGCCAACTCCACTCCTCTGGTGGAGAATATTTCAGGTTCTGAAAGCGAGATTGAGATCACTCCTATAGTGAAGAATCACTTACCAGGAGTCATAGCGGGCGGTAATTTAAGCGTAAACGAGAGGTCGTTGCCGAGGAACTCGAAGCAACAAGACTCGGCTACGAACAATGACACGCCGAAGCTGCCGTTCTTCAAGATACCTGCTGTAAAGCAGCCGGAGACGAGGAGACCGCTGAATAAGCCGAACAAGGAGAACGTGTGTCCGCCGTTGTCGCCGCTGAAGAAGAGCACCTCGATGAACACGTTACCGATACCAGCCTCGAAGTTAACGCTGAAAAGAAGCCAGAGCGAGCTGAATCTGTACGCGAGAGAAAGAAACAGGGCCGGATTGCCGTTGATGTTCAACTCTTCGTCATCCATCGCTACTATAGTTAACAAGCCCTCCACCTGCGACAAGGTGATACAGACGAGCTTGCACGCCTGCAGCCAAGAATCCGTCGGCGTCCAGGTTTCCGTTGTCGATGAAGAGAAGCCGCCGTTACCAAAGAGAGGAACCAGTTTGCAGAAGAACATGACTGCGGTGATGAAAAGCTCCAGGGATACTTACAAGGTGCCTAGTCCGAGGAAGCAGAGGGCCGAAGAGCCTGGGGAAGCTAGCAGGGTGCGCAAAGCGAGACGAAGCTGCTCGGAGCCTTCTCAGGACGGCTCTGGGAAGCAAACGCCTCGAGAAGAAGCTGAGAATGTAACTGGAAGAGTCAACAGCTTCGAGTATTTCCCAGGTCATGTCTACGAAAACGTACCTAATGGTAGCGGTAGTCATGTCTCGTCGACTGACACAGGAAGGTCGCAGTCCACCTTGCCAAACACCAGCTCCAGCATCAACGAGAAGTTATGGGGCGAGTCGGACAGCTTGGTCCGAGATCTGGAGAGAAGCGTGAACATCCTGAAGAGTCTTGTGGACGCAAACAAATGCGATAAGGACGTGAGGAAAAGACTGATTCATCATGTTGTCAAGAGACTCATTACTGCAAAGTATACCGATGACAAAATCGAACATAATCTGGAGGATAATGTGCCTTGGAACCCGGACGACGCTAGGAATAAAGTATACAGGACGGAGATCCTTCAGGCTCTGACCAAGAAGCACACTACTAGCGACTCGTCAGGGGATTGGAATCATCAGAAGAGTACTGCTTGTGGGCGCAAGCCTCCGGCAAGCGGTAGAGTCATGGGTAAGAATGTTTTAGGTAGTAGCAGCGACAAAATTGACAAGAATACGGATAGAACGGAGACTGACGGGAGAAAAGCTAGGATGGGATTGAGATCGGACGACTGTCGACGAAGCAGCAACACTCCAACGGAGCCAGATAAGAGCGAGAGCTCGGAGTGTTTCTTCCCGCAGAGAAACCGTAAGGGGGCCAAGCCGCAGGACATTTTCTGCGTGCAGGAAAGATGCAAGATCTCCAGGGAAGAGTCCAGTTTATCGAACAGCACGCCGGCAGACCATAACAGGATGCTGTTAGATGCTGTATTGAACAACAGGAGGCCCGGCAACGTTCGTTCCAGTCATACCGAAGAGCAAATGGACTGGAGGTTGCTAACAACCTTGTCGGAAAGACAATTCGAGATGAAGAAATGTGGGAACTCAGAATCAGGAGACTCTAAACTGCTCAGCTACGCGGAGATGGAGAAGAGGAACCAGCTGATCTGGATCACCAACGAGATCAGCCATTTATCCAACTTGAAGAAGCTCCTTGAAGAACCGTGCAGGGTCGAGAGGCCCCGGATGTCGCCTAGGAAGTCGAGATCCACGAATTTCAAGTCGAAACCGGTTCATGGTTGCGTCAGAGACGTTGATTATTTGCGTAGAACCGAATCCGATGGTCAGGCAAATTCCATGGACGAGCCTTGGTCTTCGCACTGCAACTTGGCTGCCTATCGGCCGCACAGCAGAGCCAACAGCGTGGTACAACGCATCAGGAAGCGCAATAGCTGTGCTCAGACTGCAACCAACGTCACTAGCGCGCATTCGAAGACCGGTGGTGAGATCGTCTCTGCCACGAACATGCACCATTCGACCTTAAAGTTGGTGAACACCGGCGTTCAAACCGAGCCTCAAGAAGCTTCGACGATCCCTACGTTGATACAGTCGGAGATCGTGCACTATATCAAGTGTCCTGCACACAATGCACTGCACTTTCAGAATAGTTACAAGGGCAGCACGGAGGCTGGACAGTGTCCCAAACACTGCGCGATTCAGAACGTGGTGTCTGCTTGCATGTACTGTCTGCAGGAGCAAAAGGATCAGTCCAACGTGCAGACGGTATACAAGAATGCAGAAGTGTGCCGAGAGGAAAGTCCCGCTGACTCGCACACGGTGAATCACGTTAACGATGATAGCACCAGCTCGGTCGAGGTGGTCAGGCAAAAGGAAGTCAGTCAGCTGAAACAGAAGGAAACCAAAAATCAGATCAACGCTTCTAAGTCGAAGCATACCTGTGACTGCAAGCTACAAAACAAGAGGCCCTTGTCCAAGGGCTGCCAGACCACCTCGACCACTCAGACTTTAGAGACCAATAGCGTTTCCAAATGCGGCGACTGTCAGAAGAAGTATTGTGTTCAGGAGAGGGAGGATGCAAGCGGGAAAGCTTGCAACTGTGCGACGGTCTGCGACTGCGAGAGCAGTCAGGTCAAGAAGGGCAGAATGCCGTTCAGACCTAATTCTAGGTACCATCAGGAGAACGATGGATACGTCTCCAACTTCGAGCAGAACGGTCATGGGAAACTGTGCGAGTGTTCTGCCGACTGTTACTGCGAGAACAGAGGTGGGAACAAGGTCATGCACAATGGCCATCATTGTGGCCGCTGGCTGGAAGCCGAGGATCGACCGATCCATGGGTGGCCACAGCACAAAGTACAAAACAACTCGAAATGCGAGTGCGAGGAGTCTTACGTCAGGGGGCATCCTGAAGCGGGCGATTCTGAACGGACCTGTAAATACTGCAGGAGATGCAACGCCACGCAGACTGCCACGCAATCTGGCAAGCAGGATAATTACTGTCAGACGTACCCGAAAGCGGTCGCATACGAGTTGTCGTTCACGAAGGACAAAGTGCCATTAAAGAACCGTGCTGTTAATGGGAGCAAAGTCGAAGGCTGTGTCTGTAACGTGGTGAAGAGGACTGGGACGAGCAAGAACTCGCCTCGGAAGGACACTTTGCAGGTTGGTACGGGTCATTCCGTTTCAAATCCCATAGAATTTTCCATTGAGATGAATTCATTAAAAATTCAAAATTTTATTCCAGGACTACCTGACGAGGAACAAAGCGGATTTTGTAAGCAACGCAGAAACCCGCAGACAATACATGTCGGAGATATCTCATCTGCGTCAGCTGCGGAAAGAGAAGCGGATTCAGCTGCTTGCCATGGCTACTACATCTAGCATACTGAAGTCGCCGAAGACGTCTTCAAAGCCCACTGGTAAGTATTCAATGTCCTTCATACTTAAACTTTCTCCTTTTCACTTTCATTGTAATTCGATATTATGGGGATTATTTGTTCAGTTCTTCTTTTATCAAACTGTACTTTTACTTTACCTTATGCTTGTTCAGTGTGCACACAGAAAAGGGTCACCGACGAGGAAATCCGCGAGAGGCTTCGTAAACGGTACCTTCGCCTCAACGAAGTTCGCCAGAAGAAGCGACAGCAGGAGAAGCAAGAGGAGACCCGGCGAAACATGCTGATGGCTAAGATCTTCTGCAAGAAGCTGCAGCAGAAGGTACTGCGTGGCCAGGTGGACCTGTCCCAAAGTGTCAGCGTGATATCCAACATGTAACGTTGGGGCACGATCGGCTCCCGTCCAGAGTCGACCGACAATTAGGGAATCGCAGTCCTCCGACTCGACCAAGGATATAGAAACGTACAAAGTAGTTTGACTCTCGCCACGAGAAAGGCTAGATTAAATCTCATTCTTAGGACACACTTTTTTATTCGCGACAGTGCATAATGCGTATTATTAGTTGCATTAATGTCCATAACTAGACTATGGATCCTTATGCGTTTATTACATTTTACGATATGACGAGATTATTTCGTGTGATCGTTGGCGACGAAATTTTATTTTTATTTTATGTTTTACGAACGAAATTTTTATCCTTGTTTCGAACCGTTGTAGAACGAGAATCAGAGTTCGCATAATGATCTGCAGTCGGTTAAGTGTTCGTTTCGATTTAAGTTGCGCCTCGGATCTTAAAAAGTTGACGATAGAAGCAGGACCTTGGGTACCCGGGAAGCATTAGCTAAGCGTTAAAGTATTATATCGCGTTGTTCGACACGGTTTGTGCCTAGATTCTGCCGATATTTATATATCAAATATAAAGAAGTTTGTCTTGCCAAGTTATTTTCGTACTAAGAATATATTTAGCTGACGTTGCACGTGCGTTAGATCTGATACGACGGAGGGAAGCTGTTGTAGCAAGCGGACTGGGTGCTACTTCGAGGCGTTTTACTGGTAAAACGGCCGCGAGGTCCCGATGAATCGCTCGCAGGGCGGAACCGAGTTCCGGTTCGCTGGAAACTGAGATGCTTTAAAAACAACGAAAGTAGTTGTTAGTACCTGAATCACAGTACACAATCCTTCATTACTCGTAAGATTTAGACGATATACAATATAGTCCCCCTTGAATTTTTCTAATATTTTACCTTTTTTGTATGACGATTATACTCGTCCGGTTACTCAGAATAAAGTGAACCCGTACAACAATATCCAGCACCTTCTTTCCCCCCGCGTTGAACGATCGTCTAACACAAACCTGTTGCGCCGCAATTGAGTAAAAAGCTCGGAACTGCCGTCTTTTTGCAGGCATGCGCGCGAACGATTTCTCCTTAGATATTCCGATTTGTTGTCTCCGTTTCGCCGGCTCGAAACCTGTTCGGAGAACTGTTAATCCCTCTGCCATTTATCAACCCTTCGAATTCTGAAAACGAGATTTTTTTTCTATTTCGGTATTGATTTGAATTCGCAACAAAATTTGCTGCACCCTAGTCTGCTGCGTTGTTCTATTCGTTTAAAGAGAACGTTCGAGTCGCTTAAAGAATTTACTTTTTATCGCTCTCGTAACGAAGACAGTTGCGCGCGAAGCGTGAAAACAATTTTCCGAAATTGGAGAGCATTTTGCGCGGGGAACGTGCAGTTTTCAGAAAAACGTAACTAATCAGCGGCCTTGTTCCACAAACGCGGAAAGAAAACCCGTTTAAACAACATTAGCCCGATTGGTTTTATTCGCTGTACGTTGTATATAAGTACAACCGGCAACTTCTAGCCAGTTCGAACCAAGCAGGGGACCTTCAATGTTCAACCGAACCGCAGACTCGCCGCCGATTTGAATGCCACGGCTCATTTACGCGAAATCTGTTCTCGCCGCTCTGATCAACGACCATTACAAATAATCACCGATACTACGGAAGAATCGGAAGGATGGCACCCCACCTCGAAACGGTCGCCGATCTGGATCGGATTTTGCGCGAGAAGTTCACGAACGAGTTCCGGAAAGGCTATGTAAACGTGAACGGCGTCTGCTTGCCGGAGAGGTATCAAGAATTCGCGAAGGCGTTCGAAGAGTTTGAAGTTAGAGACGACGACGTGTGGGTCTGCAGTTTTCCCAAAACTGGTACCCCTCGCGCCCTTTTAACATTTTAGCTACCGAGGATCTAGTCCGCCGATAGTTAAAGTGTTAACTGATCGTATGAACCAGGAACAACGTGGACGCAGGAGATGATCTGGTGCATCGCGAACGACTTGGATTTCGAGGGTGCCGAGGTCCTTCTGCCGGAGAGGTTCCCGTTTTTAGAGTAAGTTCAACGCCGGACGAACTTTGTGAGTGAAATGGTAACGCTTGTTCTCGATCAGGCACTCGATTCTTTTCGATTACACGACGATCATACCTCGGCATCCGGAAGTAAAGCTCCATCAGCTGGTCTCAGACAGTTTGGGATACGTGAACAGCAAGCCCAGTCCGCGATTCATCAAGACTCATCTCCCGTTTCGCCTGCTTCCTCGTCAGCTTCGTAGCGGCGAGAAGAAGCCGAAGATCGTCTACGTCGCCAGAAACCCAAAGGACACCTGTGTCTCCTACTATCATCACTGCAAGCTCTTGGAAGGCTACCAAGGAGACTTCGACAGCTTCTGCCGCCTTTTCTTGGGCGCAAAAGGTATACTGCAAGCTCTCTCGACTTCGAACACGTCTCTAACCCTTTGTATTCTCTTCGGCAGTGTCCTTCGCGCCGTTCTGGGACCATGTTCTAGGATTCTGGAACAGAAGGAGCTATCCCAACGTGTTGTTCCTGAAGTACGAGGACATGAAAGCTGTGAGTAATCTCGATTAACAATTTTAGAGGATATCGATGCCGAGCGCTTTGAAATTTAAGGACCTGTCCTCGGTGATCCTGCAATCGGCCGCGTTCTTGGGCAAAGCGATGTCGGACGACAACGTGAACGCGTTGATGAAGCATCTCAGTTTCGAGAACATGAAGACGAACCGCTCGGTGAACTACGAAGAAGCGGTGGAGTTGAATAGGAAGCTGAAGCTGATCGACGTCGCCGGCGACTTCTTCCGGAGCGGAAAAGTGAACCAGTGGAGGGGGGAAATGGCCGAAGATGTTGTCGATCGCTTCGACCGGAACACGAAGGAGCACTTCTCGAAGCACAATCTATTCTTTTAAAGCTACAAATTGTGCTTTACTTTCTCGAGGTCCTCTTATCGGGCCGAATATAAATAGTATAAACGCTGCTAGAAAATTAGAACGTAGGTGATACTCTTGAACCAGATGGTTATAGAGGTTTTTTAGCTTCGTTACAGAATCCTCAATTTTGGTTCAATGCAGCGAAGAACACTGGGCATGGCGGTTCTACTCAGCTCACCGATCGAAGCTTTTGTTTTCGGGGTGAACACGCTCATGTCGCTCCCTCTCTCCATTAAGGCGATAGCTGCGTCCCTTTTCCTCGACAGAATGGCCAGCTGAAGGGCTGTGAGACCGTTGTTGTCACTGGCGTTGATATCAGCGCCGCGGTCCAACAGGAGCGTCAGTATGTTCAAGTTCGAGAGGTACACTGAGTAAATAAAATTCGATTGATCCCGAAAGAAGTGCACTAATGATTACCAAACCGGTCAGAATTTGTATCGATCTTTTATTTACCGGAGGTCATCAAGGGCGTTCGACCCTGGAAATCCCGTTGATTGATCGGAACACCGGCGTCCAGGAGAGTAGACACGTTTTTCGAACGTTCGCCGACGATAGCGTATTGAAGAGAAGTCCAGCCCCTGCTGCATTAGTTTATAAAAATTCAACGATTACCGTCCCAGCGCCGTGCTCTTACATGTCCGTCTTCCGCAGATCCGCGCCCTTTTTCAGGAGCACCTGCAACACCTCGGGATCCCTGGAAGAGTAAGCAGCGTACATCAAGGCGGTCCTCCCGCAAGGCTGGGTGAGCGTCTCGTCCAAATCCGCAGAATTTTTCTCCAACAGAAGAGACAAGATCTGTGGATCCGCGCGATCGATAGCCGCGATCAGAGGCGTCTTCAAGTTCTCTGTGGGGTACCGCAAGTCGATCGATCGGCTGCAATCACGAATTCGATTCTCTGAAGATCTTATAATTCTCTTCGGACAATTCTTTCGTTAGACGAACTCACTTTTTTGAGAGGAACTCCCTGATCCTCTTGAACTTTGCGAACATTAGCATTCGGATGAACTGCTCCTCCTCGGGATCTGCGCGAATAGAATTGCTGATTGCCTTTCCGATCGTTCCGCGTGATTTTAACGAATATTGGAAAACAATTGTTTCGGCAATTTCGTTAATAAAAGCTCACCGTGTCGGGCTTCCTCGACCTCGGCGCTCGCCATTGCGAGAATCCTGTTCGCCGAAAGCTCGGTTGCTTTGCAGCCAAAGCTCAATCGATCAAACAACCCGCGCATGCTATTTTCCGCAGCGAGACTCGCGTCCTCGAGAGATACGCGGTTTTTAATTGCCCAAGGCCACGCTACGCTTACATTTATTAAACGACCGTGTCCGAGTCGACGTCTGTTCATCGAACCGTATCGTATTTCTATCGAGTCGCCGTGGATCCCGCGGCTGCTTCTCCGCTCATCGGACAGCTATTCGGAAATGCACGGAACGTCCGGACCTTTAGTCACTCCGTCGGCTTCCTTCCCTGATACGCATTCCAAGTTAGTGACCACGGGAAGGACGGCAGTCCAGTGACACCGCGCGGCCCGTTCGTGGAGCGCGCGCGCTCGAAAACCGCCTCTCCGAGGCACGCACACTTTCTCCACCGACACTTGGGAACACGTGCCAAGGCAGCCGGAGAACGGTATACTAACCATACTAACCGTTCGGGCCTGGCAAGTCGACTTTCTAGAGGCCCGAAGCCGCTCAGACCGAGTCGGAGCCGCGTCCATTGCAGTGCCGCGACGCTCGTTCCATTCACGACGCGCGCGTTCTTCCTCGCACTTTCTAATCGGAATTCGGGCTTCCATGTGCATCCACAGGAACGGGATAGTGCACCGGAACTACCGCGACAGTTCTTGAACAGTTAACGAAGACACGAGGAAGATGAAGCGATGGCAGATGTTACGAGGCGACGGATAACAAGGGTTCTAGCGACTGTGCTGGCATGTGTGCTTATTTCTGCCAGCGGTACGTTCGTTTCGACGCTCTACCTTGCGACAAATCTGCCACCAGACCTGTTAATCGTTGTGCTAGTTTAGGAAGAACCGTAGAAATTTTCTTTTTCAATGATCTCATGGTGGGAAGACTTATTTAAATGGATCTGGATAAACGTTCGATCGATTATTCAAGAATTCGTTGCGAAAGTAAAACATCGGCTGTGAATCATCGATTCGAACAGATTCGTAGACGATCGTGGGTGATATAGGTTGATAAAAATAGAAAATCGTACGATTATGTGCGATCGGTAATGATGGAACGGTGACAGCGCCGCGCGATCTCTCCTTACTCAGCGTTGAAGTCTCCACGCGTCAGCAGTCGTCGCCTTCGGTTTTCGGGAATTTCCGGGATTGAGAATCACTCGCTTTGCGTCAGATCATGCTTTACACAATGCTCCATATTTTTTAAGAGTAACTGTCAATAATAAACTGTGCATTTTATGCATCTATGACGAAACCGTGTAGATCGAATAGTGAAAACATATATTCAAAAACAAAAATAAAAGCTTTTTTATTTTTGTATATTATTAAGAAAATATTATCGCCCTGTAATTAATGCAATTTGTATGCTACGTAAAACCCATAGTATCTTTACAAATATTAATTAGTAACTCGAGTTTTATCACCTCCGCGACCTGATTTCGTCGGCGACTAGAAAACGGTATGATAATTGTCGACGTTCGCCGTTAATTTGCGCTTAGATTGGCGTGAAAATCTCATTTAGACCGCGGCGATCCAGTTCTCACGATCGCGGTCGCCGCGCGTATTTCTCTCCTACTCCCGCGACATCAACGCGAGACAAAGAGCTCGCGCGATTTCACGGTCGCCGCTCGGTTCGCTGGCAATTTCGTCCGATCGGCGATCGTCGTCGAAGGATCGGTGAGTCACGATCGAACGGTCAGCAGGTTCCGCCGAGGATGACGACGAGGTGTACAGGGGCAAGTACCTGGGAAAGCTGAACGCGTACCATCACCAGGTGTCCGGCGACGTCTACGTTGTCGACGAGTACACGCTGCTGTTGACGTCCTTCAGCTACGATGGGAACGGGGCCGACACATTCTTCTGGGCCGGTGGGTCGAACCGGCCCGGGCCTCAGGGTTTCATCGTGCCCGACGAGTGGGGGAAGTCAGTTCAGTCTTTCAGTTGTCTTGAATCTAGCTTCGAAACTTGATGAATTAAAACGGGTCGCTGTTTCAGAACGAACATCCTCGACCGGTACTTCAACAAGGACTTCACTCTGACCTTACCGGACAATAAGAAAGTGACAGACATAAAATGGTTCGCCGTCTACGATCTGGGCAGCCAGGTGAGTCTTCGCAGAATAATTTATTTAGAACTCTATGCATCAAATAGTGGTTAAAAATTTATGTTTCTCTCGCTCAGAACACGTTCGGCGACGTCTACATTCCCGAGGAGTTCGATCCCCCGGCGCCGCAGAAGATCTCGCAGCTGACGAAACGCTCGCACGGAGTGTCCTCGGGATCCATAGTGATCGTGGACTCGAAGACGATAAAAATCCCAGAGTTCACCTACGATGGCCAAGGAACTGATACCTACTTCTGGGTGGGACTCGGTCCACAGCCTTCCAGCAAAGGAACGAAGGTTCCCGATGAATACGGCTAGTGAGTGTGCGCTTTTCGAAGACTGTTCATGAGCTCCGTATCGACATAATTTTCTCCATTTAGTCTAGATCCAATTCGCGTGTACCAAGGCGACGATATAGTGATCCAGCTGCCCGGAGACATGACGGTCTTCAACATCGACTGGCTGAGCGTGTTCGACGTGAAGAGCAAGTCGAACTACGGCTCCGTGATCATCCCCGATGGCCTGAACGTGCCGCCTTCGCTTGTAAAAGTAACATGCTCTTTTCATTAATTATTCTTTCCGCGATTAAACGGGACGACGGCATTGAATGTAAAACAAAGCGCAGGTGATCAAGCACGCGCACGCCCTGCCGAACTGCGTTCAGCTCCACAAGCGGTTTCAAGTCAGCTGGGAGATCTTTGGCCCGCAGATCACAGTCGAGCTCGCTGGACAAGTTGGTGAGTACCTTATTTGCAGTGGAGAACGTTCCTTTATGCTGATCAAATATTATTGGTTCCCAGACGAGGACGAGTACATGGCCTTCGGAATTTCTGGTTCGGAGACCTCTAGCCAGATGGAAGGTTCGGACGTTGCGGTCGCTTACATGGACGGAGCAAGAGGATACGCTGCTGACTACAATATCACCGCGAAAGCTCCGGTATAATTTTCAAGTAGAAGACAGTTTCCCTTCAGTTGTATAATTTGGAATTTTTTGTCACCTAGTGCGGCAAGGTTCTTGGACAGTACAGAGGAGTCTGCAGAGACGAGGTCTTCGGTGGTCTGGACAATAACCAACTGTACACTGCTGTCAGAGTAGACGGGATCAATATCATCACTTACAGACGCACCTTGATCTCTTGTAAGTTTAGCACTGTCCATTGAAAAGTGGTAAAGAGAAGGATTGAGCGAGGATTTCTATTCCAGCTGATCCAGGAGACAAAGAGTACCCTACGGATCGGCCTGTGTACGTCATCTGGGCTTTGGGCAGGTTGGACGAGAACCACGAGCCGACCTTCCACGATCTGTACCCTAAATCTGATCTGAGACTAGAACTGGTTCGCCAAGAGCCTGAGAACACCTGCATGGACTTTACCGAGACCGATGTGGCCTTGATGTAAGTGATTTAGAATTAACTTTGTGATAAGAGAGAGATTAATTAGGATGTTTGCTTGACAGGGAGCCGTGGGAGAAAGCAGAGATATTCGATAGAAGCATCAGGACGTTCAAAGCAACCATCGGCCCGTCCGGAGGGAAGAAGGGCTACCAAGGGATGACAGGACAAACGTCGACAGGCTTGGCTTGGTATATCGAGGGTCAACTGGTTCCCGAACTATACCTTCGTCGAGGATTGACCTATAACTTCCGGGTCCACGGAGGCAATAATCCCCATAGCCCGAACCTGTATCATCCTCTGATCATCACCGACGAACCTCACGGTGGCTACGACAAACTGAGCGATGCTGCACAGAGTAAAATTAGGGTACTTGCCGGCGTCGAATTCACCAGACGTGGCCAGCCAAGACCAACTGCAGGTCGGAAAAATAATTCACCGATTCACGTGTTTGAAGGCTATTATTTCGCATGTGCTGACGTAGAATGTTTTTTTTTCAGTTGGTCCACTATGCCTGAGCAAGCACGACGAGCGAGACAGAAGACTGGACGATGATTTCCCCACGTTCAGACACTTTAATAGAACCCTAGTGCACACGTGTGAGCCAGGTAAGAAGCGACGGGTTTTAATAATTATGCCAAAGCAATTGTTCAATTCTAGAGCGAATTAAGAAGATAGAGAAGAAGAGCAAAGGAACAAATATTTTTGAAGACTTAGGCAGGTGCAGACAATGACTTATTCTTGGTTCAATAAAAAACGGTTTGTTGACAGGCGATGGTGGCGTCCTGGAGGTCACTCCGAACTCCACGTGGCCGGATACCGTTTACTACAATTCGTTCACTCATGCGAACATGGGCTGGAAGATCCACGTGGTGGATGCTTACTTGAGAAGCAACGGTGTCACATGGAAGCTGTCGTTGCTCGCAGGATTGACGGCTGTGTTATTTCGTTTGTTATAGAACTAGGTATAAGATATTGAGATTAATCGCTCCTCCTCGCTATGCGAACGCAAGCTGACTGATAAGATGAGATTTCGATCGCGTAGATCGTTTAGTTCCTACACGAGAATACGACGGAAGAATTTCATCTGTATAGAACGCTGACATCATCGATCTTCGATTATTTAATGGTAGTTTATTTATCTTAGCTGCATTCATTATCTAATCACGTGTTATCAAACTGTGCGCACACAAGTCACGATTACTATTATATCTCTTTTGACAGTTTTTATAACGATACGTCCTGTTTAGTTTTAATCGAATTGTTCTGATGGAAATAAAACATTTTTTACTCGTACACATATTTGATCTTCTCCTGTGGACTCTCCTGTTGCCAGATCGACTACTGTATCTGCTAGAAATTAGAGAAAAATTGGAGAATCCTCTTCCCAGATCTTCATTAACACTCTTCGTTTCTTACTAATCTAGTCC